>NC_133327.1:3985100-4301528 GCF_042186555.1 Aquarana catesbeiana | reverse complement strand
TAGTAACCCTTGGGTGACATATTTCTCCAGTCTGATAATATCCCATTAGTTATTATCCTGATTCTCCACTACATAACCCAAGTTTCTATCCACATTTGGTTGGCCTCTCCATTTTTGTGTAGAAAGAAATGCAATAATTTAGACTATGTTTTTTACTAAATCAAAAATACCCATAGCGTGATAGCTTTCAGTCAATTAAATGAATAGTAAAACACAAAAAGTAAAACATGAATATGTCTTACAAATGACATACAATCTTGCAAATCCAACAATCTTTCTTTGTAAGGCCTCTTCCACATAAGTCAGAATATGCTTTGTTGAGCAGGAAAACTGTGAGCAGAATCCCTTTTGAGCAGTTCAGGATGAATGTCACATTTGTGCCTGCTCAGAGTGGACATGGGCAAAGCCTGCTGAACTCTATGGGTGGCCATGTGTAAACAGATTCTTTTGTTCGTATACATCAGGCTACCTCTGATCCAGTCCACCAAAATGGAAAAGAAATGCAGTCCTGAGAGTGTGCATGCGTGGGACTTCCAGGAAAACGTACTAGCCCGGAGCTCCAACCCGCTCCGGCCTCACTAGAGCCCCCAAGCCCCCCCGAGACTGACCTCCCCAAACTCTGGAAGAGGCAGAGCATCTGCCCGCATGTCGGAAGATTACCCCAAGAAGGAGGTCAGTCATCAACTTGATTTCGGCCTATCCACCCCTGAATTCCTCAAAATGGCGGCCGCGGCTCCTCCGTGTTAAGGCACAGGAGACCAGGAATTGATTACGGACCCACCATCGGCACACCAGCCAGTCGGTAACACGATGGCAACTCCTGTGAGTAAGACATTTAACCACAGTGTCTCCCAGGCCTCCGACGAGTTGCTCCTAAGCAGGACAATGGCAGATCTCCTCCATACCCCTCTGTTGTGCACTCCCCCCAGCCATGCAGGCTCCCAGCATGCATCTTCCCTGCCTCAAGGTCATCTCCTTGACATGGCCCAGCTATTGAATAGCTTTTCAGAAATGCTGGCTGCAGGACTAGCTTAAAATGCCATACAGATCACATCATCTATTAAGGCAGACCCGCAGAGCCTTGGGGCCTGTATGCATGTCATAGAACAGGCAATGGATAATACGGCCGCACGCACTAACCAGAACACAACATGCATCCAAACGCTGCAAGACCAACTTGAAATCTCACTCTCTAAATTAGATGATTTGGAGAATAGAAGCAGGCAATACAATTGTTGCATAAGAAGTATCCCCGAATCAGTTAAGGACATTCACAGACATCTCAACCTGCCAAAACTCATTTCAGGGAGGTGGCAAGCTCATTTCAGAGAGGTCACACTCTGTGCCGACAACCCCCACCCCCCAATTCATAATAAAATACTATAATAAAATAATACTTTAAAGATAATTAATAATGTAATGCCAAAATAAAATAATACTTTAAAAGATAATGTTGTGTCACACTCACCAACAATGCACCCTCACTGTGCCAACAATGCAGCCTCACTGTGCCAATCTGAAGCCTCACTGTGCCCATCTGCAGCCTCACTGTACCCATCTGTATCCTCATTAATGCCCATCTGCAGCCTCACTGTATCCATCTGCAGCCTCACTACGCCCATCTGCAGCCCCACTGTGCCCATTTGTATCCTCATTAGTGCCCATCTGCAGCCTCACTGTGCCAAAAATGCAGCCTCACTGTGCCCATCTGTATCCTCATCAGTGCCCATCTGCAGCTTCGCCAGTACCTTGATTACACACAGCGGGTGTGCCCCGCTGTATTATGCAGCTGCAGTCCTAACTGTTCGGCGGCCATCCACTGTAACAAAGCCCCACCTCCTCATCAATGATAGACGGTCAACTGAACACTGATACAATGCTGGGAAATTTAATCAGTGTTCTATCATGGATGAGGAGACGGGGCTTTGCTACAGTGGACGGCCGCCGAACAGTTAAGACTGCAGCTGCATGACACAGTGGGAGACACCCGCTGTTTGTGATTACTACAGGCTGAGTGGCCTGCAAAGCTAAAGCATAATGGGCTACTATGCATTGCATAGTAGCCCATTATGCGTCACTTACCTGAAACTGAAGCCCGTTGTCCCCACTAGCAGGGAGCGTCCATCTTCGCCCCTCTTCCTTCCAGGGCCACGAATTCCGGCTCTGTGACTGGCCGGAGTCACATGACGTCACTCCCGCGCATGCACGCAGGAGCCGCCAGCCACGGCATGACCCCTATTAGAAAGGGCACGATGTGCCCTTTCTAAGGGGAGCATGCGCCAATGACATTGTCGCATGCGCCGTAGTCATCAGCGCTCGGTTTTTTAGTAAATATCTCCTAAACCGTGCAGCTTTAGGAGATATTTCAAGCACCTAAAGCAAGCCTTAATATAGGCTTAACTGTAGGTAAAAGTGGTTGTACAAGGGTGTACAACCACTTTAAGTAGTCCAAGATATCCGTTATCTTGGACCCCATGCCTCTCTTACCCCTCTACTTCCTTACCTTTTTCCTCCTCATATCTGCCTCTTCTTTACCTGCACTCTTCTTTTATCCCTTACAGGAACCTTCACGGAAAGCGTATCTAATCTCGACAGCCTTGACGTTGGACTCGCACAGATCTCCTCAGTTTGGACCTCACCCATCAGTGGTTAGGGTAGGTACCCTACACATGTACTCGCACCCCCCTCCTCGTATCCATGGCTGACTCTACCCCCCCTCAGGTGACTCTCAGGGTTGCTTCCCATAACACTCAGAGTCTGAAATCCCAGGTGCAAGGCTTTTCAGAGTTACCATTCTAGGGGCATTGATATAGTTCTACTCCAAGAAACCCACTTCCCAAAAAGCTACACTCCCTCCTTCCTACATCGCAATTATCCCACCTTTTGATTTGCTAATGCAGACACTAAGAAAAGAGGGGTGGCTGTCCTCCTATACAAACGAACCTCATTTACACACTCTCAAACCATCAGAGATAGGGAGGAAAGAAAAGGATCCTGGACGGCCGCACACCATAGAAGGCATCTTTATTGATATGAAGAAGTGAAATCCAAATGCAGTCACTTCATGTACAGGGAAAAACAGGAAAAATATCCAATGTGTTTCACGCCCTATTATGGCACTTATTCATAGCTAAATAACTAAACTTTGATCATGGGCATATATAGAGACTTCAGGCTTTAATAGCCAATCGAAAAATGGTCTCAAAAGGAGAGCTGCCCACACAATCAGTCTCTAGGACAACACCCAAGAGATAGGAGATACTTGGGATATACAGTTGAATTTTGAATGAAAGTTTGAAGGCAAAAAAATATAATAATATGATGATATAATAATGCCTGTAAAGGTCCACCAAACTAAAAAAGTTTATTGAGTGAACCAATAGGCATATATATATATATATATATATATATATATGTATATATATATATATATATATATATATATATATATATATATATATATATATATATATATATATATATATATATATATATATATGTCCTAGACACATGATTATTTTAATTATTCGCAATATTCAACTTCTCCCATTGTGTGCATCCATAACCTTGGGATAAAGACCATGATAAATACTAAAACAATACTGCACAATGGCAGAATAACAAAATAACAACATTAATTTTCAAAGTGTAAATGATAAATAATCTCGAAGGGATAGGGAGGGTTGATACATTCTAGTCAAGGGCCACATTGATGGTGTTTTGTACACCTTTATTTTCTATTATGCCCCGAAGCACCCTTTTTCTCCTTGATGCTCACCTCCCTCTCTCCTCATTTTGAAGGCAGGGTAATAATGGGAGGCGATTCCAATATCATCTTCGACCACCTCTTAGACAAATCAGCACAGGGCATCCCCCACCTAAAAAGACCCCCCAAACAAAGCCCGGCTCTTACATTCCCTAGGCCTGATAGACACTTAGAGAGAATTAAACCCTTTGGCAAAAGATTACACACACTTCTCAGCCCCACATAGAATGTATGCTAGAATAGACCTTGTCTTCATCTCCACCTCAGAGATTCACACGGTATTCCATGCCTCTATCCATGCAGTACCATGGTCAGACCACTAATTAGTTACCCTTAAAATTGAAGGCTCCCCAGCCCCCACGGGACCTCACCAGTGGCACCTTAATGAAACCATCTTGACCAACCCAGTACACTATATCATTCTAGAAAAAGAACTCCAGGAATTTTTTCTTAGTAATGAAACAACTGACATCTCCCCAAGCTCCCTATGGGGGCTCATAAAGCAGTAATGAGGGGAAAGCTTATCCAGCTAGCCTCTCATTTGAAGCCTGAATGGCAGATGGATGTAGCAAACCTAGAGAAGGAATTCAAGTCTCTCAGTATGACACACAAACGCAAACCCACACAAGATACTCTAGCTAAACTGGAATGAGCTAGAATAGCCTTAAATTTGGCCCTCACCTCCAGCGCAGAAAAACATTTAAGATGGATGAGTGGCCGATTCTACCTCCAAGCTGACAAAATTGGTCCGCATCTGGCAGCTAAATTTTTCCCCTAAACATAGAATCTACTCCTTTCCCAAAGTGAAATCATTGGCCGGCTCTCTGACCCAAACGGATTCTAGAAACTTTCCAATTGTTCTACTCTAACCTTTATACCGAGAACAGGTTTTTGCTATTACCAAATATCCCATTTCCTGAACTCGATATGGAACCAAAATGCAAGCCCTCTATCAGTAACCCCATATGAACAATGGTGCTCCACAGCCATGGATACTAGAGGGGATTTCTCCCTGATATACTCAGCCCTAGCTGAGCCTTCGGAGAAAGCAACCTATATGTTGATCTGTGAATGTGACCTTGAGATGGATTGGGACTTAGACATATGGCACTCTAACTTTGCTCGATCATTTAAAGGACTTCTCAACAATTCCTTGATAGAAGCCAACCTCAAGGTCATGTCCCACTGGTACCTGGTTCCAGCCCACCTCGCTAAATATTATCCTCAGTCTTCCCCCCGCTGCTTCAGAGGCTGCGGTCACTTAGGCACACTCCTCCACACCTTGTGGGAATCATGGGCTATTGGAACAAAATTTTTAATTTATTTCTGCAAGACCACTGGGATTGCGGTTAACCAAGACCCTACTATGGCACTCCTCAACCGTTGGATTCCCAAGATTCCTAAATTAGCCCAGACTCTAATTCATTTCATACTTCTAGTGGCCAAACTGACAATCCCACGTGCTTGGAAATCTCCCTCAGTTTCATACCGTCTAACCAAGCAAAAAATATCCTGGATAATGTCCCAAGAAAAAATCTCCAACACTATCCTAGACACTTTAGAGAAATTCAAAGTATCTGGGATCCCTGGGCCCGACATATCGAGTATCTCTTTAGCTCTAGGGTCATGGCTGCCCAACATAAGTCCAGCCTGTGTCACACCTAGACCCCACTTCTGGCTCTCTGTGAAGTTTGCTCCCTTTCCCCTTTACCTCTCCTATATGTCTTATTTCCCTCCTGATTTCCAGTTTCTCTTTTCTCTTTATTCTTTTCTCCCCCTGTCTCTGCTCATACTCAGTACACCCATAAGCCTCTGCAGGCAAAAATCTCATACAGACGAACGGGCTTTCCATTAGAAACTGAGTGCGGTGGAGTAATGACGTAAAGATTTGAAGCAGTTTTCAAATCTAAAGTCAGTCGGATTCGATGCAGCCCACACATGGTCGGATTGTCCGCCGGATTCGGTCTGTTGGACCAGTCCGGTCAGAAAGTCCGCCCATGTGTACGCTGTATAAGTCACTGATCGCCGCCATTACTAGTATAGAAGTAAATAAATAAATAAAAATTGCAGTATGTATCCCATACTTTGTAGACGCATAAACCAATCAACATACACTTATTGGGATCTTTTTTACCAAAACATGTAATAGTACATGTTGGTCTAAATTTATGAAGATATTTTATTTTTTACATTTTTTTACTGGATATGCAGAATGTAAAAAATATTGTTTTGTTTTTTTTTAATTTTCGGACTTTTTTTTCTGTTTACAGTGCAAAAAATAAAAAAAACATAGTGGTGGTCGAATACCACAAAAAGAAAGCTCTATTTGTGGGGAAAAAAAGACATCAATTTTATTTGGGTACAGCGTTGCAATTGTCAGGTAAAGTAACCCAGTGCTGTGTCACAAAAAGTGGCCTGGTCATGAAGGTCATGAAGGGGGTAAATATTTCGGAGGTCAAGTGGTTAATTCCTTAATTTCACTGAGCACTATGATAAGCCTCATAGAAGTATGGTAAGACTGTCTTCGGCATAGGTTCCCACCACAATAAGAAAATTCTGTCTGTCTTGAGCTCTATTAGCAGTAGATCACAAGCTTTGTCCTTACTCTCAGAGTAGGTACTGTGAACCAACGCAATGACATCACCTACTAAAACTCGCTTAATGCATTTCATAGAATGACTCCATCAGGAGCACTCGGGATTTACTTTTAATAGAGCTCAAGGCAGACAAAACCTTGTGTTGTGGTGGGACCCTGTGCACATGAAAGTATACACTTTTTATCAGTGTATTCAGTTCAGAAGAGGGAATATGTGATTTCAGAGTCCACAGGAATATTCTTTCTTTTATTTTACACTTTCTGTTTTTCAACTTTTACGCTTAAAAAAATGAAATCTGCTGGAGATCAAGTGGTCAATTACTTAATTGCATTGAGCACTATGATAAGCCTCATGGAAGTATGGAAAGACTGTCTTTGGCATAGGTTCCCACCACAATAGGAAAATGCGCGCTTTCTTGACCTCTATTAGTAGTAGATCACAAGCTTGTCCTTACTCTCATAGTAGATACTGTGAACCCACACTATGACATCAACTGCTAAAACTCGCTATATGCATTTCATAGAATGACTTCATCAGGAGAACTCGGGATTTACTGTTCATAGAGCTCAAGGCAGCCAAAACTTTGTGTTGTGGTGGGACCCTATGCAGATGACAGTATACACTTTTTTTTTTTTGCAGTGTATTCAGTTCAAATGAGGGAATATGTGATTTCAAAGTCCACAAGAATATATGTTTTATTTCACACTTTTAGTTTTTTTTAACTTTTACGTTTAAAAGATGGATCCAACTAAAAGTAGTATTGCAGTTTTTAGCATTATTTTGCAGAATTGCAGTCAGACATGACATCAATATGTGACATTATTTCAGGAAGAGGATACATCTGTCTACAGCACAAACACCAAGATGTAAATGTAGAATTCATTGTCTGCAATCACTCTATAGTGTATATAAAGAGGATGTGACTGGCTTTTTCTTATCATTATCACCAACACCCATGGCCTTCCCTGCGAAGAGCCATGTTACTTGATCCTGAGCTGTACGGACCTCTCCTCATCTCATGTCTTATATTGGGGTACTTGATGTTATTATCTTGGGGTGTCCTATCTCCAGCTCCATCCTCCTGTCACCCCTCTACAGTACTGCTCTGTGTAATGCTGATGTGTGTGGCACCTTGTGGATCTGAGATCCAGAGACCTTCCCCGGCCTGTCATCTGGATCTTGTTAGAGCCATTGATGATTATGAATATGTGCAGGATGGAGACATCATCATTGGAGGGGTTTTCACTGTGAACCATTTTATGACAGGACTAGGGCCAAGAAAAGATTATATTAACAGTATGATGGTGTGTCTAAGGTGAGCAGTATTGGGATTCTAATCATCTTGAAGATTATAAAGAGACCTTGGTGTGCTGACTTCATGTATATTTGTCTTGTTTGAATGCTAATGCATCATTTTTTGTGCATGTAAGTGGTGTGCAGACAGCAGACCTGACCACATTCACCATTGGTGTTAGTATATGTCTGCCCTGATTGTGTGTGCTGCGATTGTGTGTGCACTCCATTTTTGTTGTGTGTTTTCTGACTGTTTATATGTTTGTGTGTCAAGCTTGATTAAGTGTGTGTATCTCATTTGCTGGGTGCTGTCATTTGGAGTGGTCCACAACAAGTGTCTCAAAACTTTCTAAATAAAGGGCCAGTTTACTGTCCTCCAGACTTTAAGGGGGGGGACAGACTGTGGCCATTAGGAGTAGAAATTACCCTGGTGTCAGTGGGAGTAAACAATGCATATTTGGTATTAGGGGAGGAATAGTGCCCCATCACTGGTGTCGGTGGGAGGAATAGTGCCCCATTATTAGTGTCGGTGGGAGGAATAGTGCCCAATTGTTGGTGTCAATGGAAGGAATAGTGCCCCATCATCGGTGTCAATGGGAATAATAGTGCTGCATCACTGGTGTCAGTTTGAGGAACAGTGCCACATCATTGGTGTCAGTTTGAGGAACAGTGCCCCATCGTTGCCATCAATGGGAGAAATAGCGCCCCATTGTTGATGTCAGTAGAAGGAATATTGCCCCATTGTTGGTATCAGTAGCAGGAAAAGTACCCCAAGGGCCAGATAAAGGCTAGCAAAGGGCCGAATCCGGCCACCGAGTAGCAGTTTGGAGACCCCTGGTCTAGAACTTCCACAAAATATAATCCAGGGTCTGTGTAATCCAATGATGACAACTTCTAAAGAGTGGATTGGCCTGGGTTCAGATTGCAGGAGGTTTTTTGAACCCAGCCTTAATCGTCAAATTCCAAATGCAGCACCCACACTGCATTGATATCTATAGGAGTTTGTGCGCCATGGGTACCTGGACACATGTGGGATGTGTACCAAAAAATAGCATTCAGCAAGCAGTGGGTCTTTTAAAGTGGTTGTAAAGGCACAAGTTTTTTTACTTTCATGCATTCTATGAAAGAAGGTGTGTGCAGCAGCCCTCCCTGCCCCCCTAATATTTATCTAAGCCCCCTCTTGATCCAGTGATGTCCATAAGAGCCTTGTTTCTCCAGGGAACACTCCTGAATGGCTTTTGGCAGCAACAGAAGCCATTGGCTCCCACTACTGTCAATCACAGCCAGTGAGCCAATCAGGAGACAGAGGGAGTGGGGCCAAGCCAGGGCTCCATGTGTGGATGCACACACAGAACTGCGGCTCAGGAGTGAGCTTGCTTAGTTGCCCCCACAGCAAGCTGCTTGTTGTGGGGGCACCCAGTAGGAGGGAGGGGCCAGGAGCGCTGGCAGGGGACCCGAGAAGAGGAGGATCCGGGCTGCTCTGTGCAAAACCATTACACAGTGCAGGTAAGTATAATATATACAGTATCTCAAAAAAGTGAGTACACCCCTCACATTTTTGTAAAAATGTTATTATATCTGTTCATGTGACAACACTGAAGAAATGATACTTTGCTGCAATGAAAAGTAGTGAATTTGCTAGGGATCTGGGATCCCTTGAAGACTGCCTATGCTGCCTATCCTTTTCCTCCTGAATCTTGATGATGCTAGCTTCCAGCAATATTTTGGTTTAGGACTCCACCAACACCCAAGGCCCAATTTTTCTGCCCCTGTTTAACAGGGACATGTAATTTCAATTTTTTAAATAATTGTTTTCAGCAGGGCCCGTTCCTGTGCCCAACAAGAGTAACTGTGAGGGGTTACAGTGTTCTGGCACCACCAACAACTAAGGCCTATTTTTTCAGCAGAGTATATAGTGCTGCAGTCCGTATAGTATATATACTGCAGTTTAGCGTATATAGTGAAGTCCGTATAGTATATACAGTTTCTCTCAAAAGTGAGTAAACCCCTCAAATTTTTGTAAATATTTTATTATATCTTTTCATGTGACAACACTGAAGAAATTACACTTTGCTACAATGTAAAGTAGTGAGTGTACAGCTTGTATAACAGTGTAAATTTGCTGTCCCCTTAAGATAACTCAACAGACAGCGATTAATGTCTAAACCACTGGCAACAAAAGTGAGTACACCCCTAAGTGAAAATGTCCAAATTGGGCCCAAAGTGTCAATATTTTGTGTGGCCACCATTATTTTCCAGCACTGCCTTAACCCTCTTGGACATGGAGTTCACCAGAGCTTCACAGGTTGCCACTGGAGTCCTCTTTCACTCCTCCATGATGACATCACAGGGCTGGTGGATGTTAGAGACCTTCCGCTCCTCCAAGCTCAATAGGGTTTAGGTCTGGAGACATGCTTGGCCAGTCCATCACCTTTACCCTCAGCTTCTTTAGAAAGGCAGTGATCATCTTGAAGGTGTGTTTGAGGTCGATATGTTGAAATACTCCCCTGCGGCCCAGCCTCCTAAGGGAGGGGATCATGCTCTGCTATAATATGTCACAGTACATGTTGGCATTCATGGTTCCCTAAATAAACTGTAGCTCCGCAGTGCCGGTAGCACTCATGCAGCCTCAGACCATAACACTCCCACCACCATGCTTGACTGTAGGCAAGACACACTTGTCTTTGTACTCCTCACCTGGTTGCCGCCACACACGCTTGACACCATCTGAACCAAACAATTTATCTTGGTCTCATCAGACCACAGGACATGGTTCCAGTAATCCATGTCCTTAGTCTGCTTGTCTTCAGCAAACTGTTTGCAGGCTTTCTAGTGCATCATCTTTAGCCATGCAGACCAATTTGACGCAGTGTGTGGCATATGGTCTGAGCACTGAAGGACTGACCCCCACCCCTTCAACCTCTGCAGCAATGCTGGCTGCACTCATACATCTACTTCCCAAAGACAACCTTTGGATATGACGCTGAGCATGTGCATTCAATCTCTTTGGTCGACCATGGCGAGGCCTGTTCTGAGTGGAACCTGACCTGTTAAACCGCTGTACGGTCTTGTCCACTGTGCTGCAGCTCAGTTTCAGGGTCTTAGCAATCTTCTTATAGCCTAGGCCATCTTTATGTAGAGCAACAATTCTTTTTTTCAGATCCTCAGAGAGTTCTTTGCCATGAGGTGCCACGTTGAATTTCCAGTGACCAGTATGAGAGAGTGAGAGCCATAACACCAAATTTAACACACCTGCTCCCCATTCACACCTGAGACCTTGTAATACTAATGAGTCACATGACAGGGGGGAGAGAAAGTGGCTAATTGGGCCCAATTTGGACATTTTCCCTTAGGCGTGTACTCACTTTTGTTGCCAGCGGTTTAGACATGTGGTCCAGGGCCTCCAAAAATGTGAAAGATAGGCATTTAATTTCCTGACTAATTTATGTCCCTTAAAAGTCTGAAGGTGTTCCTTGAATTCTTGGCCTCTGTATGTGGCTAGGCTGTGAAAATGTCTCATGTATGAGGTATTCCAGTGCTCGGGAACACTCTGATATAAAGGGGACTGCACTGTAAAGGGCACTGCAATTAATATAGTGCCCCTTTACAGTGCAGTCCCCTTTATATCACTGGGTTCCTTTAAATTACAGTGCCCCTAACAATCACAGCCCCCATCAAAGCGCAGTCATTCCCCCTTACATTAAATTCTGCAGAGCCCCCCTTTACATCAGAGTTCACACAACCCCCCTTATATCGTAGTCCACAGAGTCCCCTTACATCAGAGTCCACACAGCCCCCCTTATATCGTAGTCCACAGAGTCCCCTTACATCAGAGTCCACAAAGCCTCCTTTGCATCAGAGTCCACAGAGTCCCCTTTCCATCAGAGTCCGTAGAGACCCCTTTACATCAGAGTCTGCAGAGACCCCCTTACATCAGAGTCTGCAGAGACCCCCTTACATCAGAGTCCGCAGAGACCCCCTTACATCAGAGTCCGCAGAATTTCCACTTACGCTGTATGTGGGGTGTTCTGTTGACTTTACTGTTAAGGGGAACCCTATTTTAAGGGGGGCTCTGATATAAAGGGGAAAGAAAGAAAGAAAGAAAGAAAGAAAGAAAGAAAGAAAGAAAGAAAGAAAGAAAGAAAGAAAGAAAGAAAGAAAGAAAGAAAGAAAGAAAGAAAGAAAGAAAGAAAGAAAGAAAGAAAGAAAGAAATTATCCCCAATAGTCCAATAATGCAAGCAGCGTTCAATCATATCAGTGTAAGTGACATAAGAGCAAACAATGGTAAAAAGACCAGTCTATAGCAATGTGCCACCCACTTATTTAACTGCATCCTAATTTTTGGTGGTGCCAGACAAGTTCAAATAAAATGATCAGGTTATGTTTCAAGAGTGTCTGCGGGTTCTCTTAGTTAATGTGAATGTGAATCTGTTACCTTTGTCAATTGTTTCTAAATCATTTTAAATAATTCATTTTTGTCTTGCTCACTAACATACGTCCCCCATCTTGTCTTGTCATTTCATTTTTTGTGTATTTTTTTTTTGACATTCAAAGTTTATTAAATTTCAACAGCAGTATAGAAATGTATACATACATACAATAAAAGTGTACCTTACAAACAAATATATAAGGTCTATTGCATATGATAGAGAGTGGTAATATAACGTATAGAGGTCAATAAAAAGCGTCATACATAAGTTTCCTGACAATCTGTTATTGGTTCATAATCTTGGTAATTTCAAAGTGAAATCTTTAACTATATTTACATTGAGAACCTATACAGGCACATTTAATTTTTATTCAAAATCTTTCTATACCAATATGTTTCTGTTTGTAAAGATAAAGAATATAAAGTGGTGAAAAGAGAATAGATTAGGGTTGGGTTAGGAAGGGGTATCTGATACGGGTTATATGGTCTTTTAGCAAGAGCATACAATTCCCGAAGTAGTCAAGTGTTCTGTGTCCAGAGAGATAAGTCAAGGATGTGCTCAACATCCTCTTAAATCTTTATATGCACCAGAGTAGCGGAATTCAAACCAGGGCGTCCAAGTTTTATGAAACCTGTCCACCCCGTCTGAGGCCCACGCCAGAGTATCTTCCATTTCACAAATTTCTGAGACTCTCGCTAGCCACTGTGAGATGGTGGGAGCCCGTGTGGTTCTCCAGAGGGTAGGTATCAGCGTTTTAGCCACATTTAGCAGGTGTTTGGTTAGCGAATGCTTGTATCTCTTTAATGGGAATGAGGTGATGCAGGCCGCATCCAACACGATCCTAGTTTCAGTAATTAATTTAATTGTGTCTCTGACCTGTTGCCAGAACATGATCATAAAGGGGCAGTGCCACCAAATATGTATTAGCGTGCCGCCGTCACCTCCACATCTCCAGCAAACATTGGGGGTCTGTGTGCACCAGGTGTGCAGTTTAGCCGGTGTAACATACCAGTCTATAAGTAGTTTGTAGGATGTTTCTTGTGTCTTTGTACTTATAGAGCACTTACTGTATGCGCAATAAGTGCATGCTTTTGTCCATTGACTGTTAGTGATTGTATGATCGAGTGCCTTAGACCAGTTCTTGTTGAATCTGTCTTCTGTTTCAGGGATTAAGTTTTGCAGCCATTTATACGTGATGGATGTTGTTTTTTCAGCTGTTCTCCTTCAACGCATACTTTTTCTAAGTCAGTTAGTGGTCTAGAAAAGTGTCCTCGTCTGGATTTGTCATTTACATAACTGCGTATCTGGAAATAAGTCCAGAGTGGTATGTTGTGTATCCCACTGTCTTCTTTTAAGGTCATATGATCTTTGAATTTCCCGTTTTGAAAGCAGTCTCCTGTTTGTAATGTCTTGTTGGTGAAAGGTCTCCAGAGCAGTTTGCTGTTCACTCCCGGTGGAAAGTCCGGATTGTCAGATAAGGGAGTAAGGTGGCTCAGAGGGGGGGTCAATGTGAGGTGTTTGTCTATTTTTTTGCATATAGCTAGTGTGGTATGCAGTAGTGGTTGTTGTTTTAACTTAGTGAGTCTTTGCAGTCCAGGATTCCACAAGGAAAAAAGGAGTGGATATGGGCTTAGTTTTTTTTCAAGTTCCACCCAATCCTTGTCTCCCCCATGACAGTGCCAGTCAACCACCCTCGTAAGGTGAGCCACTTGATGATATTTCTTGTAATCTGCAAGTCCCATTCCTCCCATTTCCTTGGGTCTGGTCATGAGTGAGAATTTAATCCTGGCTTTTTTATGTGCCCAGAAGAAATTTAGTGAGGTAGTGTGTAGTCTTCCGTAGAATTTTTGAGGTAGATTGACCGGCAATGCCCGCAGGAGGTACAAAAGCCTAGGGAGTATTACCATTTTCAAAATGACAGCCCTTCCAAGCCACGAAAAGTATCCTGCATTCCAAAGTTTTAAATCCCTTTCTATCTTTAGGAGCAGGGGAGAAAAGTTAGCCTCAAATAGCATAGTTACTTTAGGTGTTATCCAGACTCCCAGGTATTTTAAGGCCTTCCATTCCCATTTGAATGGGCAATTGGCTTGTGTCATTGTCAGGGTAGAGAGTGATAAATTGATATTCATGGCCTCTGATTTTGTGAGATTTATTTTAAGGTTAGAGAGATATCCGTAATGTGTAAAAGCTTTCAAGAGATTGGGAAGGGTGGTGTGTGGGTTCGTTATAAAGAATAGGAGATCATCAGCATATGCTGCTATCTTATATGTCTTGTCTTGTATGGTGATGACCCGGACTGACTCATCTTTATTGATTGTTCTTAGGAATGGTTCCAGCGAGAGGATGAACAGCAGTGCGGACAGGGGGCATCCCTGCCACGTGCCATTCATTATCTCTACTTTTTCTGAAAGTGAAACATTGACCTTTATCCTCGCCGAGGGTGTCTGGTATAGTGTTGTGATCCATGCCATCATATTTGGTTTTAGACCCACGTGTGCACATGTCGCAAACATAAAATCCCATGCTACCCTATCGAAAGCCTTCTCCGCGTCGGTTGACAGGAGAAGGCTCTCGACGTGCAGGGAGTGTGATGCTTGTGTAAGAAGGAGCACCTTGATAATATTGTCCTTCGCTTCTCTACCTGGCATGAAGCCTACCTGTTCGGGGCCAATCATTTCTGCTAGCAGTGGTCGAAGTCTATTTGCAAGGATTTTGGCTAGTAACTTTATGTCGATATTCAATAAGGAAATGGGTCTATAGCTTGAGCAATTTGCTGCGTCTTTGTCGGGTTTGGGTATTACCGTAATGTGTGTGGAGAGGACATCTAATGGAATGGGTCTGGCGTCAGTCAAGGAGTTAAAGGCTCTTAGCAAAGGGTCCATTAGTATGTCAATAAAAGTCTTATAGTATATGGCGGTATAGCCATCTGGTCCTGGGCTCTTCCCAGGTTTCAGTGCTTTGATAGCTTGTTGCAATTCCGTTGGTGTAATTTGTGCGTCTAGTTGAGTTACATCTTCTGTTTTTAGTTGGGGTAGCCCACTCTGTTTCACATATTCTTGTATGGCCTGTGTTCTATCTGCTGGGATACCTAGGGGTCTCTGTTGTGTCGGCAAGTTATATAATTCTGTGTAATATGTGTGGAAGTGTCTGGCTATGTCTTCTGTTGTAACGTCTAAGGATCAGCTCGCGTTTCTAATTCTCAAAATGTGTTTAGAATTGTGTGGTTCTCGTAAGGCCCTAGCCAAAAGCTTGCCTGATTTATCTCCTGCCTCATAGTATACCTTTTTCTGGAAAAAAAGAAGGCGTTTCATTTTAGTGTTTAGGATTTGTTGTAGATTTTTCCTAGCCTCCAGAAGATTACTAGCAGAGGATTCGGATAGAGATTGCTTGTGTTTTGTTTCCAGTGAGGTAATCTGTCTTAACAGTTTGTTGATTTCAGCCTCCTGTAGTCTTTTGCGATGTGCCCCCATGCAAATCAAGTCTCCTCTTATTGTGCATTTATGGGCTCCCCATATCAATAGAGGGTCTGCTCCTGGTGTTTCGTTCAATTGGAAGAATTCTTTAAGTTTATTCTTAATTTTGGGTAGTAGTTCTACATCAGTCAGGAGAGATGCATTAAGTCTCCAGGAGGCCGATTTAGTTGTGGTTGTGTTCCCTACTATCGTCAAAGATATGGGGGCATGGTCTTGATTTTTTTGAGTATCTTATAGATTATGCAAGTCTTCCCTGTTGACGTGTCCAAAAGAGGATTGAGTGGTATATTAAAGTCTCCCCCCAATATTAGACAACCCGTTTCAAAATCCGATAACGCCCGTATCATACGGTGACAGAAATTTACATGTGACGAGTTGGGGAAATATACATTTGCAAGGGTAATCGGGAGCCTGCATAGGTGCCCTTCAGGAAGACGTATCTTCCTCCCGGGTTTATCATTTTGTCTGTCAGATTGAACGGGGCTTCCTTACTGATCAGAATTGATACTCCTTTGGCTTTGGCCACAGAGTTTGTAGCATGTATTGCTTCTACAAAATATAGGCTGGAATTTTTGGTATTTTGTTAGTTTGAAAATGGGTTTCCTGCAAAAAAGCAAAGTGCGGCCTACCTTTCTTTAGTTCTCTTATCAGCGTGGATGGTTTTTCCGGGATGTTCAGCCCTTTCACATTGTGTGATATGACAATTGGGCTGTGACCTAAGGAAGAGTAAGCCATCTGGAGAACCCACGAGCACAAGTTCCTACGAGGAATCTGCAATGAAGACTCAAAGTTGATCAGAACACTTTTGAGTGGTAGGGGTGGAAGGGGGAGGTAAGAAAGAGGTGAGGAGGGAGAAAAGGTGGTAAAAAAAGAGAAATATTCAATTGAGAGTAATCAGATCACCTCAGAACGTAACTGTTGTCCTATGGTATTTAGTTAGTGGGTCCAGAGACTGTGTCCAGCCTCCAGAACCACTTTGAGGTAACGTAGCTAGGCTACTTCCAGGCAACGGAGGTTGTTACTAAAACATTTTTCCTTGTCAATCTATAATATCAATAAGATATACTAAATGTAACAACCAAATTTCACGTAATATATATAGCACAGCCAAAAAGTGAGAAACGGAACCCGGCCTATATAGTTATGTGAAATGTCCCAACCGCCGCGCCCAACAGGCGCCATGGATGAGGCACAACACAAAAAGAAAAATAAAGAAACCTTGCAATTGGTTTCAAATTACAACTATAATAGTAGTAGATCTCCAGTTGCCCTCTGAGATTGTAGAGGGCCCTAAGAGACGACTTTTTATGCCTTTATGTGGCAGCAACCCACCACCCCTCCCAACTAGCGCTGCTTAGCTTCAGATAGGTCTGTCAGATTCATAAGATGTTTTATGCATCTGATGAGTCGTTGGAGTGGTGTCTTGGTGTCCATGTCCTTCTCCGTTAGGAGAGAAAAAACACAACAAAAAAGAGAAATAAAGTGAAAACGAAAAACTTTTTCAGACTAAGTTAGCGGATTGTTGTTGGATAGGTAATTTAAAGATTCCTCTGCCACCATTGTGCCGACATTGGAGAGATGGGATGAGCAGTCCCTCCCTGTAGATCCAGAAAAATAAGAGAGGAGCAAAATTATGACACAAACGGTGCCTAGATGTCATTTCCAAGTGGATGTAGTTCCCATGTAATGGTAAGTCCTCCTGGTGTGTGTCGGGGAAATTCTGACAAAATGAAGCGCTACTGCTCACCAGTCATTTGGGTCGCCTTGGTCCTCCTCTGGGGCTTTAGGAGCAGCCTGTCTGGAGTTGGGAGTGCCTACATGAGAGCCAGATCCTCGGTTGTGTCTTGTCTTTTTGGATAGCCTCTTGTCTGGTGAGGAAAGGGGTGATCTGTGCGGGCTCCCTTCGGCTCTTGGAAGGAGAAATTACTGATACCACTCGGGCAGTGCTACAGGCTCGATATGCAGGGATTCAAAGAAGTCGGGCAGATCAGAGGGATTGCGCAGTACATGCTGCTTGCCTGCTTGCGTTACAGTTAAGGCAAAGGGGAAGTGCCACGTGTATCTCAAATCACTCGCCCTCAGCTTGTCAAGAAGGGGTCGCAGAGACCTGCGATTACGTAGAGTTATTTGGGAAAAGTCATGGAACAACATAATAGTCTCTCCATTGAATACAATGCTGTCATTGCCCCTGGCCTTATTCATGATGGATTCCTTTAGAGGGAAGCTCTGTAAACAACAGATTATGTTCCTTGGGGGAGCGGTGTCAGGTCCTTTGGGTCTGAGAGCTCTGTGTGCCCGTACAAAGTCAATGGCAGTGTCTTCCTGTCTTTCAAGGAGAGTGTTGAAGACTCTCTTTAGGGTTGGTATTATCTGTGCTGTGTCTACAGATTTGGGGATACCTCTCACCCTAATGTTGCACCTTCTGTCCCTATTATCCAGATCCTCGAGGTGTCTATTCATCTCAATTAGGTGAGAGGAATGAGAGACTGCCACGTTTTCCAATCTATGCAGCCTCTTATCTCTGTGTTTCCCATTGGCTTCTACTGTTGCCAGCTTGTCAGTTAATACTAGCAGGTTAGACTTCAGGTCGGTAATGGCGGCGGAGAAGGTGGATTTTATGTCCGCTGCAAAGCCCAACATATCTGCGTAGGTCAGGGGTTGGTTTGTCTGGAAGTAGCCCCTACCTGAGTTGCCTGCTGTGGATAATGAGTCCTCGCTGGAATCTTCCTGCGTTCGCTGCGTCCACGCCATTTTGTGTCCCGCCATGCTGCCGCGGGATATCGCTTGATTTTTAAAGAGATCCAGAATGTTTCTGGCTTGGGAGGCAGCGGTGCTACGTTTAGGGTGAGTCTGAGGGGTCAGGTACAGCTTTCTGCCCATAGCTGGGTCGCTGGAAGCAAGGTGTCTGGCTGCAGGCCGGGGTTCTTCACGGAGCTCTGCTAGTGTGCATCCGTCGCCATCAAGCACCAAGCCACGCCCCCACTTTTTGTGTATTTTACACATTGCTTCCTTTTTCAGGGTGGACTAGCATTTACCATAGGGATGAGTCCATGGCAAGTGACGGGGGACTGTAAAACATTGGACATTAAGCACTTGAAGGATTTACAATGGTTTTATTCATCCATTGAGAGAGGGGTACAGACTTCAGATACGCATAGATACGCTTACAGTCTCCAGATTTACATCCATTTTTTACAGTGCAAATAGAGCCTTTTAGCCCAAATTGGCATCACTGTATCTATCAGAACTTCAGTTGGTTAGTAGACTTCACTGTGCATCTTCTTAAGAGAGTTACCAGGCCCCTTCCAGCTTTTTCTCAGCTCTTGCCTCCAGCAGAGTCTCTCTCCATGGCAATCCATCTTGGATCAGTTTCCTCCTTAACTAGGCAGGACAGCTAATGGCCAAAATCCAGGCTTTCATTTGGCAAACCAAAGGAAAGCAACACCATCAACCTATTTGGTATTGATCGGATACAGCGAGACCAGATACTATTGCAGAAGTTAGGGTGGCTACATACTTGTTTAGAAATTTACCAGCAAAAAACAAAAACAGAAGAAGCTTTCAACCACAATGGTCATACAGCTTCTTTATAAACAGATCCCATAACATTTAAAGATATACATTAAAAAAATTCCATCATGTTAAGTCCATACATAAGGAATGTCCCACAACATGTAAACAGTTTAAAATAAGGAGATAGATTTTCTTTCCTAATTAAATCATAGCCAACTGGTTTGAGGGACACCGCCGTTCCTCTGCCTTGATTGGATAGCCACATGCTATCAGTAGGCATGGTTTATTTTTATGTGCTTTAACTTTATTTCGAGTTTGCCACTACCACAAGTTTGAGTCCCAGAAAATTTATTTGCAGATTTGCCTAGGAGAATTTTTTAAATGAACTGTATAGCCTTGAACTATGACCAAAGGACTTAACAGGACCAACAAGGGGGGGTAAAAACATCAGTAGACATTGTTTACTTTGTATGCACTTGAAATCAAATTTGACTACATCTTCCAGTTTCTCTGTTATCTCCTCATGGGATCAGACATATACATTGTATTACATAAGATTCTATTTTTCAAATTTTTACTTCCTACCTCAGGCCCATTCCTCCATATTACCGATATTTCTTGACGATTCGTTTTGCCATCAATGAAATTAATAAAGATCCATCAATTTTACCAAATATGACTCTGGGATTCCATATGTATGATTCATGTAATGACAATAGGAAAGCTGTGAAAAGCATCTTACAGATCTTATCTGGACCAGGACAGACAGTGCCCAATTATTCCTGTAGGAAAAGCAGCAAGTTAATTGGCTTTATTGGGGATCAAAACTCTGAAACCACAGTGAACATAGCACAGATACTGGCCCTGTATAGATACACCCAGGTATGGAAATGGTTTCTCTGTAACTCCTATTTTAACAGTGGTACTTTAACCACTTGCCTACCGCGCACTTTTACCCCTTCCTGCCCAGGCCAATTTTCAGCTTTTTAGCGCTGTCACACTTTCAATGACAATTGCGCGGTCATGCCACACTGTACCCATATTAAATGTTTAGCATTTTTTGCACACAAATAGAGCTTTATTTTGGCAGTATTAAATCACCACTGAGTTTTTAATTTTTTGCTAAACAAATGAAAAAAGTTTCTGTTATAAAATTTTACAAACAGGTAATTTTTCACCTTCACTGATGTGCGCTGCTGAGGCAGCACTGATGGGCACTAATAGGCAGCACTGATGGGCACTGATGAGGTGGCACTGATTGGCAGCACTGATAGGCTGTAATGATGGACACTGATTGGCAGCACTGATGGGCATTGATTGACAGCATTGATTGGCACTGATCGGCAGCACTGATGGGAACTGACTAGCACTGATAGGCAGCACTGATGGGCACTGTTGGGGCTGCAATGATAATCAGGAAACTGATAATTAGTGCCCTGATTATAAGTGCAAATGTCCCCTTTCACACACTAGCTGGTTACTGGCTCTTTCCTCACGCTGTGACAACGTGAGGAAAGGAATGCTGATAAACGGCAAGTGTGTTTACATAGTGATCAGCTGTGATTGGACAGAGCTGATCTAATGGTAAAGAGATGCTGCGATTTGCCCTTTACCCTGATCTGTGATCAGCTGTGTCCGAAGGCCGGGTGCGCACCACAGTGGGTGGGGAAGGGCATGGTTCTGGGAGGACGTCAATAGATGCCCTTCCAGAACTGGACGATCGTGCTGTAGCTGTCATTTGGCTATGGCTTGGTTGGTAAGTGGTTAAAGAGGAATTTCAGGTATGGATATTTTAGCATAGTTACATGGGTCCAGCTTGGACCAGTGTGACTAAGCATAGACCATACCTGTGGGATCCCTTTAGAAGCTGAAATATAACTGTAATAGACATCTTTCAGATGCCATTAAGAGATTGCTTTGCATTTTTTCAGTGAATGTAAATTATTCTTTGATTGGATGAGGTGGAAAGACAGGGCAGTAATGTCATGCTCTCCACCTCATCCAATCAGAGAATACTTTGTGTTGCAAAGAATTCTCTTAGTGGTGGGACATTGAAAGGGTTAATTCACCAATCAAAAAGAAAAGTGGTGAGCGTAACATGGGTTACATACAGTATCTCACAAAAGTGAGTACACCCCTCACATTTTCGTTGTGTTTGCTACAATGTAAAGTAGTGAGTGTACAGCTTGTATAACAGTGTGCTGTCCCCTTAAAATAACTCAAGACACAGCCATTAATGTCTAAACCGCTGGCAACAAAAGTGAGTACACCCCTAAGTGAAAATGTCCAAGTTGGGCCCAAAGTGTTAATATTTTGTGTGGTCACCATTAATTTCCAGCACTGCCCTCTTGGTCATGGAGTTCACCAGAGCTTCATAGGTTTCCACTGGAGTCTTCTTCCACTCCTCCATGACGACATCAAGGAGCTGGTGGATGTTAGAGACCTTGCGCTCCTCCACCTTCCATTTGAGGATGTCCCACAGATGCTCAATAGGGTGTTTAGGTCTGGAGACATGCTTGGCCAGTCCATCACCTTTACCCTCCACTTCTTTAGCAAGGCAGTGGTTGTCTTGGAGGTGTGTTTGGGGTTGCTATGTTGGAATACTGCCCTGTGGCCCAGTCTCTGAAGGAAGGGGATCATTCTCTCCTTCAGTTTGTCACAGTACATGTTGGCATTCATGGTTCCCTAAATGAACTGTAGCTCCCCAGTGCCGGCAGCACTCATGCAGCCCCAGACCATGACACTCCCACCACCATGCTTGACTGTAGGCAAGACACACTTGTCTTTGTACTCCTCACCTGATTGCCGCCACACACGCTTGACAAACCAAATAAGTTTATGCAGATTAATTTGATGCAGTGTGCGGTGCATGGTCTGAGCACTGACAGGCTTAACCCCCCCTTCAACCTCTGCAGCAATGCTGGCAGCACTCTATTTCCCAAAGACAACCTCTAGATATGATGCTGAGCATGTGCACTCAACTTCTTTGGTCGACCATGGCGAGGCCTGTTCTGAGTGGAACCTGTCTCCTGTTGAACCGCTGTATGGTCTTGGCCACCGTACTGCAGCTCAGTTTCAGGGTCTTGGCATTCTTCTTATAGTCTAGGCCATCTTTATGTAGAGCAACAATTCTTTTTTTCAGTTCCTCAGAGAGTTCTTTGTCATGAGGTGCCACGTTGAACGTCCAGTGACCAATATGAGAGAGTGAGAACGATAACACCAAATTTAACACACCTGCTCCCTAATTCACATCTGAGACTTTGTAACACTAACGAGTCACATAACACCGGGGAGGGAAAATGGCTATTTGGGCCCAATTTTGACATTTTCACTTAGGGGTGTACTCACTTTTGTTGCCAGCGGTTTAGACGATAATGGCTGTGTGTTGAGTTATTTTGAGGGGACAGCAAATTTAAACTGTTATACAAGCTGTACACTTACTTTACATTGTAGAAAAGTGTCATTTCTTCAGTGTTGTCACATAAAAAGATATAATAAAATATTTACAAAAATGTGACTTTTGTGAGATACTGTAGCTGCTCCATCCCTTCACAGATGAGAACAAAAAAGAGTATCTCTCATGGGATTTTGTTGCAACAATAAAAGTACAAACCAAATGTGTTTCTTTATAAAAATAGAAAAAATGTATTTGGACAACAACAAATGTTAAATCCTGGTCTAAACAGTCCAATTTCTAGTCTAATATGCAATTAAGTCTTATGCCGTACACACAGTCGGATTTTTTGATGAAAAATGTGTGATAGGACCTTGTTGTCGGAAATTCCGACCGTGTGTAGGCTCCATCACACATTTTCCATTGGATTTTCCGACACACAAAGTTTGAGAGCAGGATATAAAATTTTCCGACAACAAAATCCGTTGTCGGAATTTCCGATCGTGTGTGCACAAATCTGACCGACAAAGTGCCATGCATGCTCAGAATAAATAAAGAGATGAAAGCTATTGGCTACTGCCCAGTTTATAGTCCCGACGTACGTGTTTTACGCCACCGCGTTCAGAATGATCGGATTTTCCGACAACTTTGTGTGACCGTGTGTATGCAAGACAAGTTTGAGCCAACATCCGTCGGAAAAAATCCTAGGATTTTGTTGTCGGAATGTCCGATCAATGTCCGACCGTGTGTACAGGGCATTATACACATAAAGACATCACCTTTTGACTAATTATAGTCTTCTTCAGGGTACAGTAAGTTGAAGAAAACAATGAAGACAACAAGCATATAGATTTCACAGAAATAAAAATGAAGGACAATGTTCATACACTATGAGTTCCTACAGACATAACTTACATAGTAGACGGGATAGAACCAGATAAAGCCGTAGTGCATCTCAGAGGTCACAGTATGGAGGTTGATTCAAAGGCTCACAGAGGATCATAGTAAACAGTCCAATTCCTAGTCTAATATGCAATAGAGTCTTATACACAGAAAGAGTGTCCCGGAGCTAAGGACAGGAGAGAAATGAGCACAGGGACGGCATGACAGTGCTGGACAGCACAGTTGCCGTTTTAAGAGCGGTGTTTCCCTTTTTAGAAAAGGGGAAGGGTCTGGGAGAAGGCGGCGCTCAGAGCTGAAGAGAGGAAAGGAGAGGGGGAAGTGATGTCAGTTTGAGAGTAGAGGAGGAAGCGATTGGACACCTCACCCTCACTGCTCCAGGTCCTATCATTCCACAGGCAGCATGGCGGCGATGGTGGGCTGTACCGACCAGCTTAGAGCGGCGGTTGCCACACTAGGTGCGGCCTGGCTGCGAGCCCAGATGGCAGCCGTGGCAGCGGACGGTGGTGAGGTGAGAGACAGGGGGGGGCGGCGGCACCTCTTGCACATCGGTCATGGCCACTGGTTAGGTTCAGCACGGCTGCAGGCCCTGGAGGTCACATAAGAGGCAGCAAGAAGGAGAGGGGAGTGAACCCCCGACCCCCAGAGCACAGTGGAGCCAGAGGACCAAATACAGGGAGAAGAGAGGGACCCGGCAGACAGGCTGGGGAGCGGAGGGGAGCCCGGTACAGTGTATGGCTCTGCTCCCATGGCTTGTCACAGACGCACAGCGCAGATGGCTGGAGCTGCGGGGGAAGATCGGGGCAGCCAGCTGGCCCAGCGAGGGAACACCGAACTTCAGGATGGGTGCCAGACAGTCAGCACGGCCCACACCCCCACGCAGCCCGGAAGAGGGTCCATGAGGAGCACAGGGTTGTGGGGGAGCGCCATGAGAGGTCGGGCGACGAGGACCCAGCCCAGCAGTAGGTGCAGGAGCCCATCACGAGGGACAACGAGCAGGGTCTGGAGGGACGGGTTGGAGAGTAGGGCGAGAGTAGCACCGCAGACACACAGAAAATGGAGCGGGTCCATCGGGGATGCAGCCTGCGGTCGGTCGGATGGAAATGGACAGCGACAGATCTGAGGGTGAACTGTCCGGGTCGGAGGGTGGCGATGAACAATGACTTCCAGCAATGATGGTTCCCGTAGTGACGGCTGGTGGGCCCTGGCCTGGGCAGCCTGGTGAGTGAATCTTTACTTTTTATTTCTACTTTACTGCATAGTCTGTTGGGTCATGGTGGTAGACCGGGGCCATCAGGTTTAAGGGTAATTTAGGCAGGTTTACTCCCATACCGCCAAATGAGACAGGACTCCAGACAAGAACCATGGGCACCGACGCATGCCACACCTCCGGCAGCGGGTGCAACCAGGGTTGCAGGCGAATGCTGCAACAGCAACGGGGACGGATACAGCAGTAGGTTAGTCTCCCGGTTTATCGCATAGGCTCCGGATAGCCAGGGCAAGACAGGGGACGCAAAAGCGGACTCGGTCAGGTTGGCAGATTCCGCGAACAGTGAAGTATACATCTGTTTTGAGGGCCCCCTGGGGGCCCAATGTGCAGACAGCAATAACAGGAAATTTGGAAAGGTGAATGAGTAGAGATATTCACGTTATCGCCTTTGGAGTGGTTCAACCTGGCCAGGTTGAAGCCAGAAAGAAGCAAGGAGGAGGACTAGGAACAACGACGATATCGGTTGATTCCTCGTACCTTTACCAATCAGCTACAGGCATTTGCCATATGGGCGAGCTTAATAGGGGAAAAGACCCCTGAACACTGTTCGGCTCGGTTCGTTTACTAGCAGGCCATTAGTGATGCGCACAGGATTTATGGAGGTGCGACTTGGCTAAGGTATGACGAATAGTTTCGGCAACGGATGGCCATCCGACCGTCCCTACGCTGGGCCCATAAGGACTTCAGCCGGTGGATGAAGCTGATTACAGCATCACAGGGCTCCTAATAAGTTTTTCAGGCAAGTGTAAATTTGGGACAAACTGTCGAGTCAAACACATGTGTTCAGGCGGAGCAGGATCCCATTCACTGTCCAAGGGTTTTAAGAGAGGAAAAGTATGTGCTAGAGAGTCTGGGAAGTAAGAGGGACTACGCCGGTGCGTTTGGAAAGGATGCCTTCTTTATTCAGTAGATACCCTAACCGAGTAGCGGTGCACATGTTAGTGTTATTTTCACTAATGGTTTTATAATAACTGGTTCATAGACGACGGTCCCACTCGAGGCTGAGATTTTTCGAGCGGCCCCACTGCATCCAACAGTGGTTTTGGAAAAATGGGGAAGGAGTTTACTTTAGGGTTCATGGTCAGCCCCCCCTTTAGTAGGCCACTTCCGGAATGGGTGGTCTCTCCACTGGAAGTGGTTCCCTAGAAATAGCCCAACAAGTTCAGATTGATTCATCACCTGGCCTTTCCGAAAGGTGGGTCAGTCAGTGAATCAATTGCTTCTGAAGAGGGGGGGTAATGTATGCTTCTTTCAATGCATCGGTTGCATGGGTGTGGCGGTATGGGTAAGGGTCATTCGTGGCCAAATCAGACATTGAATTGGCTTTCTGGATATTACTGGTGCATCCGGCCAGCTTACGGCTGATGGGCTGCACATGAATGGGGCATAGCATGTGGATCGTTGACTGCTGATGGGTTGCTCCATCTAGGGGGCCTTCTTCTAAACGTTCAGCTCCTTCTTATGATGGGCAGTCCGGGATGTTTCGGGTATCGACTCGGTCATGCATTACTTGGATGGGTTTGGATGTGTTGGCCCGGAGGGTTCCAATATCTGCGGCGTCCTGTTGGGGACGTTACAACATCTGGCGGAACGTTTCGGAGTTCCTTTAGCTCCGGGGATAACAGAGGGCCCCACGGCAAACATTACATTCCTTGGAATTGAAACGGATTCTCTTGGGATGGAATTCGGGCTGCCGAGGGACATAGCGAGAGAGGCTAAAAAGACAAGGTTCAGGGACCTTTAGAGTACGCAAGGTACAATTACGTCAACTACATTATTTCCTAGAATTGTTCAGCGGGCGTGCTTTTGGATGTCATGTCCCATCAGCGATTGTGACTTGGAACTATTCACGGATGCTGCAGGCTCCACTGGGTTGGTGCCTTGTTTCAGGGGACTGTTGAGTGCAGCTCGGTGGCCCCCAGCTTGTTGCGAGGCCGGGTTTCTGCAGAACCTGGTTTCTAGTGCAATTGTTCCAATTGTAGTAGCCTTGAAAATTTGGGGTGGAATCCTTCCGCAACCAAAAGGTCTGTTGTAACTGGGACGATCTTGGGGTGGTACAGGTGGTTAATTGACTGACAGTGGCATCCGTGGTCAGGGTGTTGCGCCATTGGGTACTGCGCTGCTTACAAGGGATGCATTCATCTACGCTGTACACTTATCAGGGATTGATAACACTTTGGCTGACGCTTTGTCTCGTTTTTCAGTGGGACAGGGTCCGGGAGTTGGCATCAGAAGTGGGCAGTACTTTGGGACTGCAGCAAAGAGGTTCAAGCAACTTGTGAGTAAGGCTACTTGGTATGCCTACTCAAAAGGTATGGTAGGAATGGTTTGCTTGCTTAATAGGATAGGATGGCCCCAGAAGGTCATGCCGTAGTCGATGCAGTTCTCTATTTTATTAATATGGTATCAGAATGGGGTATCTCGGCGGCTGCCATTGACCGCAAGTCGGCAGGTTTGGCCTTTCTTTTAAGTGCCAAGGGCAACGGTACCATACCAAAGAGTTTTGGGAAAACAGATGGTATAAGGGTACAGGATGGGCACAAGAAGAGGGTTGGGAGGTGCTCAGCCTCCTTTGAGATGTTACAGGTTTTGTATTCTAGTTTGGAAAAGGTCTACAGCTCTCTTTATGCATGGGCTTTATTGCGGGCAGCATTTGCACTAGCTTTCTTTGGTCGGGATATGCGGCCTGGGGGTCGCGGATTCCGTTCGAATACATGAGGACAGGTGCGTCCTTATCAAAGTTCCAGCGTGTAGCGGGGTCAGAAGATGGGTATCAGCAGCTGGGTATGACCTGAAAAGTTTCTCTGCTCATTCCTTTCGGATGGGGGCAGCCACAGAGGCGTCCAGGTGCGGGTCTGAGACAGGACGCAGTCTGGCGCATTGGTAGGTGGGACTCGGATAGATGTAAGTGGTGCATTCGCTCACATACGATGCAGAAATATGTCTCACAGGACTTTGGGCTGTTGTTATAATGTATTGGTGACTGATATTTTAGGTGGTTTGTGCTGTCATTTGTTTTTGTTCACAGGTCATGAGGTGGGCCTAGTTTGTATACTTGGTCACTCCTAAGTTTATTGGGGGGTCAGAAGAGCGTAGGTCCAGCCGAACGGTAGGCAGTCATGTATCCCCAGGCTGGAGGCTCAGGTCAGGTGCATCGGGGTCCTAGGCATGCAGTGGAACAGGGTGTTGGGGGAAGTACGCAGGTTCTCCCATTTGTACAAGGCCCTGGAGGTTTTTGCTGTTACA
This sequence comes from Aquarana catesbeiana, assembly GCF_042186555.1. Taxonomy (NCBI): domain Eukaryota; kingdom Metazoa; phylum Chordata; class Amphibia; order Anura; family Ranidae; genus Aquarana; species Aquarana catesbeiana. The sequence continues at coordinate 4,273,645 of NC_133327.1, read as the reverse complement.
TGTGGGGGGAAATGGTATGGGAGCCAGATCTATGAGGGACCTCATTTGTGACGTAAACATGTGAATTTATGTTTATGAGCGGCTCACCCAGGTATGTTTATAGTATGGTCTGCTGTGGTGGGCAGGATGTCACGGCAGTGGGCACGGTCAGTTAAGAAGGTGGACAGGGCCCGTATAAGGAGGTGAGCAGGTTTTTCCATCTAAAACGGTGGTTGGCCATATGCCACAGAGAGCTGGAGGTGGATACATGGAGGTATCTGCGCAGTGATGGGGTACATCTGAATAATGTGGGGACGGTTCAGGAAGGCATACAGCGAGGGCTGAGGGTGTGGGGGTGCACGCAAGGGTAAGGGGTTACCTCTTTCGTGCTGTGGCAGGGTGGGTTGCTGGAGAAGACGAAGATAGAGGTTACATGTATGGAACATGTGGTACCCATCCATGGTATGGGGGTTGTTTCTCGTACCCATCCATGAAAGGATGGGGGTTGTTTCTGGTACCCATCCATGGGATGGGGATTGTTTCTGGTACTTTCAGGTTACGAGGGGTTAACCTGGAAGGGTTAAAAAGGGTAGGTCACTGCAAAGGTTGGGTACCGCCTCCGAGTCAGGGGTTTCCGACTGGAGGCCTAAAATTTAAAAGAAGTTGTTCGCAGTGACCAGTGGTATGTTGTTTCCCTTTATGACACTAAAGAGTATATTAAAGTATAATGGTTATGCATGAAGATGTTATTTATTTAATTTTATACATTGTTAATAAAAAGGCAGTCAAGGCCGTTTACTCCAAAACCTGGTCAAGTCATTTGTGAAGGATTTGGAGGGGGGGGTTTTGGGGATAAAAGGTGTGATCAGGATACTGGGTTTAAGTCCTACAAATGTCAAGAGAGTCCCGGAGCTAAGGACAGGAGAGAAATGGGCACAGAGACGGCATGACAGTGCTGAACAGCACAGTTGCCGTTTTAAGAGTGGTGTTTCCCCTTTTAGAAAAGGGGAAGGGCCTGGGAGAAGGCGGCGCTCAGAGCTGAAGAGAGGAAAGGAGAGGGGGAAGTGACATCAGTTTGAGAGCAGAGGAGGAAGCGATTCCCACCCACCCGCCCTGAGTTACTTAAAAAGGGGGTAAGGGACAGGTCAGGATGACCCAGTGTTGGGTCGCTGGAGAAGGAGAAGATAGAGGTTACATGTATGGAGCATGTGGTACCCATCCATGGGATGGGGGTTGTTTCTGGTACCCATCCATGGGATGGGGGTTGTTTCTGGTATCCATCCATGAAAGGATGAGGGTTGTTTCTGGTACCCATCAATGAAAGGATGGGGGTTGTTTCTGGTACCCATCCATGGGATGGGGATTGTTTCTGGTACTTTCAGGTTACAAGGGGTTAACCTGGAAGGGTTAAAAAGGGTAGGGCAATGCGAAGGTTGAGTACCGCCTCCGAGTCAGGGGTTTCCGACTGGAGGCCTAAAGTTTAAAAGAAGTTGTTCGCAGTGACCAGTGGTATGTTGTTTTCCTTTATGACACTAAAAAGTATATTAAAATTTAATGGTTATTTATGAAGATGTTATTTATTTAATTTTATAAGTTGTTAATAAAAAAGGCCGTCAAGGCCATTTACTCCAAAACCTGGTCAAGTCATTTGTGAAGGATTTGGAGAGGGGGGAGTTTTGGGGATAAAAGGTATGATCAGGATACTGGGCTTAAGTCCTACAAATGTCAAGACAAAAAAAACATATATTAGATCTATTGTATAGCCACCAAAATTTCCAACGTGTTTTGACTAAAGGTGAAATTGTCCTTTAATGTGACACTACAACCTTGATAATGCAAGGCAAAGTGACAATGTCTCTACACAAATCAACCAACACCCTGCTCCCCTTGTATTTATTGCACCTGCACCCCCCTTGCAGTTCCTTCTCCACTGCTGATGAGATTAACCAAACTTTCAGGTATGGAAGAAGGAGGTGTGTGCAACTCTCTCCCCTCTAACATTCACTACCAATCACTAGGCCCATACACTATCACGTGATAGGGGTCAGGCACAGCCTTTGCAGAGACATGGTCACTTATTTCAGAAAGGTGACAATATGTCTTTAGGCATATTACCACAACAATCAAATTAACATTTATCTGTTTTTAAAATTGTGGATTTTTATATGGATACATAGTACAATTAATCCAATATCTTTATATTATAGGTCAGTTATGGTGCAACCACTTGTGTTCTCAATAACAGAAATATCTACCCCACATTTTTACGGACAGTTCAAAGTAACCGAAACATTTATTTCATATTATCTGGTCTTCTCCAATTCTTTGGCTGGACGTGGGTTGGAGTTCTATCTTCTGATGATGACAGCGGTAATGAGGAAACCCAACTTCTGACTCAAAATTTAACCATGAAGGGGATTTGTGTTGCCTACATAATCAAGATAAAGCCAGACATTTTGAGCGGCACAGAAAATACTTTTAAAAATAGCATTGAGACCATTAGAATGTCATCTGCTCAGGTTATAATTCTTTGTGGGACCTTTTCTTCATTTATGGCTGATCTTTTAAAAGAAGTGCGCCATGTGCTCTATAATAAGACATTCATTTTTGGACCAATAATTGCTTCCAATGCATTTCTTTTGGAACATTTCAGAGAAATGCTTACAGGTAGTTTGGCTGTAGAATTTTATTATCTGCCTGTCCCTGACATGAAGAGTTTTTATGACAGTTTTCAGGTTGTGAACCATCCTCAGGACTTGTTACTGGAACACATATGGCTGCTACAGCTACACTGTTCAGGAACCAATAAGTCACGTAATAGATTTTATAGTAAGGTATATAAAGTGTCTCTTTTGAACTGCTCTGGGACTAAACGTGTCACTGAATTCATTAGTTTTCAAAGCCCGGGTTTAACTGATCGAGTTTATAAAGCAGTTTATTCATTGGTTCATGCTCTACACAACATGTATCTGTCTATAGGAAGTCAGGCTCCACAGAAGATAACTCAGGTACTGTACATAACAATCTACATCAGTTAAGGAATGACTTTATTATGAAGATGGTTTGCTGTCTATATGAAGTACTTACTGTATTTCCTGTATACATTTATCTATTAGTAAAAAAAAAAAAAATGTTTCAGGTAATACTTCTAAGAGGATGGAGCAAAATCACAAATCTCCACCCTTAATAAAAGCGTTTCGCTGGTGCAGAGAATTACTTCATCCTCGTGCCAATAAGATCCTAAGGAATTTTGAACACTCCAAATTTTGAGAGAAGATGTTGAAGCAGAATGCTAGTGTAGCGTCCACCACCTTTAGGTGGATGCTATAAGGTTAAAATACAGGTTAAATTACCAGTGCCTTACTGTTTGTACAGGTAAGGAGGTTTGATTTGGGTTAGGGTGGAGTTGTAGGTTAGAGGAGGGTGTGACCACCTGTTCATCATCACCCTGGAAAACCCTCCCTTGCTTCTCCAGAGTAATGTTCTGGAAAAGAGGCGGGTCAGGGCTTGAAGGACAGGCAGTGTGTATGGCCCTGGTCCAACCTGGTCCAATGGTTAATTTGTTTGGGCAGGGGCGGGTTCATATATATATACACTGGGGGTCACATGTTCCCAGGAGTTGGTGTGGTAGGAAGAAAGGCAGCAAGATGTGACGTTAAGGATCAGGGCTGGAAGGCCTGGGGTTCAGAGACCCAGAGCTGGAAAGCCATGGAGCTTTGCCGGAAGGCATGGAGGTTCAGAGACTCCATAACTGGAAGGTTTCATCAACCAAGAATCAAGAAGTGGCTGCAGGCCGAGTAGACCAGGGGTTCTTGGATTTCCTTGAGATGGCGAGGGAACAAGTGATCGGAGGTGAGAAGGCAGGTGAGGCCTGAGACACCCAGCATTGCAGTAGTACCACATGCTTTTCAGAGGGGCATGAGCCAGTTCGTTAAGGGAAGATTCTAACTACTCATGCAGCTTAGACAAGAGGCAACTTATATCTGTTGGCTTCATTCAATTAACACAACTGTCAAATCAGGAATAAAAGTTATTGTTTGAACTGTTCAACGGTGTCTGTGATTACTACAGCAGGGTGGAAGAAGCGGGGGATAAACCAGTATGTACTGTATTGAACTAACTAGCAGCTCCTATGGGGGTAGTGCGCTACACTAGGAATGTCTTCTCAGTGGGACTTGGACTTCTTTACACATATATAATTTTTTAAAAATGTTTAAGGTTATGATTGTTGTCCTGTTGGAAGATAAACCTTCGCCCCAGTCTGAGGTCCAGAGCAGGTTTTCATCAAGGATGTCTCTGTACATTGCTGCATTCATCTTTCCCTCAATCCTGACTAGTCTCCCAGTTTCTGCCACTGAAAAACATCCCCACAGCATGATGCAGCCACCACCATGCTTTACTGTAGGGGTGATATTGGCCAGGTGATGAGCGGTGCCTGGTTTCCTCCAGACATGATGCTTGACATTCAGTCCAAAGAGTTTATTCTTTGTTTCATCAGACCAAAGAATTTTGTTTCTCATGGTCCGAGAGTCTTTCAGGTGCCTTTTGGCAAACTCCACTCAGGCTGTCATGTGCCTTTTGAATCAGAAAAGGGATGGCGACTTGGATGCTCTTGAATAAAAGTCCTTTATTGGGTTACATGCGTACACGGGTACAGGCTACACTGATGCGTTTCGGCTAGAAGCCTAGAAGCCTCAAAGCATACATGTTTGATTTAAAAACTGATATTTATAACAGAGTAAGCACTCCAAATAGGGCGGGTGCATCTTAATCAGAGCAATCAAAACAATTAAAAACACATGGAGAAAAGAAAGAGAAGCACAGCAGGCATATGAGAAACATATCATGAACAAATAAAGCATATTCAAAATGGTGCGATAAATGTATCAAACAATGCGACTATGTTGAAAAATGCAGTTATGTTAAAAAAAGATTTATATCCATCCTGTCGTTCAAACCATACGGTTTTCTAGTATTGAGGGTATATATCCACCATACTTCACGCATCAGCAAAATATGATGAGTGTCACCTCCTCTTGGGGGTTTTTTAACCTGTTCAGCACCAAAAAAGGAAAAAGGGTCAAGATTGCCATGATGGAATTCCCGGAAAAGGTTTTGACACATTTAAATTTAAATTCAAATGTGTCAAAACATTTCCGGGAATTCAATCATGGTAATCTTGACACTTTTCCCTTTTTTGGTGCTGAACAGGTTAAAAAACCCCCAAGAGGAAGTGACACTCATCATATTTTGCTCAAGCATGAAGTATGGTGGATACATACCCTCAATACTAGAAAACCGTATGGTTTGAACAACAGGATGGATATAAATCCTTTTTTAACATAATTGCATTTTTCAACATAGTCGCATTGTTTAATACATTTATCGCACCATTTTGAATATGCTTTATTTGTTCATGATATGTTTCTCATATGCCTGCTGTGCTTCTCTTTCTTTTCTCCATGTGTTTTTAATTGTTTTGATTGCTCTGATTAAGATGCACCCGCCCTATTTGGAGTGCTTACTCTGTTATAAATATCAGTTTTTAAATCAAACATGTATGCTTTGATGAAGGCTTCTTAGCCGAAATGCGTCAGCGTAGCCTGTACCCGTGTACCCATGTAACCCAATAAAGGACTTTTATTCAATTGCATTTTTCAACATAGTCGCATTGTTTAATACATTTATCGCACCATTTTGAATATGCTTTATTTGTTCATGATATGTTTCTCATATGCCTGCTGTGCTTCTCTTTCTTTTCTCCATGTGTTTTTAATTGTTTTGATTGCTCTGATTAAGATGCACCCGCCCTATTTGGAGTGCTTACTCTGTTATAAATATCAGTTTTTAAATCAAACATGTATGCTTTGATGAAGGCTTCTTAGCCAAAACGCGTCAGCGTAGCCTGTGCCCGTGTACCCATGTAACCCAATAAAGGACTTTTATTCAAGAGCATCCGAGTCGCCAGCCCTTTTCTGATTCAAGTACTGCATTTTGGGGCCTGAATGTCCTGGCTAGAGCACCAGATCACAGTTCATAGATCATCATATTGGCAGTGGAGCTGGGGTATCATTTTGCTTCTGTCATGTGCCTTTTCCTGAGGAGTGGCTTCCATCTGGTCACTATACCATACAGGCCTGATTGGTGGATTGCTGCAGAGATGGTTGTTCTTCTGGAAGTTTCTCCTCTCTACAGAGAAATGCTGGAGCTCTGTCAGAGTGACCATTGGGTTCTTGGTCACCTCCCTGAATAAGACCCTTCTCCCCTGATTGCTCAGTTTGGCCCGGCAGACCACTATAGGAAGAGTCCTGATGGTTCCAAACCTCTTCTATTTACGGATGATGGAGGCCACTGTGCTCATTGGGACCTTCAACGCTGCAGAAAATTTTCTGTACCCCTCCCCTGATCTGTGCCTCAATACAATCCTGTCTCAGAGGTCTACAGACAATTCCTTGGACTTCATGGCTTGGTTTGTGCTCTGACATGCACTCTGTTAACTGTGGGACCTTATATAGACAGGTGTGTGCCTTTCTCAATCATGTCCAATTGACTGAATTTACCACAGGTGGACTCCAATCAAGTTGTATAAAGATCTCAAGGATGATCAGTGGAAACCGGATGCACCTGAGCTCAATTTTGAGCGTCATGACAAAGGCTGTGAATACTTACTGTATGTACATGGGATTTTTTTTGTTTTTTATTTTTAATACATTTGCAAAAAATTCTAACATACTTCTTTCACATTGTCATTATGGGGAATTGTTTGTAGATATTTGAGGAAAATAATGAATTTGATAAATTTTGGAATAAGGCTGTAACAAAATTTGCAAGCACTGTACCTTTGAGGTACTTGCAGGAGTACTGGAAGTACTGTCATGGATTCTGCAAGTCTTGTAACATGCCCCACCTCACTTACTCACAGCCTCCAGATGTCTCCCAGGGTCAGGTTTCTTGGGATGTGCATAATGGAAATCTCTATATAAGTGAGATGCATGCATTCTGTCTCTTGGAAATTTTCTTTAGTTTCAAACCCCTTTCACTTAATGAGCTAGTGAAAGTGCCCAATGACTCACCAAGAAACCACAATGGTTTTAACCTCAAACAGAATATAAGAATACAGTAGGTGGTGGCAAAGAAGCAAAAGACCTGCAAGAAGAGGAGTCTAGGGTCACTAGCTTTAGACAAGAAATGCATGTCACATCACGTGTGGTGGAGCCTGATGTGAAAAGGTAGGCATTTCCTACACCTCTGGTTCAGGGCCCCTGGTAAGGTAACTGGAAGCATGAGAACACAGAGTGGCACAAGTACCTGACAGTTCTCGCAATGACAGAAGCAGAAAAGTTTGTCTGTGAGTTTCCAGGTGCAGGCTGGACCATGATTGCCAAGCAGAGGATGACAGGCTGGAAGGCAGTGGCAGCCCGTGCATTGTGGGCGCATGGGCGCTGCCCCCCCCAACACCGCCGCCATCCCTATCCATGCGCCTGGCATCCTGAATTCCTATGGCTGGCATTGGGGGTGTGTGTTTTTTGAAGCACCTGATTAGAGTCAGAGGCTCTAATAGGCTTCAAAATAGAGTGGGCTGGGGGTGCAGAGCATTGCGTCCAGAGCCCACCCAGTTGTGTTGCAACAGCATATAAATATTCACTTTTGCAACACTGATCCTCCTCCCGGCCAATCAGGAAGCGGGTCTGATACCCGTCACCCGATTGGCTGAAAGGACAGGCGATCCTTTTGGATGCCTTGGAGGAGGGGAGGAGACACACGTTGGAAGCCGCTGTGATCTTAGAAGAGAAGAGGACACAGGAGACGCTGCCAGATGACAGCTGCAGCGTGATCCCCTGCCCGATGTGCCCGCTGATTCCCGCCGCTGTGTGCCCCCTGCTCCCCGCCGCTGTGTGGCCCCTGATCCCAGATGCTGTGTGTCTGCCGTTCCCCGCTGGCGATGAGGTAAGTGCCAGTGGCCTGGCAGACAGCAGGAGGAGGGGGGGTTTGAGGTGCCGCAGGGGGGTGGTCCCCCTAAACAAAAAAACACCAGCCGCCACTGCTGGCAGGTTACTGGTAAACAGATAGCAGGCACTTGGCAGACTGCAGGTGGCTGAGCACTGATGGTAGGCAGAAGCTCAGAGTGTAGAGCAGGGTCAGGCAAGCCAGATCAGTAACTAGTAGGCAGGTCAGGAACCAACAGGGAACAGGAGAGTAGTCAGAGTCCAGGCCAGAGTTGATAATGGTGAGGCAGATTCAGCAAAGGAGCAGACAGAGATGTAGTCTAGAGGCAAGCCAGGGGTCGGTGCAGGCAGAGTTTAGACGTGTTCAAAAGGGGAAACAGGAGATCAGATGTAGGAACGGATAGCATATAGTTATACAGGACAATGTTATAGACCAGAGTTAGACCATGTATATATATTGTGGCATTGGGACCCTGTGCTACCTGGAATATTGCTGGTTTACACCAGATTTTGGAGAGAAAGGCACGCTGATTGCACAGCTGTGTGCTGGGCTATTTAGTTGTGACCTGGCTATGGCTCAGGGCCCCACCTGACAGACAGGAAGTCTGTGCATGGGAGTCAGGTGGACTCCCATTCCTCTGCAGGAGCCAGAGCATGCATGTCTGCAGGAGTCAGAGACTTCATGGGTGCAGCCAGAGCATGCATGTCTGCAGGAGTCAGATGTACTTTGTGACAGAGCAGCAAGGCGCTAATGAGGAGTATGCTAGGAGAGAGCTTAACTCAAGGAAACTCTTTTGTTCTAAGGAGCACACATAAGGCCTAGGCTACAGGCCTGAAGCAGCCGTGTGGCAATAACGTAAGCAAGGAAGCTGTAAGAGAGAGTGTCACCAGAGGTACAGTGTGGGTACCAAACAGGGACACAGTTACAGGGTCAAGAGGACCGAGGTCAACGCCCGAACAGCAGTGCTGACCAGACAGCCAGGTGGCTCGGTATTTTTTCCATTTATTTCATTATTGCTTTGTGGAAGAAACCCCTGCGTGGGACTCCTGGATGGACTGTTTTTCTTTTACTTCAATAAACATGGGCCAAAAAGCCCTTAAACTGCATATCTGGCGTAGACTCAGCTCACTGGTAAGCTCTACACTGAAGCTAAATATGCTCTTTGGTATGCTCTATCCTTGCATACCAAAAACAGTGAGTAGCAAGAAACTGTGTGTTTTTCAGCAATGCTGTGAGGATCAGCTAATGTGAACCAGTGGAGTCTGCATGTGAAAGTGTGCTGCTTGCAAGTCTTGCAAGAAGAGACAGGACGTCAAATTTTCCTGTGTTAAAAGGAACTGTGTTAAAAAGCGTTGTGGGCCTGACTGCAGAGATGGGGCGGTCAAAACGCAAAAAGGAAGCAATGTTTGCTGAGATGAGAGACAGAACCCTGTGGCTGGAGGTGTTATTACTGACAGAACAAGCCCCAGACTGGTGCAAGATGCACTTGGCCGCACTGGAGCAAAGGACAAAGGAAAGCAAGCCATCCTTTAGTGCAAAGAGTGAGCAGATGGGTGTGGTTGCCCATGGCAACAAAGCAGAAATCTGTACAGCTGACTTCATACAGCCTATGTTGCCTTCTGAACATGTTGAAGACTTTTTGGCTGAATTTGCGATGATTGCTTCCTCCCAAGGGTGGCCCAGAATCCACTGGGCTGAATTGGTGCAACCTTTTCTGATGTAATAGTACCGAGAGGTGTACCGCGGGATATGTTATAACCGAGACGACTACGACAATTTCCTGGAAGCAATCCAATCTAGAGAGTGCTGGAAAAATTCAGCAGGGAGGATGTGGTCCCCCATAGCAACCGGAGAAAGTCTGTTTGCAGAAAGGAGAAGCTACAGCCGAGATGTGGCTCAAATTCTGAGTGAAGAGGTTTGTGCAAAAGTGTCTGTTGTCACCCCTGGCAACCGTGAAGGAAATTTTGTTCAGCCTACAGGGGGTGATGGAGAGCACAAGAAACCAGTTGTTTCAAGTTATGGCTGCTTGTGTGAAGTGGTTAGCCCAGAGAAGAGGACACAGTATCCAGCATCCTGCAAGGGGTATGAACATGTGTGTGGGTCTGCTGTTACCCCTGGCAACAGAAAACCTGTTTGGCCTGCAGGGGATGTTGGAAAATCCAAGAAGCATGCAATGTTGCCAAGTGTCCAGGTGAGGACATTAGCTTGTGAGAGCACAGCAAGAAGGGACAATGCCCTCAATTGAAGCTTTCCACACCTGTCAACTGGAATGGTAAGACCATTACAAATGTGAGAGAGACTGGTCATGGGACTATTTCAGGGATCCTCAAACTATGGCCCTCCAGCTGTTGCAGAACTACACATCCCATGAGGCATTGTAAAGCTCTGACATTCACAGACATGACTAGGCATGATGGGAATTGTAGTTCCTGAACAACTGGAGGGCCGTAGTTTGAAGACCCCTGGACTATTCCCTGTGAAGTGGGAGTAAGTCCAGTGAGAAAATCTGCTTTCAGAGACTTGATGCAAATTAATACCCTGTCTAGTAGCAAAGCACAGTTTGAAGCTGAACCTGCAGCAAGCTTGAGGACTGTTAAGGACTTGTCTCCGTGCAATGCCCTTTGTATCAGAGAGACAAGGGTTAAAGCTAAACCTAATGATGTGGTGTGTACTAACAATTCTGAAAATGGTGAAACATTTCCCTCTATGTTGGTGTTTAAAAGGGAAAATGGTTCTGTGCAAAGGACAGGACTGATTCAGCAGAGTGTTGAAGTATATATGTCAGGGATGACCACTGAGAGATATTGCCATTGCCCCTAGCAACAATGACAGGTGCAACAGGGTTGTCCCTGGAGACCTCCCAGGAGCTCAAGGTGTCTGAGCTTGAGGTCTCCCAGGATGACTGTGTAGCCACCCTGGGGGGTGAGAGAGTGTCTTATAAAGCAAAAAGTGATATAATAAATATCCCACAGGCTCAAGCTGGTAATGAGCTGGGACAGCCTATGAGAGTCAGGAATGATAATGAAGAATGTATTTCTAAAAATGTTGATGATGAAGGTTTTCCCATGGCAACCACAGGCAGTGCCTCAGAGTTGTCCCTGGAAATCTCATGAGGACTCCCTGTGTTGGAGCCGGCGGGGCTCCAGGACAGCTCTGATACTGCTCAGGTGGAACACAATGGGAAAATAGCTCAAATGATGGAACATGAATTATCACAATCTGATGTGGTTGACAGTGACTGGTGCAGAATGCCTGCTGCTAAACCACTCTGTCCACCTGTGTCTCCATAGGCAGAGGGAGCAGTACTACGGAGTGCTGGTGACTGGAGCACAGACAGGATAGACTGAGATAGTCTCGCCATAAAGGTGTTAGCGTGGTGGAAAGACATTTCTGAAGGTAATAGTAAGGTGGACACTATTGCTGCTGTGACAAATGGAGAGGCTGCAGGGCCAGTAGACACAGGTGCATTGGTTTTTGCAGAAGTTAACCCTCTCCAGTTGGAAAAATCTCAAAGGGGCGCATACATAGCACAGCAAAAGAGATGAGTAATGTTGAGTGTCAGGATAGTGGGATAATGGACAAAGACTTGGAAGGGCTCAGTGTTGCTGAAAATGAGAGGATGAGTGTGACACATGCGATTTGCAGTGCTCATGGGGAGCCGCAAGTGTTGTCAGGTGCCTCTGAGGTGGAGGTCTCTTTTGAGTGTCTCTGCCTCTCAAGCCTTAGCAAATGAGCCCCTCCACGTCATTAGTAAGGGAAAAGTCCCTAGAGTTCTGTGTTTAGATGTGGTATGTCTGGAAATAACTGAGATGCTGTTGGAATTGGTGAAAATCTTTCCGCTGTACACCTGCATGTATCCACCACAGATGGGCGACCTGGTACTGTGTAGTACCAATCAGTGGAGACAGGTGGTACAGGCGATGTTGAGCAATTTTGAAAAAAATTGGTTACTGCAATATTGGTTACTTTTGCAGAAAGTGGTCTTGCAGTTCTCTGTGAGAGTGCTTCCAGCGGCAGTTGTGTGTGGAAAGCACTCAGGGGAACTACTAGAGGAATCAGAAATGATAGACATAGTGGAAGTCTCTCCGTATGCTGGTGTGATGAGGTGCATTCCTGCTGGTGGGGTCCGAGGTGCAGCTGAGCAGTGGTTGGTACATGGCGCATGTTCTGTCTCACCCGCTGGACCTCATGTAAAGAAAGGGCCCAGAGCAGACGCATCAGTAGTGGGAATTCAATCTATCACTCGCAGGGAGGTGCAGGTTGAGGTACCATTGGACACAGAAATTGTTAAAGAGATTGGTGTGGAAAAATGTGGCGAAAAATGTACGTTAGTAGGACAGTCGCTATTGGAGTGTCGGACAACAGGGGGCAATGTGAAACTGCGGGAATGTCCCATAGGGAGTAACTGCCTGCCTGTAGATGGTCCCTCCATAGACACTGTCCTAGCAAACAAGGTGACAAGAAGTCCTGATGACAATGATAATATTGAATTGAATAACCCCTTTTGGAACATTGCTATTGAGGTTAAACAGAAGAATGTGGTGTTGATCTCAGATGGTTTAGTTGCCAAGGGTAACCACACATGGGTTAGTAAACCTGGGAAACAGATGTTGTTGGTCAGTGTTGCGTCAGGTAGTGAGAGGGGTCAGTCCCTGACAGGTTTCATGGAAGTGGGTCCCCAACAGTCCTGGGAAAGTAGGTCTATGGGAAAGAAAAAATAAAGGTAGGATCCCGTGGCCAGAAGGTAGAAGGGATAGAGAGGTTAGTGGGAGCCCAAGGTTCAGGAAGAAGTACTGGTGGAAGCACACCCGGAAGAAGATATGGGTGGAGTGCCCCTTTAGAAAAAAGGTCTCCTGCTGCTGATAGTTGGCACAGAGGTGCCAAGGTGAAGTGCTGGTGGAAACATAAAAAGAAATGTGCCTACGCAGCCAGTGGCTGGCACAGAGGTGTCCCATTCATAGTGACAGGTTTATGTGTTTCTCCCTCCGGTTCGAAACAAGGGGGGAGGATATGTGGCATCGGGACAATGTGCTACCTGGAATATTGCTGGTTTACACCAGATTTTGGAGAGAAAGGCACGCTGATTGCACAGCTGTGTGCTGGGCTATTTAGTTGTGACCTGGCTATGGCTCAGGGCCCCACCCGACAGACAGGAAGACTGTGCATGGGAGTCAGGTGGACTTCCATTCCTATGCAGGAGTCAGAGACTGCATGGGTGGAGCCAGAGCATGCATGTCTGCAGGAGGCAGATGTACTTTGTGACAGAGCAGCAAGGCTCTGATGAGGAGTAAGCTAGGAGAGAGCTTAGCTCTAGGAAACTCTTTTGTTCTAAGGAGCAGACCTAAGGCCTAGGCTATAGGCCTGAAGCAGCCGTGTGGCAATAACATAAGCCAGGAAGCTGTAAGAGCGAGTGTCACCAGAGGTACAGTGTGGGTACCAAACAGGGACACAGTTACAGGGTCAAGAGGACCGAGGTCAATGCCTAAACAGCAGTGCTGACCAGAGAGCCAGGAGGCTTGGTATTTTCCATTTATTTCATTATTGTTTTGTGGAAGAAACCCCTGCGTGGGAATCCTGGATGTACTGTTTTTCTTTTACTTCAATAAACATGGGGCAAAAAGCCCTTAAACTGCATATCTGGCGTAGACTCAGCTCACTGGTAAGCTCTACACTGAAGCTAAATAACCCCCAATATTACAAGATAGATAGATATATATATGAGAGAGAGAGAGAGAGAGATCTCTCTCTCTCATATATATATATATATATATATATATATATATATATATATATATATATATATATATATATATATATATATATATATATATATATATATATATTGGAGATGGAAAGTATTCAGACCCCATTAAATGTTTCACTCTTTGTTATATTGCAGCCATTTGCTAAAGTCATTTAAGTTCATTTTTTGATTATGGAGGCCACTGTGCTCTTAGGAACCCCAAGTGCAGCAGACATTTTTTTGTAACCTTGGCCAGATCTGTGCCTTGCCACAATTCTGTCTCTGAGCTCTTCAGGCAGTTCCTTTGACCTCATGATTCTCATTTGCTCTGACATGCACTGTGAGCTGTAAGGTCCTATATAGACAGGTGTGTGGCTTTCCTAATCAAGTCCAATCAGTATAATCAAACACAGCTGGACTCAAATGAAGGTGTAGAACCATCTCAAGGATGATCAGAAGAAATGGACAGCACCTGAGTTAAATATATGAGTATCACAGCAAAGGGTCTGAATACTTAGGACCATGTGATATTTCAGTTTTTCTTTTTTAAGAAATCTGCAAAAATGTCAACAATTCTTTGTGTTTTTCTGTCAATATGGGGTGCTGTGTGTACATTAATGAGGAAAAAAATGAACTTAAATGATTTTAGCAAATGGCTGCAATTTAAGGGGGTCTGAATACTTTCCGTCCCCACTGTGTGTATATGTATGCATATATGCAGTATATATTATATAGTGTAATATAAATATAAAACATTTGTCCTAAAACAAGCTTATCGTGTGAACAAATGTTAGTGTGATCAATTACAGAGACCTTATATATAAACAACCTTTCCTCTATGAACTTTCCCTTCTATTGTATCACTATACTCTCTTAAAATCCATATTAAGATTTATCCAAAGTTCCATAGCATATGGAAGGGAAATAGTCTTTATCCAATGCAGGAAGTGTCTGAATAAGGACTGTGACAGAGAGAGGCTCTGTCGCTATAAGTTTATAGGAAAAGGTGACCCAGGAGTCTCCTTAAGGGTTATTGCAAGGTTTAGAACTAGCATCTCTCCAGATTCGGTAGTTCTGAATTAGAACATTCAATCCTGGGTCTAGGTTTTGCTAGCTTCCTGCAACCTGACTCACTACACAGGTGTGCAGGGTCATTATATAGTCAGGACTGAGAATTGCTCAAAGCTCTCATTTTGGAGACAGCTTCCAGTTTGGAGACAGGGGGCCCCCAGCCAGAAGCCACGAGACAGAGGTCTCTTCAAGGGGCCAGAGGGACCAGCCAAAAGCCAGCAGATCTTGGTTCCATTATTTAAGTCAGCTCCTATCAGGGGTGTCAGGAGAACCCCAATCCCTAGGCCAGAGGTGGGCCATGCAGCAGGGCGCTGCAATTGAAGGCTAGAGAGCCAAGTGTGTGAGAGAGCTATATGACACAATCAAAGGACTGGTAAGAGGAGCAGCAGTGCTGCCAACACATAATCCAGGTGGCTTGGTATTTTTGTTAAATCATGTTTTGTGGAAGAAACCCTTGTGTGGGCAACTAGTGTATAAGTGAACTTTTCCTTTACTCAATAAAAGTGGGCTGCCACGCCATAAAACTACAGTTTGGACTGGCGCAGCTCATTGTAAATGCACCTGCTACTTAAATTTAATCACCCCAATCTCACAGGACCTTTATGGCAGGATCACCATTGACTATTTTTTTTTTATTTTGATGTTTAAGTATTTTGGTAATACAGAGTCAAAAAAAGCATATCATGGCAACAGGTACTGTAGTTAGAAAGCAGGTACACATGAAACAAGCAGGTATGTTGTGGTAGTTTATGCTATTAAACAAATAAAGTGATTCAACAAAGAAAGGTGTAAAGCACATGCAGAAATGTGTACTGCCTACAGGGTGTAGGACTGTACACATGATAAGGGTAGAGGACCAGGTGGTCCTGTTAGGTTTTGAGGTTTAACATTAAAGTAAATATATAATGAATCAAGGCTAGGGTGAACATTTAGGATGGGCAAGCCAGGAGTTCCACTTTTTTAGGAATGCAGGGATTTGCAAGTGGGCCATGGCATATATATATTCCATTAAACAGTGGTTGTTTAGTGATAATATTACTTTTGTGATAGATGGAGGTTTTAGGGATTTCCAGTGTCTAGCAATAGCCAGACGTGTGGCAATGAAGATGTGTGATAGAATGGTGTGGGCCTGAGGGGGCCAGTGGTCTAAGTCTAGACCTAAGAGGACCATTTTGCGGAGATAGAAGTTGAAAGGATAGAGGAGATAAATCCAGTTAGGGTAGACCAGAAGGGCTTTAATTGGTAAAGTCCACCAGATATGTGTGTGGGGGGGGGGGGGTTCCACGATGTCCACATTCCCTCCAGCAGGTAGGTAATGTAGAGGGGTAGATCCTTGCTAGTTTGGTTCGTGTCAGGAACCAGTTATTTAGAATCTCATGTACGGTATCCCAATGCAGTATGCATTTGGAGACTTTTAATGGTTTTTGAAGGGCTTGATGCCATTGTTGTGGTGTGTAGTTGCGCTTTATAAGGCTTTCCCAGTGTAACATTGCAGAAGTTTTAGATTCAACTGCAGGGACAGTTATGCACTTGTAGATATAGGATATGCCTCTCTGGTGGGGGTTCTCCATTTCATAAAATTTCAGAAGGTGCCAAAAAAAGAGGTTCTCTGACCACGATGTGCGGGAGAGGGCAGAGAGAATTCTAAATTATATTTGAAGAATTCTTTTGAAGGGATATGATGGCTCTTTTGCAGGTGTTGAAAGAAAGAAGCATGGAATTCTGATAGAGATCTCCAATTGTTTGGAGGTCAGCTGACAGCCAGTTTGATATAGGAATATATAATAAGAAAAAAGACTGCGCTGATAAAAAACCTTACAAATAAGCTGCAACACAAAGTGGAATACACACAAATACAAATAAAAAACAAATATGGTTGCGCTCTATACCTTTAACCTTATAAATGTGGTAATAAGTGATCAGTATATGATAACTTAAATATAACTTCAAAAAAGTCCCACAAATAAATTGGTATAACTCTATAAGTGTTCAGTGACACTAAGTAGAGATTCCAATGACAGTCAGTCAGACTTCCAATCGACCAATCTCTAACAAATAGTGAGGATATCGGCTTGTGATCAGTTCCAAGAAATCAAATGTGACTTTGCTTGCAGACCCACCACCATAAGAAGTATGCGCTTACTAGACATGTGCATTCGTTTTCGTCCGAATGCATTTTCGTCCGAATTTCAGGTATTTTCGTTATTGTTTTAACAAACGATAACGAAAGTGCAGAGTCCGAAAAACGAAAGATCCGACATAAACAAATGCTTTATTTTCGTTTTCGTTGCTACAACAGTTCGATATAGATAGGAGATTCGACATGATGATGACAATAACAATCTGTGTCCATCAAACCTGTGGTCGAATGTGCCTAACCTTAGCTCTATTAGTCCAAGATTATTCTACATTGAGAGAAAAGATTCGACGTAGAGAGAAAAGATTCGACGTAGGGGAGTAAAGATTCGACGTAGGGGAGAAAAGATTCGACGTAGGGGAGGAAAGATTCGACGTAGGGGAGGAAAGATAAATAAAAATAATGATGATGATGAATGTTATTGGCTGATTGTAGCCAAAGAGGTGGAGCAGTAAAATAGCTAGAACTAAGTACACACGTACTTTGGCTTATGGTGTCTGTTGAAAGTTCTAAGAAGATTCGACGGAGCAGGTAAACTATACGGCATTGTACAGTTTAGCTGCTCCGTCGAATCTTCTTTGAACATTCGACAGACACCATAAGCCTTCAATGACAGATTCGACCTTAATTTGGATTTTCAGACGAATGCAATTTTTAACGAAAAACGAAATAAATAAAAACGAATTTCGGGAGTAACTAAATAAATTTATTTTTGAGACGAAAACGAAATTCCGAAATGAAATATTTCAGTGTGCACATGTCTAGCGCTTACCAGCGGCTCAGACAAGTAATGCCTGTGACTAACACCCAGCCAGGGCCTTTTTCTCAGACCGATATCGGTCCAATCACCGCATCTGTGGGGGGATCTTCTGGTCCGGACTTCAACAGACCAAATTCTCCACTGGAAGCTTGTATGCAACTCAATGCATGGTGATGCAAATGTGGCTCGGAAAAAAAATCAATAAAATAACCGTAGGTAAAAGCAGCTTGGTTTTTTATTTAAGTGTTAAAAATACAAAATGCCAAATAGGCGTAAGGACAGCAAAAGATAAAAACATATGCAGCCGGCTACATTACACACACCCGTGCTTGCAAACAATGGGATGTAGCGCACTGTGACCTCATGGGGTACGTGCCGCATGACGATGTCAAACCTGTGACCAAACGCATCAGTAGGAGCGTCGTACTGATGTCACCGCGCACTACGTCCCATTGTTTGCAAGCACGGGCGTGTGTATTGTGGACGGCCGCATAGACGGCGTGGCTCAGGATCCGATGGAGGTGAGGAGATAAGGCCTCAGTTTAATAGCCTTTTTATGCCTTCCTTGAGTGTGTAGATTTGTTGTTTGCTGTTGAAAAGTCACTACCACTACATACTATTTGATAGTATAGCCCCATTTGTATGTAATGTTACAATCTCTGAGAATTGCAGTGACTAGGGCAAATTCTCTCCGCTTCTGGGTGGTGGCAGCCGATATATCTGTGTAGAGAGTAATAGAGGAGTAGGGATCTGGTAATGTAGCGGTAGAGCGTGCTGCAGCCATAATTTATTCTTTTACTTGAAAAAAATGGATACGCGCTAAGACATCATGTGGGACTGATTCTGGTAGGTAGTTAGGTTTGACGATCCTGTGGGCGTGATCAATGGCTATATCAGCTTGTGAGAGTTGAGGATTGAGCTTGAGAAATAATTGTTGTATATAGTGGATTAGATTATGCAGGTTTAACAGTTTCGGGGGATACTCCTAAACTTGATATTGTTCCTTCTTGAGCGATCCTCGAGATCTGCCACTTTAGCTTGTAATAGACAAATTTCCTCAGAGTGTTGGTAGGAGGGTTCAGAGGCCTCATGGTGAGTTGAGGCATGTTCTGTAATCTGCCTTTCCAGCATGTCTGTGCATTCCTCTACTTGCTCCAATCTAGTGAGCACAGAGGATAAAGATGAGCGAAGCTCATTGTGTAAGTCTTTCTGTAGAGAAAGGAGCATAAGCTTGAGGGTTTGCTCTGAGGCAGGTTGGTCACTGTCTGGATGTGCAGCTAGGTGTTCCAGGTCCTCATCGCCATGAGGAGATCTGTCAGGGGCATCTCAGTGCTGTTTTTTGTACAGTGGGGCTTTGTTAGGTGAGAGTACTGGTGATTGTGCAGCCTGCTTACCTCTGTCAGTAGGTGAGACTTGGTAAGGGGCTGAAGTGGGCTTTGTGCTGTCCATATCTTCTGTGGTAGGAGCAGGGTCCTGTGTCTCACTGTTCATCGGCAGAGATGGAGGAGGAGACGCCACTCCGGCGCCATCTTGTCTGTGCTGCATGGCCAGCTGTGTGAAAAAGTCCATGAGTCGACGTGACTTGTGCGGGCAGCGGTGTCTCTTTCTGGACTTACCGTTCAGATGCTCTGTGTATTGGCTCCTGTCAGAGAACTCACACAGCAAGCACCCGTCTCCATGCAGCAGCTGCCAATCCTCGTTCTGCTAATGCCAAGGTGCATGCACGGAACCATAGCCAGAGACAAATGAGATCCAGGGTGGGCATGCTAAATGGTACCTCTATGTGAATGCGCACGCGTGTCTGCGAGTGCCAAAGCGCTAATATGCTAATGCGCATGCGCCAATGTGCCAAAGTGCTAATGTGCTAACGCGCATGTGCCAATGTGCTAAGTTGCTACTGCGCATGCGTGTACGCATGTACGCTGGCACGAATCCTGGCACACAGCACCCTATATAAACAGAGAGTCTGCCTAGCATCAGTGCTAGATTGTCTTCAGCTTGTTCCTGTGTTCCTGTTGTTACTCTGCCTGATTGTTAAATTCCTGAAAACCCGGCTATCTTCTGACCATTCTCTTGGATCTCCCCTGCCTGCTGAACCTGCCTCTACTTGCAATACTGACCTTGGCTTGAACTTATGATTACGGCTCTGCCTCCTGATTCTGTACCCTGCTGCCCGTCTGTTGCCAACCCCTGTCTGTTCCTGACTACGGTTTTGCCTTATGACTTGGTACCCCGCTGCCAGCCTGTTGCCGACTCCTGCCTGTTCCTGATTCTGCAGTTGATCCTGATCTGGCTCCCGCTGAACAAGTTTGGTGATCAGTTTCCACATCTCCTCAGCAGAGGTTCCTATATCTCCAAGTTCCAGCCTCCTGCCTGCAGGCACCTGCACCCTTTCGTTGCCCTCGCACTCCCTGTACCCACCACCAGGGGTGCTTGGACCGGAACCGTGCAAGAGGCCACCCTCATCATTTCGGGCTCCGCTGTAAGGTACGTGACAGCTCCCCTCCGATGTAGGGGAGAGGAGAGAAGAGTTGCTGTGACAGGCAGAGGGTTGCTTTGTCCTGAGGCTGTACGGAGCTTATGGATCAAGCAGCCATCTTGCTCCGTGGCCAGCCAAGCCCCCACCATTGACTATTTTAGTGGAAGCTGTAAAGTTAAACAGATTTATTTACTTTTGAAGTTAATTTAACGTTTGAAAGATTCTATGAGATTTTGATTGAATTTAAATCTAATTTAATAAGTATTAGGCTATTGGATTACAGGAAGGTACTGTATGATTATTATTTTTTTAATTTAACAGATTTATTATTGGGTTAAAAATCAGAGAAGCTCAAAGGGTGACCTACTTTTTGAAGAAAATGGTGAACTTGTCACATTGTTCAGAATTATGAATTGGAGGTCTTTAAACAAAAGTTCTTTAAATCAAAAGCAAGTTGGGAAAACCTTAACAACAAACAGATCTCAGAAGAATTTCTTTGTCAAGGTAGAGAATATTATCTGGAAAAGTGGAATTAATAAGGTTAGATATACTCTTTATCTACTTCAATAAAACGGACACTTTCACCCCCTTCCTGCCCAGGCCAATCTTCCTCTTTCAGCACTGTCACACTTTAACCACAGTGACTGGCGCATGCCGATGTACGTTGGCAGAATGGCACGGACAGACAAATGGGCGTACCTGTACGTCCCTTTGAATTTCCCGCTGTGCCATCGCGTGCGCGCCCGTCGCGAGCTCCGTGAGTCCGACCGTGGGTCCTGTGGACTCGATGTCCGCGGGGATACCCGCGATCGTCTCACAGAGAAGAAGAACGGGGAGATGCTAATGTAAACAAGCATCTCCCCGTTCTGCCTAGTGACACTGTCACTGATCATAGCTCCCTGTGATTGGGAGCTATGATCAGTGACGTGTCACACACAGCCCCTCCCCAACCTCAGTTAGAAACACTCCCTAGGACACACTTAACCCTTCCCTAGCCCCCTAGTGGTTAACCCCTTCACTGCCAGTGTAATTTTTACAGAAATCAGTGCAATTTAATCGCACTGATCGCTGTAAAAATAACAGTGGTCCCAAAAATGTGTCAAAATTGTCCGATGTGCCCGCCATAATGTTGCAGTCATGATAAAAATTGCAGATCGGCGCCATTACTAATAAAAAAAAAAATATTAACAATTGCCATAAAACTAACCCCTACTTTGTAGACGCTATAACTTTAGCGCAAACCAATCAATAAACACTTATTGCAATTTTTTTTTTTTTTACCAAAAATATGTAGAAGAATACGTATCGGCCTAAACCAAGGAAAAAAAACATTTTTCATCCAGTGTGTACGATTGTGATTAGCCAGAGCTAATCACATGGTACAGATGGGCTGTGATTGGCCTTGTTTGTACCATGTGATAACTGTGGCCAATCACAGAGATCAACACAATAGTACACAATGAATGGCTATCAACGGAAGCCATTCATTGTGTACAATTCCCATGTAATGCACTGTGATTGGTCACAGCAATCACAAGGTACTGGCAGCAGCCTGGTACACTGAGCTGTGCCGCAACTCGGCCGTGGGAGGTGGGAGAGGCACGATTCTGGGAGGAAGGTATATGACTAAGGTTGCCACCTCACCCCTTTAAAACCAAACACATATTAATTTCACAGGTTCTATGACTGATTTAGGTGGTAATTAAACTCAATTGATGCCTTATTTGCACTAAATTAGCCTCTGAACCTGTGTAATTCATATATGCTTGGGTTTAAAGGGATGAGGTGGGAACCCTATATATGACTTGTTTCATCAGTCTATCAATTAAGGGGTGTGGTTAATTGCTCACAGGTGCCTATTTAACTTGTTGTAGGACTCAGTCTGAGCGTGCTCAGTTTGAAGCTGTGGAGCTTGGTGTAAGTGGAGCTGGATTAAGTGGGAGTTAAAAACAAGAGTTTAAAACAGGAGGTTATAACAGGGGTCATAGTACCTGTGTAGTGTGAGTATCTGAGTGTTGTCTGAGTAGTGTGTGTGGATCGTTAGTACTTGTGTATTGTGTACCTGTGTATTGTCTTGTCATGTACCTGTGTATTGTCTTGAGTATTAGTGCCAGGAAGCTAGTTGTTAGGTAATTTGGACAGGCTAAAATCCCCAAATCCTCACTAAATTTAATAGGTACGATGCCCGGCGGGTGTGGAGAGGCGACTCTTTGTACATCTTGCCGCATGTATGCGTTCCTTGATCATCCGATCGAGGGCGAATACTGCTGTGCAAAATGTAAGCACATTGTTTCCCTGGAAGCCCAGGTTCTGAATCTGGGGAAGCAACTGTCAGCACTGAGAAGTCCCTCCATACTAAAGGTGAGCCAGGAACGTAAACGGCAGGTGCCGGCAGGGGCCAGCACAGAGGCGGGTGGAGACAAAGAGGTGCAGACACTAGCAAAGAGTAGATGGGTGACAGTCAGGAGGGGTAGAGGGGGAAGTGCCAGGGAGGCCGATCCAGGACTGGAGCATCCCAATAAGTACGCTCCATTGAGTGACATTGGTGTAACCAGTCAGGGACCAGCACTGCTGGAGATGAGGGACTCTCCTAGCTGCCAGGGGAAGAACTCCTCCAGTGAGAGTGGGGGGGCAGCAAAGGGAAAGGAAAGACAGATTCTGGTGGTAGGGGACTCAATTCTTAGAAGGACAGAGAGGGCAATCTGTAACCAAGACCTGAAGCACCGAACAGTATGTTGTCTACCGGGCGCTCGGGTTCGGCACATCACGGATCTTGTGGACAGATTACTGGGAGGGGCTGGGGAAGACCCGGCTGTCATGGTGCACGTTGGCACCAATGACAAAGTCAGAGGCAGATGGAGTGTCCTAAAGAACGATTTAAGGGACTTAGGAGCTAAATTGAGGAAAAGGACCTCCAAGGTAGTGTTCTCAGGAATACTACTGGTACATCGAGCCACACCAGAGAGGCAGAGGGAGATTAGGGAAGTAAACAAGTGGCTGAAGAGCTGGTGTAGTAAGGAGGGGTTTGGGTTCCTGGAGGACTGGGCCGACTTCTCAGTCGGTAACCGGTACTATAGAAGGGACGGACTGCACCTAAATGAGGAGGGTGCAGATCTGCTGGGAATGAAGATGGCCAAAAAGTTAGAGGGGTTTTTAAACTAGGCGATGGGGGGGAGGGTCCAGAGACAGTGATAGCCAGCGCGGAAGATATTCCAGAGGGTAGTATTGGGGGCATTAGTGGTAGGTTAACCAAAGCACAAAAACACAAGGTGAGTATAGTAGCAAGTCCAAGTTGCAATCGTGAAACACCCAATACGAGGACAATATGCGACCGGTCTAAACTATGTGGCATGTTCACCAATGGCAGGAGCCTGGCGGACAAGATGGGTGAACTAGAGATACTGTTGTACAAGGAGGATTTAGATTTTGTGGGAATTTCAGAGACCTGGTTCAACAGCTCTCATGATTGGCTGGCAAACATTCAAGGGTATACCCTATACCGCAAGGATAGAGAGGGTAAAAAAGGGGGAGGGGTATGCCTATATATCAAGAATAATGTACAAGTGAATGTGAGAGATGACATCACTGAGGGGGCTAGGGAGGAGGTGGAATCTTTATGGGTAGAGCTCCAAAGGGATGAAGCTAAGGGGGAAATAATACTGGGAGTATGCTATAGGCCCCCTAACCTGAGGGAGGAAGGGGAGACGGATCTCCTATCACAAATTGGATTAGCAGCAAGGATGGGAAGTGTTATCATAATGGGGGATTTTAATTATCCAGACATAGACTGGGCGGAGGGAACCGCGCATTCATTTAAGGCTCGCCAGTTCCTTAGTGTCTTGCAGGACAATTTTATGGGTCAGATGGTAGACGCACCAACTAGAAATAAAACATTACTAGATCTACTGATTACCAACAATACAGACCTGATAACAGATGTGGAAATACGGGGCAATTTAGGTAACAGCGATCACAGGTCAATTAGTTTCAGTATAAATCACACAAATAGGAGACATGAAGGGAACACAAAGACACTGAATTTCAAAAGAGCCAACTTCCCTAAACTACAAACCTTGCTAAAAGGCATAAATTGGGATAAAATATTAGGAACAAAGAATACGGAGGAGAGATGGGTTTGCTTTAAGAGCATATTAAATAAGGGCATTAGCCAATGTATCCCATTGGGTAATAAATTTAAAAGAGCGAACAAACATCCTGGATGGCTTAACTCCAATGTAAAAATGCATATAAAAGCAAAGGAGAAGGCCTTCAAAAAATGCAAGGTTGAGGGATCATCCACAGCATTCAGAATTTATAAAGAATGCAATAAGAAATGTAAGGGTGCAATTAGGATGGCTAAGATAGAACATGAAAGACACATAGCGGAGGAGAGCAAAAAAAATCCCAAGAAATTCTTTAAGTATGTAAACAGTAAAAAAGGGAGGACAGACCATATTGGCCCCATAAAGAATGAGGAAGGACATCTGGTTACAAAGGATGGGGAGATGGCAAAGGTATTGAATTTATTCTTCTCCTCAGTCTTCACGAGTGAATAGGGGGGCTTCAGTAACCAAAACTGCAGTGTTTATCCTCATGACACAAAACAGGAAGCACCTACATGGTTAACAGAGGACGGAATTAAAATTAGACTTGAGAAACTTAACATTAATAAATCACCGGGACCAGATGGCTTGCATCCGAGGGTACTTAGTGAACTCAGTCAGGTGATTGCCAGACCGTTGTTCCTAATTTTTACAGACAGTCTATTGACTGGAATGGTACCAGCTGATTGGAGAAAAGCCAATGTAGCACCAATATTTAAAAAGGGCCCAAAAAACATCCCTGGGAATTACAGACCAGTTAGCCTAACATCAATAGTATGTAAACTCTTGGAGGGGATGATAAGGGACTATATACAAGATTTTAGTAATAAGAATGATATCATTAGCAGTAATCAGCATGGATTCATGAAGAATCGTTCTTGCCAAACCAATCTATTAACCTTCTATGAGGAGGTGAGTTGCCATCTAGATAAAGGAAGGCCCGTAGACGTGGTGTATCTGGATTTTGCAAAAGCATTTGACACAGTTCCCCATAAACGTTTACTGTACAAAATAAGGTGCGTTGGCATGGACCATAGGGTGAGTACATGGATTGAAAACTGGTTACAAGGGCGTGTTCAGAGGGTGGTGATAAATGGGGAGTACTCAGAATGGTCAGGGGTGGGTAGTGGGGTTCCCCAGGGTTCTGTGCTGGGACCAATCCTATTTAATTTGTTTATAAACGAACTGGAGGATGGGATAAACAGTTCAATCTCTGTATTTGCAGACAATACTAAGCTAAGCAGGGCAATAACTTCTCCGCAGGATGTGGAAATCTTGCAAAAAGACCTGAACAAATTAATGGGGTGGGTGACTACATGGCAAATGAGGTTCAATGTAGAAAAATGTAAAATAATGCATTTGGGTGGCAAAAATATGAATGCAATCTATACACTGGGGGGAGAACCTCTGGGGGAATCTAGGATGGAAAAGGACTTGGGGGTCCTAGTAGATGATAGGCTCAGCAATGGCATGCAATGCCAAGCTGCTGCTAATAAAGCAAACAGAATATTGGCATGCATTAAAAGGGGGATCAACTGCAGAGATAAAACGATAATTCTCCCGCTCTACAAGACTCTGGTCCGGCCGCACCTGGAGTATGCTGTCCAGTTCTGGGCACCAGTCCTCAGGAGGGACGTACTGGAAATGGAGCGAGTACAAAGAAGGGCAACAAAGCTAATAAAGGGTCTGGAGGATCTTAGTTATGAGGAAAGGTTGCGAGCACTGAACTTATTCTCTCTGGAGAAGAGACGCTTGAGAGGGGATATGATTTCAATTTACAAATACTGTACTGGTGACCCCACAATAGGGATAAAACTTTTTCGCAGAAGAGAGTTTAATAAGACTCGTGGCCACTCATTACAATTAGAAGAAAAGAGGTTTAACCTTAAACTGCGTAGAGGGTTCTTTACTGTAAGAGCGGCAAGGATATGGAATTCCCTTCCACAGGCGGTGGTCTCAGCGGGGAGCATCGATAGCTTCAAGAAACTATTAGATAATCACCTGAATGACCGCAATATACAGGGATATGTAATGTAATACTGACACATAATCACACACATAGGTTGGACTTGATGGACTTGTGTCTTTTTTCAACCTCACCTACTATGTAACTATGTAACTATGACATCCACCCAGGATAGCAGCGCTCTTGCTCAGCCGTCATTTGTCTATAGGCTGGGTGGGAGGTGATTAAAATTACACAGAAAAAAAGTATATCTGACGGGTCAAATTGCATGACAAGTCACGCCCTATTGCCGGCAATCGCACTGTTCAAGTCGGTGGCGCGTTGATTTGAAAAAGTAGTTCCTGCGCTACTTTTGGCGATTTTGGGTGCAACTTGCATAGACATCTGTGCATGAAGCCCCACAGATGTCTTTCAAGTTGCACCCAAAGTTGCTCTGACATGTGGCTTTAAAATCATGCAATTTCAGATGAAGTTGCGCAATTTCAAAGCCGCAGTCAATGTGAAATATGGGCTTATGGGTAATTTTTTCCCCTTAAAATAACAAACATGCCATACTTACCTGCTCTGTGCAATGGCTTTGCACATAGCAGCCCCGAACCTCCACTTCTTGGGTCCTCCGCCGGTGCCCCTGGCTCCGCCCCCCCCGCAAGCCACTTGCTATCAGGGAACTTGTACATGCTCGCCACCAAGAACTGCTCTGACTGTCCATAAAACATACAGAGCATGGCTCGGACCTGCCCCCCTCCCCGCACCAATGGCTCCTACTAATGTATCTGAGCCAATGAGGAGGGAGAGAGCCAAGAGAACTTCATCTCTCATACACACGGCTGGATCGAGATTGAGATCAGGCTCAGGTATGTATTTAGAGGAGCTGCATGCAGAAGGTTTTTTACCCTACTACATAGAATGAAGAAAGGTAAAAAAAATGAAAAAAAAAACCTTCTGCCTTTACAACCACTTTAAATGATCCCAGGGTTGAGTGCTGAATTGCATGCAGGTAGGAGATCAAGAAAAGGCAGAGACTTGTGAGAAGTATTCAATGAATGGGGGTGAGAAATGGACCAGAGTGGCTGGGAGGGTCATTTCTAGTTTTGAATGGAACTGCCATTTTCCATTTCACCAAAAATATTGGCAGAAAATTTAGAAATTTCAGTGACATTGCACACTTTATGGTATTTTCTTGTTCTTTTGAAGGCTTTAAATGAATCGTAAGGGTTACAGAAGTTCCTTCCAATTATCATGGACCTGTCCTACAGTCAAATTATGAAGTCCTTCATTAGCCTCATTTTTATCATACACAGTATAAGGATCAACCGCACCCAAGATGAGGAAAAAATACGAATTCAAACACTGAATGAAATAAACTTGGAACAACATTTGCAAACCACAAATGAAATGTACAGTAAAATGTGAATCCAGGGAACAATATGAGATGACATCACTAGTAGACATGATCAATTTGTTTCATTCTGAATTCGTTTTTCGACAAATTAGTTAATTCAGAAATATCCGAATTAACGAAAACCCGTTTAACAATTTTTTCTAAATATTCGTAAATTTGAATGTTCAAAAATGTGTACATTCATAAATTCACAAATTAGAAAATTCGTAAATTCGTAAATTCCAAAAATTCAGATTCAGAAATTTGGAAATTCGAAAAACCGAAAGTTTGAAAATCTGAAATAATAACTAACTAATAATAACTTAACTATTACACTATTCAATTATAGGTATTGGAATTTCCTTTCAAATTTGGCTGTTAGTGAACGTGACAAATACGAATGTATCTGTAGTTATGAATTATCCGAAATAACGAATGCCGTATCTAAATGAATGGAATGTAACAAATTAATAATAAAAAAACTTTCTATTATTTATTACTATTTATTATTATTATTAATTTGTTACGTTCCATTTGTTTAGATGCGGCATTCGTTATTTCGGATAATTCGTAACTACAGATACATTCGTATTTGTTACATTCACTAACAGCCAAATTTGAAAGGAAATTCCAATACCTATAATTTTATAGTTAGTTATTATTGGTTAGTTAGTTTGTTATTGTTAGTTATTCTTTTGAGTTTTCAAATTTTCTTTCTTATTTTCGAATTTACGAATTTACGAATTTTTGATGAATTGCGATCAGAACGAATTACCAGAAAAACAAAAAAAAAACGAATTAAACGAAAATGAACCCATTTTTTGGCAATGCATATGTCTAATCACTAGACATGTGTATGATGTGTTCGTTGATCTAGGTATTTTGTTTCATTAAATTTGGTTGAGTCGTTCAATTCGTATTCAGAATTTGTTTCATGTCTTTTTCGAGTTTTCTTGAAATTTACCAATTTTTTTTTTTTTTTTCGATTTACAACATTCGAATCGCTAAATTTAGAATCAGTTGAACCGAAAACATTAGATTTTTTTTTTTTCAAATGTGGCAAACTGAACAAAAAAAAAATCTTTATCAAATGAGTACAATGACTCTTTAAATGACCTTTGGCTTTACAAAAACAACATTATTTCGAAATGGTAACTCTAATAACACACACAGTCCTTGATTTCAGAAATGTGTTTACATTTCGAATTCGACTGGAATTCGAAGTAAAATTCAATTCGAATTTCAATTAAAATTTTGGAAATTCGGACGAATTTCATTTCGTTATTCGGAGCATTCGGTAAACTTTGTTTATATTGTAATTCGTGTATTCAGATATATTCTAATATCCAAATAACAAAAAATTTGTCAGAATATTATATATAATAATATTATGTCCGAACGAAATGAACTGCACACGTCTAGACATCACTGATGCAAGATGGGTAGCAAACATGAGGTCTCCTACTACATGACTACCAGCCCACGTTATGTACTGTATATGGAGTAAAGGGGTTGATTCACTAAAACTGGAGAGTGCAAAATCTGGTGCAACTCTGCAAAGAAACCAATTAGCTTCCTTTTTTTTTGTTTTGTCAAAGCTTAATTGAAGAAGCTAATTGGCTACCATGCACAGCTGCACCAAAGACTAATAAGCAAGTCAAATGCAGCGTGCTTTCAAGTAGACATTTGCAATTTGTTTTGTTACAAATTCATTTTCGGACAAAATTCGGCATATTCACTCATTCGGAAGCATCCAAATGAGTGAAAGACTCTTTTGACGAATGCATAAGAAAACAAATCTTCATAAAGAATGAAAATCTGAAAGAACAAAAAGCCAAAGTAACGAAAATCCAAAAAGAACGAAAAACGATTCAACCTACAAGTTTATACAATTACATTTAGATAATTAAGTTTTTCTATTATGATTAAATTATTAACTTTTATTATAGTTTTTATTATTTATTATAAAACTATTAAATTATAGGTATTGGAATTTCCTTTCAAATTTGGCTAAAGTAACTGTTATGCCGCATACACACGACCGGTCTTTCCTTCAGACCGAAGTCTGACGGTCTTTCCGACGGAGTTCCAATGGACTTCCGCTGAAAGGGACTTGCCTAAAGACGATCACACCAAAGTCCGTTTGTTTAGAACGCGATGACATACGACGGGGCTAGAAAAAAGAAAGTTCAATAGCCAGTAGCCAATAGCTGCCCTTGCGTCGTTCCGTCGGACTAGCATACAGACGAGCGGTTTTCCCGATAGGAACTGAGTCCATTGGAAAGATTTGAAACTTGTTCTATTTCTAGGTCCGTCTGAATTTTCGGAAAAAAAAGGTCAGATGAAGCCCACACACGATTGGAATGGTTCCGTCGGACCTTTTCTGCTGGAAAGTCTGGTCGTGTCTACGCGGCATAAGTGAACGTAATACGAATGCATCCAAAATTACAAATTTTCCAAAGTAATGAATGCCGCATCTAAACTAATGGAGTGTAACGAATACGAATGCATCCCTAATTATGAATTATCTGAAGTAACGAGTGCTGCATCTAAACGAATGGAACGTAATGAATACGAATGCATCCAAAATGACGAATAATCCCAAGTAACAAATGCCGATCATAACGAATGATCCGATAAACTAAAAAAAAAAACAAATAAAATTAAAATGAAAATAAACACATTTTTTGGTAGTGCACATGTCTATTTTTGGGTCCTTCTGGGTATCTATTACTTTAATTCAGTTTACATCAAGAAATGCAAAAGCTTGCATACAGGAATGAGAGTAATTTGGAAAAGATTTACTGGTGAACTGGTGTTACTGGTAAACCCAATTACTACTTTGACACGTTAGGACAAGCTAAAAAGCATCTGGTAAGAATTTAGCACAAGAAAACCACACAAAAATAAAAGCTCATGTTTTTATAGAGACAACATTCCATGATGTCACATTGCCTCCTTTTGATACAAAATATGTAGGATTGTATTATTTCTATATTGTAGTTGTACACTAGCAGAAGCATAGAGAAAAGTAGGGACAGTATGTGAATCTCTATAGACTATTTCCTTATTTGCAGATCCCAAAGTCTCAGTGCTCGGAGAACTGTTTACCAGGAACCAGGAAAATTCCAAGGTCCGGAATCCATGCCTGCTGCTATGACTGTGTCCGGTGCTCAGAGGGAGAGATATCCATTGTCAGCGGTATATGGACATTTATACAATTACTGATGTTGTTTCTTCCATATATGTCCATATTGAATAATGGTTTTACAGATATTTAATGGAAAACGCCATTCTGAATTCATTTGGTTGTGTCTCTTCTGCTCTGGATGCTCTTTGTGTACTTTGGGGACTACTCCGACTTCGGCATAATAAAGCTTTCTCTAAATTTGATTGGTAGAATTATTGGCAGTTTTTTCCTTAGTTCCTCAGAAAGTCCCAGTCCCAGAGTTCATTCAACAACTTATAAAGCCCCCCCCCCCTCCACCATGCCACCTTCCAACCCCGTGCACTTGTTTATATGTTTTCAAACAAAGGTTGTTGGTTAACACAAACAATTTGATGTTTAGAATTGTTGGATAATTGGGTAATTTGTAAAAACTACTTTGCTCATCTGTTAGTTTAGGTTCTATTATTTAACACTTTATATAATAATTTATGATGTACTCCTATTATGAGGACAATTCAGTATTCGCCAGCAGATAATAAAGACATGGTCATCTAGCCTACATCAAGACACTTGTTCTTATAAGCCGTAATTAAACATTCAATTTATATGAACACATCAGGACTGAAGATCAAAATAAATCCATACCAGATGATAATCATTCAAATGATGATGACCATACCAAATGATAAGCAAAATTCAAAAAAATCAACTATACATCACTGAATGATCCACATCACTGAATGATTTTTTTTTTATCTTCCAGACAGTGAAAACTGCCAGCAATGCAGATATAATGAATGGCCCAATGAGAAGAAGGACCGGTGTGTTCAGAAACGGCTGGATTTTCTGTCTTACTCTAATGACCATTTAGGACTGGTCTTTGCCTTGTTCTCCTCCATTCTCTGTGCCATAACTGGACTAATATTACTAGTTTTTATTTTACACCAAGACACGGCCATTGTAAAAGCCAACAACAGGAACCTGAGCTTCACCCTTCTGATCTCCATCATGCTGAGCTTCCTTTGTGTGTTCTTTTTTCTTGGACGGCCTGCTGATATATCCTGCTTGTTACGCCAAATCTCATTTGGAATCCTTTTCACAATTGCCATTTCTTGTGTCCTTGCCAAAACCATCATGGTTTATGTAGCATTTAAGGCCATCAAACCTGGCAATTTGTGGCAACACTGGTTTAGGACAAAATTTTCTAATTTCATTGTCATCATATGTTCATTCATTCAAGTCATAATTTGTGTCATCTGGTTGTCTGTTTCTCCTCCCTTCCAGGATCTGGACACCTCATCTTATCAGGACAAGATCATTGTTCAGTGTAATGAAGGGTCAGTTGTTGGGTTTTATTCTATTCTTGGTTACATGGGGTTTCTGGCAGCTGTGAGTTTTGTTCTGGCTTTCATAGTGAGGACATTACCGGACAGTTTTAATGAGGCCAAGTACATCACCTTCAGCATGCTGGTGTTCTGCAGTGTGTGGATTGCCATGATCCCGGCCTATCTGAGCACCAGAGGGAGGTACATGGTGGCTGTGGAGATATTTGCCATACTGAGCTCCAGTTCTGGAGTCTTAGGTTGTATATTTCTCCCCAAATGTTACATTATCTTATGGAGACCAGAACTGAACACTAAAACAAGTATAATGGAGAGAAGAATTTTCTAATAAATTGTGCTCCTAAATAATACATAGAATATAGAATATGTATGAGTTTTCTTCACCTATTGCATCTATTGCAATTTTGTAAATGCGTTCTGGTCAGTTATGTGACTCAGCATGTTTACTTTTAGACTTTATGCTTGCTTCAACTTCAAAACATTAAAAAACAAAACCAAAAAAAAAACCCCCAAAAAACCCTTACCTGTGTAAAGCATGGCTAAAAAACAAATCATTCGATTAATATGGAAGGGTTACCTCTGTCTCTTGCAATGAAGTTCAATAATACCCATATATCCATGTTTAACCTCTTCCTAATTGGCCACTGCATATAAGCGTTAGGACGGGACAAGCGTCAAACTGGGGGGACATGCCTCGGCACAATCCTGTGACTGCTGTGTCTGTGTAAAGAGCAATGGGGCTCTGCCCTGGTACCATGTGATCATTGTGACCAATCACAGTGATCACATGTCCAGTGATAAACATATATAGGTGTGACAGCTCTGTAAAAGTGAAAAAAAAACAATTATGGTGATAAACACTGATATTGCAATAATATGAAAAAAGTCCAAAAACAAAAAAACAAAAACAAGCTTGTGTGATATCTCCAGACAACCTCCATGAACGGAGTGCTCCCACCACCTCATGCAATGCTCGCTCACCTCCTTTAAACGACCCTGCAAGGGGTCAAACACGCCTTGCACCCTGTGCAAACATTCCCTCCCAGGGATCGTCGGAGAATCTTGGTGGCTCAAAGGATGAATGTAATCAAAAGCAGGTAGGTACTCCTTCCACTGTGCTGCTTCAAACTTTAAATCCACAATGACTACTGGTAAGTTCAGCAAACACATGAAAAAAACGAGAGAAAGTGTCTCCTATAGTGCAGTTTCCGAGGGGTTAAAAATGAAACCACTCCACCCCAGCAAGCATTGAACTCACATTTAATGAAATTTTAAAAGCATTAAAAATGACATGACAGTTTCACTCAGTAGTAGTAGTCTACCGCCAGGCTCCACCCCTACTAGTTTCACCACCTCCCACGTGGCTTCATCTGGAGGAATGAGCCCTGCGGCTATGGCGGGATTCATTTATAGTGCCAGATATAAAAAAATATCAATTACCTTATTTGAATACAGCTGCGACGTTTGAAAGACACCCGCACATGCTCAGTGTAAGGCCTCATGTTAGCACTGCTCATTGAAAGACTTACGTCGTGCTATTATGACACACTTCCGGGTTAAACCAGAAGTGGTCATAACACAACTACTTCCGGTCACAAATTAAATACACACAATGGCTTTAACAAAATGGCTGAATTTAGGGGTCATAAAAATCAAAAGTAGAGGTAAAACCTTCAATGGAATGTAAAACTCGCCAGATAATTATAAAAAACATAGACAATACCAATAAAATATGCTTAGCATCATCAATGGCTAAAAATAATAAACACAGCATCTAGTAAAATGATCATAATATATAATAGGATACAGCGATGTGTAACAGGATCACCAATCAAAAATGTCCATAATCCCTATATTAAAATGTCCTTTGTCTCTAGGGAATCAAGTATAATAAAAAAGCAGGATAATATGCAGGTGAAAAAACTTATATATACATCCTAACAGAGAGGAAAATATAAAAATACCGATATTAGAAATGCTGGTAATTTTTAAAAAAATGCTGGTAATTTTTTTAAATTGCTGGTAATTTTTTAAAAATGCTGGTATTTTTAAAAAAAAATGTGCAGGTGAAAAAAAAAAAGCTTATATATACATCCTAACAGAGAGGAAAATATAAAAATACCAATATTCAGCAACACATGAAAAAAAACGAGAGAAAATGCCTCCTATAGTGCAGTATCCGAGGGGTTTAAAAATGAAACCACTCCACCCCAGCTAACATTGAACTCACATTTAATGAAATTTTAAAAGCAAAAGACACCCGCACATGCTCAGTGTAAGGCCTCATGTTAGCACTGCTCATTGAAATACTTACGTTGCGCTATTATGACACACTTATAATGCTAATTATATTTTATTGGTATTGTCTATGTTTTTATAATGATCTGGCGAGTTTTATATTCCATTGAAGGTTTCACCTCTACTTTTGATTTTTATGACCCCTAAATTCAGCCATTTTGTTGAAGCCCTTGTGTGTATTCAATTTGTGACGGGAAGTAGTTGCGTTATGACCACTTCTGGTTTAACCCGGAAGTGTGTCATAATAGCGCGACGTAAGTCTTTCAATGAGCAGTGCTAACATGAGGCCTTACACTGAGCATGTGCGGGCATCTTTCAAACGCTGCAGCTGTATTCAAATAAGGTAATTGACATTTTTTTATATCTGACACTATAAAATAATCCCGCCATAGCCGCAGGGCTCCAGATGAAGCCACGTGGGAGGTGGTGAAACTAGTAGAGGTGGAGCCTGGTGGTAGACGACGACGACGACGACTACTACTACTACTACTACTACTACTACTACTACTACTACTACTGAGTAAGACTGTCATGTCATTTTTAATGCTTTTAAAATGTCATTAAATGTGAGTTCAATGCTAGCTGGGGTGGAGTGATTTCATTTTTAACCCCTCGGATACTGCACTATAGGAGACACTTTCTCTCAGTTTTTTCATGTGTTTGCTGAACTTACCAGTAGTCATTGTGGATTTAAAGTTTGAAGCAGCACAGTGGAAGGAGTACCTACCTGCTTTTGATTACTTTCATCCTTTGCGCCACCAAGATTCTCTGACGGTCCCTGGGAGGGAATGTTTGCACAGGGTGCAAGGCGTGTTTGACCCCTTGCAGGGTCGTTTACAGGAGGTGAGCGAGCATTGCATGAGGTGGTGGGAGCACTCCGTTCATGAAGGTTGTCTGAAGATATCACACAAGCTTGTTTTTTTTTTTTTGGACAACGTGGATTCATTCATTTTATGTTTTTGGACTTTTTTCATATTATTGCAATATCAGTGTTTATCACCATAATTGTTTGTTTCACTTTTACAGAGCTGTCACACCTATATTGTTTTTACTGATTTGGGAACACATTAGTGACAGCTGTGATTGGTCACAGGGATCGCACAGTACAGTGCAAGAAGTTCCCCACTGCTGCACTGCCAGGCACACAACAGCTTCAGCTTTTATCCGAGCACAGTGTACATTCCTTGAGTTTTTGTTTTTTATTAGGGATAATAACTTGGGGATAGAAATTATGGGATGCCCAACTTGATAGACAACTTTCTCCCTATATGCACAGCTTCAATTGATTCTTATCTTTAATCCTGTGAAACTCCAATTGATTCCTCTTCCTTGGTCTATACAGCTCTGATTGATCCCTCTTTTGTAGCTAATAGTCTCTAGGCTAGGAACTCTCAGTCGCACAAAGTAGCACAGACTACAAATCTAACCCTATTATAATTTATTATTTATTTATTTCAGGTACTTATATAGCGCCGTCAATTAACGCAGTGCTTTACATATACATTGTACATTCACATCAGTCCCTACCCTCAAGGAGCTTGCAATCTCAGGTCCCTAACTCACATTCATACATACTGGGGACAATTTTAGACAGGATCCAAATAACCTACCAGCATGTCTTTGGAGTGTGGGAGGAAACCGGAGTACCCGGAGTAAACCCACGCAGGCACAGGGAGAACATGCAAACTCCAGGAAGGCAATGTTGGGGTTCTGTGTGCGTTACTGCCAGTTTAACGCCATATAGTTCTATGTGCGTTACTGCCAGTTTAATGTCATTTACTTCTGTGTGCACTGCTGCCAGTTTAAGGCCATATCATTTTGTGTGCGTTACTGCCAGTTTAACGCCATAGTTTTGTGCGTTACTGCCAGTTTATCGCCATTTACTTCTGTGTGCGTTACTACCAGCTTAATGCCATATAGTTCTGTGTGCGTTACTGCCAGTTTAACGTAGGGTGACCAAGAAAAGAATGAACCCTGAGAATATGATTGGATTACTTCAAATGGGACAGTAATATTCATTAACAATATCTCTCCAGAAATATGAAAATGTTATCCTCTTTACACTGTGAGGTCTATGGCCAGGAAGTATAACTCCTAATATGGGCATTCCAGGAAGTTAAATGTAAGAGACTGACCGTCTATTGCTCAACAATGTTGCTTTTGTCTGGATAAGTAAATCGTGTTAATCTTGTCTGAGGCAGTTATCCCTTCACCTATTATTAAGTGTGCTAATGAACTCACCTGTTGTCTGCTAGGGGAGATATTGGGGGCTCATTATGTAACTATTGTGTGATGTTGTGGGTGGATCCAGGCCATTGTTCATGTGGCACCTGCAGTATTCTCAAGTGTATAAAAAGAGCCTGCATTTGTTTCAATAAAGAGTCTGATTCCTGTTTGACCCTCCATACAGAGCCTCGTCTCGTACTTGGGGGGGGGAATTATTCGTATGGGTTTCTTGTTTGGCTGATTGGAGAGTTCAGTAGCTGCCTTTGTGTTTGGAAATGGAATGTCCTAAATGGCTTTAACCCCTTTCATACTCAGAGTGTCATTACAAACGCCATATTGTTTTCTGTGCGTTACTGCCAGTTTAACGCTACATATAGTTTTGTGTGAGTTACTGCCAGTTTAACTCCATATCGTCTTGTGTGCGTTACTGCCAGTTTATAATTTTGTGCGTTTACTGCCAGTTTAACTCTATATCGTTTTGCGCACGTTACTGCCAGTTTAACGCCAAATAGTTTTGTGTGCGTTACTGCCAGTTTAACGCCATGTCGTTTTGGGTGTGTTACTGCCAGTTTAACTTTATCGTTTTGCGCGCGTTACTGCCAGTTTAACGCCATATAGTTTTGTGTGCGTTACTGCAGTATATTATAGTGTATCTGTGGAGTGTGTCTATGTAGTGTGAGTACTCAAATTTAAGTGCACCAAACACCTCTTTACATTGATTAAAG
The DNA here is from genome assembly GCF_042186555.1 of Aquarana catesbeiana. NCBI lineage: Eukaryota > Metazoa > Chordata > Amphibia > Anura > Ranidae > Aquarana > Aquarana catesbeiana. The sequence goes on along the minus strand of NC_133327.1, from coordinate 4,236,318 downwards.
TGCATCTACGTACAGATTTCAACTTCTTCTTTACATTTGCTTATAAGCACCGCCCCCCCCCCAATAATGTCTTGGAGGACAAGGAAAGGCAGACGTTCCCTTGGCACTGTAAGGGGGCCAGCAACAAATGTGTCCACAGGCAAAGGTGGACGTGGTGGTCAGCCCTCAGGCAGGGTATCATTTCCTCTGTTTAGTGAGTTTGCCTGTGCTATCCAGAATGCAGAGGAGGTGGTGGACTGGCTTACTAAACCTTCCTTATCATCCACATCCTCTGTCACACAAGCAGAGACAAGTGTGCAGTCCCCTGCATATGCCAGAGTGGATAAACCTGCCTCCTTGTCCACATCTATTCCTGCTATAGCCCCAACATCAGCCATTGAGGAGTCAGTTGAGTTATTTGACCACAGCGTCAGCCACTTGCTCCTTGATGATGCCCAGCCATTACTGGATTCAGATGTTGGTTCTGAGGTTGAGGATGACAGGTACATGAGCCTAGAGAGAGGGAGGAACACTGGTAGACAAATTGGCATTCATGTTCCCCAAGCCACAGCGTATTGCCAAGTTGTCTCCAGTGGTAAAGATGAAGATGAAGGAGATGATGATGAGGTCATTAATGTGACCTGGGTGGCAGATAGGGCAGAAGAGGAAACATAAGGTGAGGTGGCACAACCCCAAGGAGGCAGACATCAAGAGAGTAGAGAGCAGCCACCCTATTCCATCACATTCTGCATTCTCACTCCCCAAAGCTCAGCTGTCTGGGCCTTTTTCAGCACATCTGCAGCAGATCGCACTGTTGCTATCTGCAAACTGTGTCTCAGGCACATCAAACATGGCAAAAACACCAACCATTTGGGTACCATATGCTTAACAAGGCATTTAACGTCCAACCACTCAGCTAGTTGGCAAGAGCACCTAAAAGTCACACAAAAGGGGCACAAATCTGTCCCTCCTCCTTACCCACTTCAGTCTGCCCCTGCTATACCGAGTCATTACCTCTCAGCAGCCTCCACTGACAGGGATGATGGTATAGCACAGAGTTTCCCAGGTCCTTGCAGCACATCTGCCAGCAGCTCACCATCAGCTGTAGACTGTAGCCGGCAAATTTCTCGGCCCCATCTGCTGCAGCGGAAAAAAAAATACAGTCCCTGCCACCCACATGCCCAGCGTCTAAATGCAAGCTTGTCAAGGCTGTTGGCTCTCCAACTTCTGCCTTTCAGCCTGGTGGATTCTGCCCCCTTTCATGAATTTGCACAATGTGCTGTACCACAATGGCAGGTTCCCAGTCACTACTACTTTTCACGTAAGGCCGTTCCAGCACTCTACCATCACATGGAAGGGAATGTTCTGGCATCGTTGGGCAAGGCAGTCAGCCGTAAAATCCACCTTACTGCTGACACGTGGTCCAGTAAGCATGGACAGGGATGATATATTTCATTCACAGCACACTGAGTAACGCTGCTTGCAACTTCAAAGGATGCAGGACAGGGCTCGGTGCTGCAGCTTGTTGTGCCCCCACATCTCCATACAGCTGGTGGTGATGATGCCAGACATGTGAACTCTACCCCATCCTCCTCCTCCGCCACCTCCTTGCCTTCCTCTGCAGAATTGTCCTATGAATATTAGGTACCCCCTAAGTGTTCAAAGGGCTATTCCCAGAGTCAGGCTAAAAGGTGCTATGCAGTACTTCAGCTGATGTGTTTAAGGGATAGGAACCACACCAGAGCAGAGATTCTTGTAGCTCACCACTCCAGGAGAATTGGACAGGCAAAAAGTAAATCCTTCTTGGTTAGGAGGTTGTTGGTGCTGGCTATTGCTAGTAGCAATAAGACAAAAATAAATGCTGGACAGCCGCACTCGTAGATTTGCCTTGTTTATTCCGAAAATTCACATCAAAAACAAAATAGCAGCAGACAGGAAAAGAGCTGACGTTTCACACTAGCGTTAGTGCTTACTAATAGCTATGAGTAAGCACTAACGCTAGTGTGAAACGTCAGCTCTTTTCCTGTCTGCTGCTATTTTGTTTTTGATGTGAATTTTCTGAATAAGCAAGACAAATCTACGAGTGCAGCTGTCCAGCATTTATTTTCGTCTTATTGCTTAGACAGGGAAAGTTGACACATGTGCCATGCCTGGCACATGTCCTCAATTTGGTGGTGCAGCATTTCCTAAATAAGTACCCACGGTTGCAAGTTTTGCTAAAGCTGGCCAGAAGAGTCTGTAGTAATTTCAGGCGGTCATACACAGCCAGTGCTCGGTTGGCTGAAATTCAGCGGGAAATCCTGCCCGTAAACCACCTGGTGGAACTCGACTTCGTCAATTCTATGGCACGACGACAGGCTCAGGCCGCCTTTTTTTCCCCAAGCCAATGGCTAATCATTAAAGGATGCATGCACTGTATGTCACCATTTGAGGAGGCCTCAAGGATGGTGAGCCGTGACAGTGCATGCATCAGTGACACAATCCCTGTTGTGTTCCTGCTGGAGCAGACTCTGCATGGATTGATGGACAGGGCACTGGAGGCAGAGCAGCAGCAGGAGGAGGAGGACTTCCTTTCCTCTCAAGGCCCACTTTATCCAGACACCATCATTCCTATGTCACAGAACACACAGGAGGAGAGAGGGGAGGAGGAGGATTCTGGCACTTTCAAAGGCTTGGAAGAACAGAAAGACATGCGTCAATCTGTAAGCGATGGCTTTCCAACCCCAGGACCCTTGGGAGTAGTGCAGGGCTGGGAGGAGGAAGTTCCAGATGCTGTCATCCTGAGTGACCCTGAGGAGTCTGCTTCTCAAGCCTCGGCAAATTTGAGGCACATGGGAAACCTCATGCTTCAAGTCTGCGAAAGAACCCAAGAATACGTGGCATAAAGAAGGATGATTACTGATTGGCAACCCTCCTTGACCACCATTATAAGAGGAAGGTCTCAGAAGTGCAGAAGATAAAATCTCTTGAGGACACTTTAAAGAGGATTTTATTGAACATTTTTTCTGACTCCAGTAGGTTACAATGTGGTGAAAAACGTTGTTTTGAGTCTTGTGTTGGTCAAGAGAAGAGCGCTGGAGAAGGTGTCCGCCTAAGTGAGGCATTTCAGAATTTTTTTTACTCCTCGTTGCCTAGGGCTGTCAGCTTTCACATCCCACCTGCAGCGTCTGCCGCACATGGTGGACGATTACCTCGGGGCCGTGAGAATAGACCACTGTCCAGAACATGCCCAGTATGCTATTGAGTTATTGGGCTGCCCTGCATCCAGCATGCTTTCAGAACAGACATTCAGTGCTGCAGCAGGTTTCATTACTGATCATAGAGCGCATCTGTCCACAGACTCGGTGGACCCTTTGACTTTTATAAAAATTAATCAGTCCTGGATTACCAGCTATGAAGCCCCTGATGCCGATGTCACTGATTAAGACTTTTTGGGATGTGGAATCTCTGCAGGACTTTGAGGCTGCCTAGCTTTGAGGGTGTTCAATCAATTCATATGCAAGAATGTTTTTGATATAGGTTTCATGGGCACAATTGACACCCAGAGACCAATTTTTCAGCACCTGTTTGACAGGTGCATATCATTGCATTTTTTTTTTTTTGCCTTCATCAAGAGCACTTCTATAGGGTTACGGTGGTAAGGTGCCCCCGACACCCAAATGCCCTGTACACACGATCTCACATTCCGACAACAAAATCCATGTTTTTTTTCCGACGGATGTTGGCTCAAACTTGTCTTGCATACACACGGTCACACAAAGTTGATCGGAAATTCCAAACGTCAAGAACACGGTGATGTATAACACGTACGATGAAAATAATAGAAACCTTCGCGCCAGTGGTGTCGATAGCAGATAATATATATGAATTACATATACTGGTGGTACATCTAGTAAAAAAACATTCCCAACAATAAAAAAATTGTGGAAATATATAAACAATCAGTGTAAGCTGCTCCCCAATTTTTGAATAATCAAAAAAATAGATAATCAAAAAAAGGAATGTAAGAAAGATAGGGGGTGCTAGATACCATAATATTCAAGTGCTCCAAGAAAAAAATATATATATCTCCTGCATTACCAAAAAAATGGAAATGTAAGAAAGCTAGGGGGCGCTAGATACCATACTATTCAAGTGCTCTAACTACATATATCTCCTGTGTTACCAAAAAAAATGAAAATCATAATATTGACAAATAATAGTTAGATTACACATTGAAGTGCCCACATTAGTGAAAACATATATAGTGATTGATTGTCCACATAAAAAAGTGATTGAAGTAGTTAAAGTGATATCTTTCAATATTATCCCAATCTTGTTGCTGTAAACAAAAGGTTTTCCATCACCAAAGAAACAAAAGAAAAGGAAAACACCTCGAAGTAGTAGATATCTGCTTACCAGATACCAATGACTCCTTTAGTTAAAAAGAGAGTCACTAGCGCTTGTGCAGGGTTGTGCCTGCTCACATGGATGGCCGGGCTGTGGTTGGTATTATAGGCATGGATCATTCCCGTCAGGCTCATTCAAGATAGGATAGGGATACATAGGAAACAAAAACAGTCTCCATAGCGTAAAACCATTTATTAAAAAAGTAAACAAATTAAAAAGCCAAATGGCCGCTTACATTGGTGGGTGCCTACCCGGCACTGGGGCTGCTTGCATGTCAGGGTGACTTCGCAGTCAAAAAAAGCCTTTCATGTCTCCTCCACGCTGGCGTGCGTTCCAGCTTACACAGGGGGGCAGCCAAAGGATCCGGATGTTGTTGGATGATAGGACATGTGACCACGTAACGCTCCATACTAATGTGGGCACTTCAATGTGTAATCTAACTATTATTTGTCAATATTATGATTTTCATTTTTTTTGGTAACACAGGAGATATATGTATTTAGAGCACTTGAATAGTGTGGTATCTAGCCCCCCCTACCTTTCTTACATTTCCATTTTTTTGGTAATGCAGGAGATATATATATATTTTTTTTTGGAGCACTTGAATATTATGGTATCTAGCGCCCCCTATCTTTCTTACAACACGTACGATGAGCCCAGAAAAATGAAGTTCAATAGCCGGTGCGGCTCTTCTGCTTGATTCCAAGCATGCGTGGAACTTTGTACGTCGGAATTGTGTACACAGATTGGAATTTCCGACAACAGATTTTGTTGTCGGAAAATTTGAGATCCAGATCTCAAATTTTGTGTGACGGAAATTCTTATGGAAAATGTGTGATGGAGCCTACACACAGTCGGAATTTCTGACAACAAGGTCCCATCGAACATTTTCCGCAGGAAAATCCGACCGTGTGTACGGGGCATAAGAGTAATTTCTCTGCACCTGTTTGACAGGTGCATATCATTGCAATTTTTTTGCCTTCATTAAGAGCACCTCTATAGGGTTACGGTGGGAAGGTGCCCCCGACACCCAAAGAGTAATTTTTCTGCACCTGTTTGACAGGTGCATATCATTGCAATTTTTTACAGCAAGGCCAATTCTTGCTTTCATCAAGATTACCTCTATATGGTTATGGTAGGAAAGCGCCACTGACACCCAAAGACAAGTTTTTACGCACCGGTTACTACTATACAAAGTCAAAGTGACACCAGAATGTATCAAAAAAATCTCTAATCTTGTTCCCAGTGCACTACATTGTGGCCTCATCATACACACTGGCTCCCCAGCTGTTGCTCAGCAAAATAAAGGCAGCTTGCAGGGAAAATGTCATTTTTTTTTTGGCTTTATAAAGACTAAGGGGACCCACCCAGGCACTATATTGGAAGGATTTTTTTCATTTTTAGGCTTTCATTTTAAAATAAAAAAAATCACTGCTTATTTAAAAATGACGTTTTTCACAAACTTTTTTTTTTATTGATACATGTCCCCCAGGGCAGGACCCGAACCCCTATAACCATTGTATGCCCAAATACTTGCATATAAGCCTTCAAAATGGGCACTTTTGATTTTTGATGTTCGGGTCCTATTTCCTTTAATGGGGTTTGTTATTTGGGTCCGAACATTCGCGGTGTTCGAATGTTCTGGTGCGAACCGAACAGGGTCTATTTGGCCCATGCCTATTTGCCAGAAGCTTGCCTGCTTTTTTGCTGTATCAAAAGAAATGAAGATCAGAGTATAACTGCCTAGTGAACTCTTGCTGCATGGACCAGTGGTCAAAGGTGTGTTTAGCTGCTTGCCAAGTAAGCGTATTGACTGTAGTGCAGCTTAAGGTCAAGGCTTGGTGGGCCAATCGCAGGGACTCACTGGCCTACAGATATTGGAGGCAAGTTTGCTTTTTGTGCTGGGATGTGTAGGAGATGATGCATCCTCTAAGAAAAACTTTCCCTGCTTCCCAAAACAAATTAGGGGATGGGAGATGGGCCTTGTTGGTTTTCTGCAAAATTCAGCCCAAGCAGAGCGAAGGACATGATAAAAATCGTCGTTGCTAGCCAGATGAGAGGGGAAAGGCCAAGTCCCTGTGTCGTGAGGAGATGTGATGCCAGAAAACTGGACAATAATGGGGGAGTGATCAGAAGACCATGTCTTCAATGGTTGATGAGGATACCAAAGGGAGAGCGCTGGATGAGCAGAAAAGTCGATACGAGAGAATGAGTTGTGGGATGGGAGAAAAAGGTGTATTCTCCATCGGTGGGATGTGAAGTACACCAGATATCCTTGAGGTGGAGGGAGGAGATCGAATGAGCTAGCATAGTAGGTGCGTCCGCTGAGGGGTTTGCTTTGTGGGCTCCGGGGGTGCGGTCCTCAGGTGCATGCAAGTCCCTGCAGGAGGTTAAGTCTTGAAAGAAGGACTGTCCTGGGGAATTGGGGGCATAAACATTAGAAATAGCGATGTCACTAGAGGCAATAGTTGTGAAGGTGAAGGGTAAGTCTGTGACCGACCGAGTCTGTTTTAGTGGAGCGTATAGTGTGGCGGAGGTTCTTATGAAGTGAAATAGCAACTTCAGCTTTGCGCCCCACTGCTTGGGAGCCAAAAACCTTGTCTACCCACAATTTAAAGCGGCGAGAGAGATCGTATGCGGTCAGGTAAGTCTCCTGTAAGAGAGCCACATCTGCCCCCAGATGCTTGAGGTGTCTCAAAATTTGCATATGCTTATGAGGAGAGCTAAACCCCTTGACATTCCATGAGATTACCTTTAGGTGATTCCCTAGTAGCCGAAGGAGCCATGATTGTTGTGATAGACTTGAGGAAGCTCGAACAGGGGTGGTATCACCGCAGACATCACTCTGTCGCATCACTAGAGCTTTGGTAGACTCCTAGAGATAAATTGAGAAAAGATAGGACAATAAAACACAAATTATGTTTTATTATCCTATCGGGAAACAGACCAGAGACTTCACTTTATGGAGCACACTCCCCAGATATCCCCCCAAAGAGTGCATCATATTCATGGATATGGAGCAGCTCTGGGGAGGGGGGGTCTGGGAAGGTAAGGGGGGGATTAGGGAGAAAGGAGGAAGGGGGGGCAGGGCTGGTAAGGGAAGGGGAGGGGGGAGGCCAACAAGCAAGTGGTGACAACAGGCCTGTGCATCAAGAAAGTAAAGTAGACTGTGGGCAGCAGCTAATAAGGTCCTCTAGACAAGGCAAAGTGAGAGCAGGTGGTGAGGATTTAACATAGAGAGGGGCTCTCCTCCCGAAAATTATGTTCCAGATGGTCGTTGCCCAGGAGATAATACAGGATAGGTAGCTCAACAGAAGGGACAACAGGTGCAAACCGCATTGGTCATCAGAAATGTGTGATCAATGGTGTGCAGAACGATCATTCTGGAGACCAAAGCGCACTGTTGTAGGGAGGTTTCTGAGGACTTTGCTGGTTTCTGGTTGACAGAGCAGATCTTCTGGGGAGGAAGGCTCAGTGGCCAGGGGAGGGTCCTCCTGTTCCATGGCTGAAGGGTATACAGCTCCTCTTCAAAAGGAGAAGTGAACGTGATCCTCTCACCTGTGGCAGGCTGTATATACAGAATGGCTGGATACGTCAGTGTAAATTTGATATGGCTGTTGTAGAGTGAGGAACAGACCGCAGAGAAGGACTTAACCTGGCACATGACTTTGATGGAGTAATATGGGAGGAGGAGCAGTGAGTGATCATCAACAATCAGAGTGCGTGCTCGGCGGAATTTTTGAAGTATGGAATGCTTGTCTGCGTAATTAAGATATCTGACAATCACAGGCCAGGGCTGGGATCACTATCAGATGGCTGACCAATATGATGAGTCCTTTCCACTTAAAGGGGGCTTCCAGATTCCGATAAGCCCCCTGCCCGCAGATCCCGACAACCACAGCCCAGGGTTGTCGGGAAGAAAGCCTTGTCCCCATTAACATGGAGACAAGGTGCTTTGAGGTGGGGGGCATAGCCCTTCCTGTCCCAAAGCACCCACCCCCCATGTAGAGGGCAATGGGTCTGGTATGGTTCGGGGGGCGACGAATGCCCAATTTCCTGACCATTTCCTGACCTGGCAGGCTGCATGCCCGGATGAGGGTCTTGTATGGATTTTGGGGGGGGACCCCACATCGTTTTTTTTTTGTTTGTTTTTTTAATTTTGCATTGGGGTTCTCCAAGTCCATACCAGTCCCGAAGGGTTTGGTATGGACTGGGGGGGGGGGGGGGGGGGCAAGGCTTTTTTTTTTCTTTATTTTTTCAAAATCCGGGTGCTGGCAATTGGCAAGTGGCAGAAATCCATACACAAGTCATCCAGCCAGTACTTTAGCAATTGTCCTTTATTGTATTATGTGATAATGGACAGCTGGATGGTGTAATGACTTCACTCTGCATGAGGAACAACTCTACTGTAGAAGTTTCTGTGGAAGAGTAAGAAAACCGATTCAGAAAAAAATAAATGATATATAAAAAAAATACACTTCTAGATTCTAAGTGAATTCCCATATTTAGAATCATTAACACCTTCAGCTCTATTACCTGTATATACATTTACATTTTCACTACGGTTGTGTTTATTTTTTTAATAACTTTGATAGCTTTGTTATTACTGCAGATAACAAAATAATACATCATTTTGGCATTATTGTTTTGCAAAAAATATTACATTTTCTATTACATCTATGAACAAAAAGGTGTGAAAAAGTAGTGTTTACTCCTGCTTTAACTAGTGTTAATTTTAAATAGGTGGTTTTACTGCAATGAAAATTATACATTATATTCGATAATTTGTCCTATTTTAAAATAACACTACATTGATGTTTTGAGCACAAAGCTTAGCAAAGTCATTTGCAAACAAAAAAAAATATGCTTTTTTACGTTTGTGCATTTTCTTATTATTTGACAATGAAAAAAGTAACCAACTAAATGAATAAAAACTAAATAAAAAATGAATGTAAAAAAGAAAAATAATAGCTAAGGGGAGAAGGGAAGGAATATGTTAATTTGAATAGGGTTAACTAAGTGTTATCATAAGGGATAAATAGGTATGCATTTCATTAAAAGAGAACTGATGTCATATGTACAGTGGCAAAGCTAAACCCTTTTTCACTTGGGACAAAGACTCAGCTTAGTGCCCCCCCCCCCGGACAGTAAGACATGTGTCAGGTTTTTTTTTTTTTTTTTTTTTTTTTTTTGTTATTTTTTGTTATATTTTTGTTATTTTGTTGGGTTATTTTTAATTATTTTTCACAATTGTATTTTTTAAGTGTAGCTTTGGTGAAATATCAGGGGTCTTTGAGACAGAGAAAGGGACTCTGTCTCTTCCTCTGTAGCCTCAGCTGGACTTGACAGTGGAGGAATTAGAAGCGCTCTGTGCTAAACGACTTTCTGTTAATTTACCCATGTCCCCCCTCACCCACCTTGTTCATTTACCATAATGACCCTGAAACCAACAAACACATTATTCCCAGTGGTACCCTATTGGGTGGCACCTGACTGCAAATTGACACCAGATCACATCTCACTCCCACTGCACTCCCTTCCCCCATCCACCCAGTGTATCTCCAACAATAACTATGATAACCATGAAACCAAGAAACATATTATATCTAATGGAACCCTTTCATACCATTGAAGAGTACCTGTCTATAAGTTGGCACCATGCTGGCACCTGATAACATGTCACAGCAGTTGTAGTTCTAATTTTATCTTTTTCTCCTACCTTGTGCATCTCCCACAATGACCCTGAAACCAAGTGACACACTCACCCTCTTGTGCAGCTCCCCCAAGCCCCCACCCACTCTCCTTGTACAGCTTCCCCATCCAACCTGCCGCTTATTCTCCCCTGTCCCACAGTTTCTCCATCCTCTCTCACCTTGTGCAGCTTCTCCAATCTCCCACCATCTTGTGCACCCCCCGACACTTGCCTCACCTTGTCCTCCCCCCCGTCTTTTGCAGCCTTCCCCTGCCCCCCTTACCCTGTCCACCCCTTCACCCCGCGCAACTTGCCCTCCCCCCATATATTGTGCAATCCACTTCATCTTGTGCACCCCCACCACCTTGTGCAGCTTCTCCATCCCTCATGCCCCTGCTCTTTTTGTCCTCCTCCCCTCTAAACTTGAATACCCCCCTCCCCTCACCTTGAGATGCTTCACTACCCCCGCATCACCTTGTGCGCCTCCCATCTTGTGGAGCTTTTCCATGCCCTCTTTGTCCCTCCCCTCACCTTGTGCAGTTTCCAACTGACCCCCTGAGCCTTGACCTTGTGGCTGTGGTGCCGGCCCTTTTCCAGACATTGGTAGCCCACAGGGTCTTGCACTGCACATAGTACATGTTTTGGTTCTCCAGCTCATGGTCAGGTGGTACCAGGCAGTGTTTAGCCAGCAGTCCCCAGGGTGGATGACAATAGAGGCCACAGGGCTCACAGTAGAAGTTGTACGGCTTGCATAGGATGGTGGTCTCCTTCGGGCTCTTCTTGCACAGTTGGCACCAGAGGGCAGCTGCCTTGCTATGCTGGTAGCTCTCCCTGATGCCCCCCAGGACCCGGTGTATCTATGAAGCTCCTGCTCATCCAGGAGAAGGGCATGGTGACACTGTGGACAAGTGAGTTACTGGTGGCAGGAAGGGGGGGAATAGTGCCCCGGAAGAGTGGTGGTGAGATTGGTGCGGGGTGGGCATTGGCCGGAGGAATACCCGCATTCCGGGATTTCTGGTGGTGAATCCCCTCTAAATGCCCTCCCTGCCTTCCCCTAAGTTTCGGCCTTGCATGTTTAGGTAAAAGGTCACATCTTTGATTGGCATATGAATGAAATAGTAAATTCAGTGAAAAAATACATTGTTACATTCTATTTTTCCAATGACACTTGCAGGCTATCTATAACTGTCATTTAATACAGGAATAAATGCATTTTTGACAATCACTCGTGCTGTGCAATACAAAGCAATTATCGTCTGTCATACTAATAGAATTTGGGTCAGAAGTGTTTTCTCATTACCACAGTCATCATCAAAAGATAGAACTCCAAACCATATTTAGTGATAGAATTGGGGAAGACTGGATAGCATGAACAAATTGACCTGATTACTCTGTACTGTCCAGGAAATCAGTGAGTAGGTATTTCTGTTACCAAGTACATAGCTGGTTTCACCATTACTGGTTTTAAAAATTGAGGTACTGGATTTCTTTCCATTTTTTTTTGCTTGTTGTGAAGACTTACCAACATAAAAACCTTCCATTTTAGGGGGACATGGTTTGACCTCGCTGGAAGATGGACGCTTGAATCCAGAGCTCCCGTCGCCACTGGTCTTTTGAGCTACACAGGAGGCACACTTAGTAACAGATCACCACACAGAATGGGCACAGCATCCGGGAATGCCTCCGCCACCCGCTCCAACTCTCCCAACAACCAGGGGGATTGAGCCAGAACATTCCAGGGATATTCCATACCCAAAGGAGCAATATGATGGCCTCCTGCCACAGTTAGTCACAAGCAGCAGCTCCACCACTGACTGGAATACAGCTCTCACGCAATACGGCGGCGATGGGGGAGAACAGAGATCACCCACCACAGCATCCCAGCCTCCAGGACTTACGCACCATCACAGCTGACATTAAGGATAGGTTATCGGCAGCTATATCCGACCTGCGTCTGGACATACACACCATTGCTGACAGGGTCCATGAGGTGGAGAAAATGGCAGCACAGCATGACATGGTCCTCCGCCAAGTGACAAAGAAGGTAGACTCACATACCTTATACCTGAGAGACCTCCAACGCCATATGGAGGATTTGGATAACAGAGGAAGATGCCACAATTTGAGAATCCGCAGCCTGCCAGAATCCGTGGACATGGAGCAGCTCACAGCTACAGTAACAGGCCTTTTCAATGATCTGCTAAATAGGCCTGCACAGAAGGCTGTGGAAATGGAGAGGATCCATCATGCATTCCGGCCAAAAGGAAGAGACACAGATCCCCCCAGGGATATAATGTGTTGCCTAGTGGACTATAAGCTTAAAGAAGAGATACTCAAAAAAGCTAGGAATAGAACACAGCTTTCTCATGGGGGCGCAGATATTCAGATTTACCAAGATCTCTCCAGCATCACCTTACAGCACCGAAGAGATCTGAAACCCCTGCTAGACACCCTTCGCTCCAAGGGCATACTCTACAGGTGGAAGTTTCCATTGTGTGTCAACTTCCACACAAGGCCGCATGGCGCTACTAAAAGCTCCAGAGGATCTTCAGTATTTTTGAAACACCCGGGGTATCCCGGTGACAGATGTCCCTAACTGTTATGCTGAATTCCACCGACCCTCATCAAGACGAGATACACCTTGTGAAGATCCCATGGATGCCCAAGAAACCTGGTTCTGCAGAAGACGCTCTCCGTCCGGTAGCAGATCCCAAGCAACACTCAGAGGCTCCCAACATGGCTCCAGCCCCACCAAGTCACTGCACCCTAGCAGAACCCGGCGTGACAGCTGAAGCAGAGCAGACATTTCTCAATACTTGCTACGCGGACAAGCACATTTCGGTGCAGATAAGTTTTACCAATGGTTTTTCTTTTTACTGTTTGTTTTTCATTCCTTGGCATTCAGCCATACTAAGGTCTCTGATGACTCGACACAACCCACACTGTTAGAAGTTCCTCTCCCTCACACGGATTAAACCTACTGACTACCACAAAACCTCAAGTGGCTCCATTTTACCTCACAGAAACCTTGGCCATAAGGCGATACCCCACTACGGTCAATTAAGAGTTTCATCGATGACAGCAACCATGCATCCTTGTGCTTCTATACTTACGGTCCCCATTCTGGGAAAACTGGGAGTGAGCACTCTCCCATATTCACAAAGAGTCCACAAATGTCTCCACACAAGAGAATGGGTTCAAAATCTATTCAAAATGGTGCAGGACACCCGGATAAAATCCATAGATACCATCCTAACATCTCTCTGCTATGTTGGAGATGCAACACCACCCACGGAACACTGCTTCATATCTGGTGGGAATGCCCAGTGATACAACCCTACTGGAAGGAAATACACCATTTGCCATCTCAGATAACGACCTACACCCCTGACTTTACATCAGCCCTACTTCACCATACATCCTTGCCCCAATCAGTCTACAAAAGAAACCTCATCAACGCAGCCAAAATATGTATTCCCTCACACTGGAAAGATAGTCCCCCCCACTATTGCAGAATGGATCAAATGTACAGAAAGGATAGCAGGAATATGAGATCTAATCCAACAGGCTAGAGATACCCCAACAAAGTTAAGCAAAACTTGGGTTTGTTGGACTCACTTCACGAAAACAGCAGAATTCCGCAACCTTTCATAAATAGCCCTATAGCTTGACCCGGGAGCACTTACAAAGAATATGATGCCTAAGCGCAAATATTAACTTTGTTTTCCCACCCCCCCTGTATCCCACCCTACCCACCCCCACCCCCCCAAAATAAAAACTAAGGATCCTCAATAATAGGTTGAACTTCATTACATTAAGTAAGTTTCAATACACAACAAGAAATTCCCCCCAAAAAGATTTGTACGATACATACATACATACATACATACATACATACATACATACATAGAAACATAGATACTACCCGAGACATAGAGCAACTCAAATTCACTACCCGGAAAGCCGGTAAATTTACTTAATTAAACCCAGCTATAATCACCTCCACCCATCCACAGTATGTTCCCAATATGGGTGAATGGGTGCTCTGGTGGCTAGAGCGGCATCCCCAAAAACTCTTTCTAGAGCAGGTGTCTCAAACTGGTGGCCCTCCAGCTGTTGCAAAAATACCCATACCCAAAAGTCCCATGAGGCGTTGCAAGGCTGACCGTTACAAGCATGACTCCCACAGGCAGAGGCATGATGAGACTTGTAGTTTTGCAACAGCTGGAGGGCCATCAGTTTGAGACCCCTGTTCTAGATTATCTCATAGGTCATATGTCTTATCCCAACATCCATAGGGCTCGAACCTCAGGGGCCTCTATGTTCGCATACTTTGATACTTTGATATGCCCACATTGATGCATACCACCACTATGACTGTTGTTATTATGGATATACTTAAATCGTACCATGTCTGTACTTATATATTTTGCTTTATATCTCATTTATTGTACAATGAAAATCCTTATTAAAAATATTGAAACAAAAAAAAAAAACCTTCCATTTTAGATAAATGTGAGTTTTCCCTTGAGTCAATTATGCTTAACTTGATCTATCTTCTGATTATTTACTCCATTTGAAATCTTGATTTTAATAGGATTTTGTTATAATTCTTCTAAAACGTGTAGGAATCACTGAGCAATTTGAAAATTTTCAATTTTCCGAATTTTTCAATTTCCGAATTTTCAAATTTCGGAATTTTCGTTTTTGGATTTTCAAATTTCCAAATTTTTGAATTTCCTAATTTCGAATTTCGAGTTTCAGAAATTTCCAATTTCCAATTTCCAATTTCAGAAATTCAGAAATTAACGAATTTGTCAAAATTCATTAAAATATGAATTTGGAACTAAATGAATTGCACATGTCTAGTAAATACCCCCAGTGTAAATCTCCTGAAGTGTATCCACCCCCGCATAAATACTCCCCCCAGTTTAATCCCCCCCTGTGTAATCCCCACAGTGTAAACCCCCCATTTAAATCCCCACAGTGCAATGCTCCCAATGTAATCCTCAGTGTTTTCTCTCAAATGTAACCCCTCCAGTGTAATCCCCCTAGTGCAATTGCCCTAGTGTAAATCCCCCCATGTAATCCCCCTCATGTAAATCCCCTCCAGTGCAATCCCCCAAGAGTAATGTGCAATCACTCCAATGTAGAGCCCCGATGCAATCCCCCCCAGTGTAATCTCCCAAATCAAGTGTAATGTCCCCAATGCAATCTCCCCTGTGAAAATCTTCTACCCAATGTAACTCTGCTCATGTGCTCAGTTTAAATCTCCCCATTACAGACCTCAGATCAGTGCGGCTCTCCCAACAGCTGTCCCTCCTCCTCTTGTGGATGTACTGTAACATCAGAGTGAAGGAGGAGCCTAGGCTAGGCTCCATTGGCTCTTAGGTTGTTTTGGCTCTTAGGTTAGGTATGCAGTACTGATAAGCAGATGGCACCTGTCCTCCCTGCAGCTGCCTGTCACAAACAATAATAAGCGAGCGGTTCATTGGGGTGCCGTTCCAATCCCCACAGGATATGCAGGGCAGCGCACGTGCCCAGAGTAGTGAGCCCAGCCTGGGCCCCTCGGGACACCCGTCCCCCCACACATCTGTATGGGCTGTCCCCCTCTGATGACAGCCCTGGGTGTCCCCCCTCTAATAGATGTCACCTGGGTGAGCTCCGCACCCCCATAGTGACACCACTGACTAAAGAAGGTCATAATTCAATTAAAAAAAAAAATGAGGGGTGTGTTACTGAGAAGCTCTGCTGAGCCCTCCGCAATCCAACACCGTCCTGCAAAACAAACAGCTCGGTGAGCTTCTAAATTTTGCCCAACAGCCTCTGGACATCTGCCACATCAACCCCTGGTGAAATTGTGGAGCCCGGACAGCCGATCGAGTTCTTATTGGGCAGCGGCCGGCTCCACACAACAGAGATCCGCCGCCATCTTGAGGCCTGCAGGCCCTCAGCATCCCTGGGCTCGAGTGCCGTGATCGGCGGAGAGGAGGGACGCTAACCTGCCTACATCTGTGGATATTGTCCCCTGGGGTAGACCGGGCTGTGTGGGGACATGGAAAAAATCCAGAGGCTCTGTGGAAGCTAACTCTGAGCACTCGCGGCCCGCCGCCATCTTGAGGCCTGTGAAGCCTCCAGCGTCCCCGGGCTCGAGTACCGCAATCGGCGGTGCGAGGGACAGCCAACACATCCCTACCTATAGCGGGCACCTCCGGGACATAGTTGGATGGTGGGAAAACCCTAACAGCCGGCAGAGGATCAGGAAAAGGCTGATTCTGGACCCTGTGGCCTGCCGCCATCTTGCAGTCTACTGTACAGGACACATCCTAGGAATGTTCGAGGCTTTGGCCTACCTTTGGAGAATGGCGGCCATCTTGCTACTCCAGGGACACCCTAACTAATTTCTTTCCACTTTTCCTGATGCACGGCTGACCTCCATACCACAAAGCTTGGTGAGTCACCTGAATTACCACTCACCTCTCACAACTATAACACAAATCTCAGGTACTTGTCAGCCCTACAACACGCTCTCTACTGAACTGACATCAGGCCTTTAAAGGGACATTCCTCCCCTTACAATTAGATTTAAAGACACTAGTCCTTATGCTTATGCCCTCAAAGAGCAAAACACTAGACATGTGAGGATTCTGATCATGGCAGACATGTGAAACTGGGGCTCCGTCTCCCGCCATCTCTCCAAGACCCCCACTAACTGACCTATAGCTACAATATACACGGGAGTCACCTCTTCAGCCTTCTGCAATGGCCGCAAACCCCATGGGCAAAATTGGGGATTGAAGACACAACTACTCAGCAACCATTAAGCCTCAGGCCTCCTCCATGATGGATCGCTTTCTAAGTAGACCATCATCCACGGCTTCGGGAGCCCTTGAAGGCACACAGACCACATCGGAGCAATCAGAACTAAACACAGGTACTCTTTTTGACACTACCCCCCACTCTACATCAGGACCTTCCCTCCGGCTGACAGCGGAAGTTTTAGATGCTAAATTACACTACCTGCTCCAGGCTATTACCCACAACATCACACAAGAAGTGGGAAAACTAGCCAAAGAATTGAGAGGGGAAATCGACCAACTAGGAGAACGCACCGACTGACTAGAATATAAATTTGATGAGATGGTGCAGTATGTACAGGTGCTGGAGGAAGACAATGCTACCACAAAACACACAATCACCCAGCTCCAAGCCCAGCAGGAAGACCTGGAAAACAGAGAACGCAGGCAAAACTTGAGATTCAGAGGTATTCCTGAAGCTGTAGAAGATAGACCTCCATTCCTACCTTTTAAGCCTTTTCAATGTGGTTGCCCCCAATATCCCCAACATAGACTGGCATTTGGACAGGGCTCGTAGGTCACTTGCCCCTAAACCTCCAGCAGGGGCTAACCCCAGAGATGTGATTGTCAGGTTCCATTATTATGATAGTAAAGAAGCTCTGGCCTTGGCAACCCACAACCAATCCAGAATTGAATTCAAGGGATCCAAGATCCAAATCTTTAGCAACCTCTCATCTATTACTCTAGCTAGAAGGAGAAATCTTCGCAATTTAACCCTGCATCTTCAATCCCACAAAGTAATGTATCGATGGGGTTTCCCCTTTCGCCTGTCTGCATCCCGGGATGGCATACAATATTCCTTATGTGATCTGCAGGAGAGTGACACCTTTCTGCGCAACTTGGGTTTACCACCTCTCCCTGACGAAGACCCTCCACCTCTCCCAGCTGCTCCTAAACCACCGATGGCTCCAAGTCGCATTTGAACCCCGGTGAGACAAAAGCCATCCAAGACAAATTTCACACCCCAGAAGTGCCATGCCTCAAGATTTCCAACCTGAATACCCTTTCCACTGACTGAGGCTGAATATACCATTTTATTTGACCCCCATTCACTGTGTTTTTTGAGTGATCAACAACCCATTATTGGGTTCATACACCCCCTGGCCAGGGGGATGTGTGGCTTGTTATACTACAGTTGCCCTGGTTTAACGGTTTGTTAATAGTTCATTTTTTGTTTTTGGATTCCGAGCAATTTTTACTCCAAAGATGGTGGGAGACCTCCCGGTCCCTATGTTCGGAAGTCCCCATGCTCCCCCTCCTGACCCACGGCTCAGACCTGGGCTTCCTGGTGGCATCCGGCCTTCCAGGTTTCTACTTGTTGGACATTGAGAATTTTTTTTTCCTTTTGACTTTTATTTTTATTTTTTCTTCTTCATTTAGTTTTTAGTTTTTCCTCAGGTTCCCTTTTTTCTTAACCTGGGGCTGCTAATCTTCATAGAATCAACATCACTCAGTCACTTTGCTACCACTGTTGCACATGTTCTTAAGATATTTGATATGTATTTCTTTTACAGTGTACCATGGAATCCCTCCCCTATTGTATGTTGTATAAAGTATTTAATGCTTTTTCTTTTGACTAAGTTGTTATGGCACTGAAATTTCTGACGTATAATGTTAAAGTTTAAACTCTATTCAAAAAAGATGCCTGGCTTTGAAAGAGTTTAAAACTTCCAAAGCAGACATAATCCTAGTTCAGGAGACTCATTTCCACCCTGGGGGATCCCTCAAATTCGCTAGCAAGCACTTCCTGACATCTTTTTTGGTTTCCAATCCGTTTGGAAAGGCGGGCTTAGCTATTTTGATTAACCGATCTTCCCACCTGGACCCCCAGGGCAAATTTATTATTCTGAAATGTTCATTTCTCACCCAATCCCTCACTATTGTCAATGTCTATGCTCCCAACTCTGGTCAGATTAGCTTCCTATCCTCTATGTTTGACACGCTAGACAAATTTTCCCAACCCTTTATGGTGATCGCAGGGCATTTTAATGTGACTGTCTCCTGACAAAGATAGACGTACATTGTTCCCATCAACTTCACCTTCCAAAACTAAACGCCTCTCTAAATCATTTCGTAAACTAATAAGAGCTAAAAATCTCTTGGACATTTGGAGGTTTAAACACCCCACCCACAAACAATATACGTTTTATTCACACCCCCCACAAACTCTATTCTAGACAGGATCACTTTTTTATTTATACACCTCTCCTGACGTCAATGGTTTCTTCTGAAATCAACCCCATAACATGGTCGGACCATTCCTCCGTCCATCTTGACATTCACCTCTCCTCTGCTTCCCCTAAAACCTGTCACTGGAGACTCAATGAGGCATTTCTACGCACCCCTGAACCTAAAGACCTCCTATCTAATGGACTAACGGAATATTTTCAACTTAACGTAGGCACAGTCTCGGAGCCCTCCACCCTGTGCATAAAGCCATCTTTCGGGGACAATGTATAGCTATAGGTTCCCGTCTAAAAAAAGATGCAGCATTCCAATACTCGTCTATCATGTCTAAACTCCGATCGGCTGAGAAACTATTGTTAACCTCCCCCGCGGTGGTTGGACTTCGGACTGTGGTGTCATTACAAAACCAACTTAGATCCCTGACGATGAGCAAAATTGATAAATCTCTTCTATGGTCCAAGCAGAAATTCTACGAATGTTCAAATAAGCCTTATAAAATGTTGGCAAACAAGTTGAAACCCCGTCCCTTTCAATCCTCCCCTGACTTTCTCAGACAAACTGATGGAACTCCCACCTATTGCCCCTTTTACTTTGTCTAAACTTTTTGGAGAATTTTATCAACAACTATATAACTGTCTACAGATAGATCCTAACTATAGTTTCACACAAGAGAAATTCCATTTATTCGTCACCCGAGCGGAGTGCGGGTGACGTCACAATCCAGACACGTGGGCGGTGCCGTACGCGTTACGTCCCAGGTCTGTGTATCAGCCTTCCATGGACGTAATGCGTATAAACGTATTTTACTAATTTTAGGTGTCCCATTAAAAAAAAACTCAACAGTAAAAAAGAAACCTGTTTATTACTTTTGCTTTGTACCAGAATCAAGCTTCACAATAAGGTGTTGAAGCTGACCCTTGAAAACTGTCAGTTCTATCAGATTTCTGTCACCTATCTTGGGCATATTGTCTCTGCTGAGGAACTGGCCACTGATCAAGGCTATTCAGATGTCTTAGGACCATGAATAATCCTTTAAAAGGGCAAAATCTTTGACGCAAGGTCCAGTAGCTCATTCACAGTCTTCGCCCCCTGCTGGAGTAGAAGAGGGTGACAGAGAAGAGGCAGATGTGTGCACAGACTTATTGTGACCATCTAATGCCCCGTACACGCGGTCGGATTTTCCGATGGAAAATGTCCGATCGGAGCGTGTTGTCGGACATTCCGACCATGTGTGGGCTCCATTGGACATTTTCCATCGGATTTTCCGACAAACAAAGTTTGAGAGCAGGCTATAAAATTTTCCGACAGAGAATTCTGGGCTTGGGGCAGTCCCATGTGGAAAGTGTAAGGTGACCAGAGAAGAAGGTTGCTGAATTGGAGACAATGCCAGTCATGAGTGTTCATAGCGGTGTCAGTGAGAGACTGGGCTGCCACACTTGCGTGAAAGTCAAAGCTGTCAGAGAGATTTAGTGAGCTGGAGGAAAGCGGCATCACTGGTTCTATGAAAGATCACCACTACAGAGTCCCGAGTCGCCACCAACGCTACCAGCTCTGGATGCAAGAGAGCAGAAGGGAGCTTAATTAAAGACTGCATAGTGGTGAGAGACCACTGGACACAACTGTCTTACCCACACTTAATGGGGCAGTGCCACCATAACTTGGTATATAGTTTCGAAACTTAGGCCCTGTACCGTGGTATCCAACTAGATCAGAGTGCTCCAATGCAGGAATTCTGGGCCCCAATGAGTAAAACTACACTGACCAGTGGGAGAGGGTTGGAGAGATTGTTTGAGGCCATTAATATTGTTGAAGAGATATGTTTATCTGTTATTGTTTATTGCTGTTGCCATTCTATTGTTGTTGCCCCAAAGTGTGTATATCCCAAATAAACCCTCCTTTTTCAGTCTTGGAGTGTCAGAGGGTATTTTGGCATTGCTGGAAAGGTCATTGCCATCTGGAATCAGGGCACCCATGCATTGGCAGCTCATTCAGTAATGGCACTAATATGGTATTGCAGTATTTTGCATTGTTTTTCAGAATAGCAGTCAGACATGACATAATTAACTGACTGATTTTTTCAAGAATAAGATAAATCTGTCTGCAGCACAAACACTGAGATGTAAATGTAGGATTTGTTGTCTGCGTTGTCTCACTCTATAGTGTATATAAGGAGGATTTGACTGGCTGTATCCCATCACTGCCATCAACATCCATCAACTTCTCTGCGCTGTGTCATGTTGCCTGACCCTGAGCTTTGTGGACCACTCCTCATCTCCTGTCTTCTATTGGGGTACTTGAAGTTATTATCTGTGGGTGTCCTATCTCCAGCTCCATTCTCCTGCCACCCCTCTACAATGGGGCTCCGTGTGTTCCTGCTGTCTGTGGCATCTTATAGATCGGAGATCCAGAGACCTTTCCCGGCCTGTCATCTGAAGCTCGTTGAAGCCTTTGATGATTATGAATATGTGCAGGACGGAGATATCATCATTGGAGGGGTTTTCACTGTGAACCATTTTATGACTGCACTGGGAACAGGAGATCGTTACATTAACAGAAAAATGGTATGTCTAAGGTAAGCAGTATTGGGATTATATTAATTTATTGTATCATACATCAGACAGAAGGAAGCATACAGGGTGCAGCTCCAGAGAAATCACACACAGATTTCTTCATATCACCTGTATTCTGGTCAGCAAGGAGCTTCATTATGATAGAGAATAAGACAAGATTCTGGAGGGAAGGTTTAGTGATTTTACTTCTAAATAACACATTTTTTTTTGTAATCTACAAGTTTAGTACACACAAGTACTGGTTGGGGATACCCACCTCTGCTAGATAAAGAGGACAAACAATCTCAGAAACTTCACAACTACGTCCTCCTTCATGTTCTAATCCCGGGGGGGGTCTGGGAAATAATCCTGCTCTACTATTATATTATAATACAAATCACATTAGGCTGGAACTAGGACTTGAATGTACATTGTTTAGAAGCTTTTTCTACTATACTATGTAGTCTGCCTAAAGCCATGCTGTATATGCTTTTGTCCTGGAAATCTGATGTGATGTTGATGGGTGCAAATACTGGAACCGAACCAAGATCACAAAAGAAGACTTTTTTGGTTTACCATCCCTATTTATATTTAAATTTGAGATTCTATACCATAGAATTTAAGCCGAATTTGCCTTGTGCGATTAATAAATTATGTTTTCTGTGCATGTAAGTGTTTCTCAGACAGCAGACCTGACCACACTTATCATTTGTGTATTTGTCTCCCCTATTTGTGTGTACACTCCATTGTCTGTGTGTGCTCTGGCTGCCTTTGTTCTCATATGGTGTATGCTGTACCTGTGTGTCTGAATCTGATCTGCCCTGATATTGTGTGAGCCCTGACTGTGTATAGTTTTTGTGTGTCTTTGTCGTGTGCGTGTGTCAAGCCTGATTAGGTACGTGCACCCCATTTGCTGTGTACTCTCATTTGGGGTGGTCTATAACCTTCATTTTCTGGGGGTACAATCCAGTGATGACAACTAGTAATAAGTGAAGTGTCCTGAGTTCATTTCACATGAGAATTTGTGAATCCAGGCTGCATCTGCTAAACATAGCACCCAAACCCCATTGATGTCTATGGGAGTCTATGGGTGATGGGTAGCTGGGCATCGCCATAAGGGGGAGCCGGTCTTTTAATGCTGCTTAACCACATAAGGACCCGGCCTTTTTCAGATTTTTTCGTTTACCTGTAAAAACCAGTATTTTTTGCTAGAAAATCAAATCACTTAGAACCCCCAAACATTATATTATTATTATTATTATTTTTTTTAGCAGATACCCTAGAGCAAGGGTCTTCAAACTATGGCCCTCCAGTTGTTCAAGAACTACAATTCCCATAATGCCTAGCCACGTCTGTGAGTGTCAGAGTATTACAATGCCTCATGGGATGTGTAGTTCCCCAACAGCTGGAGGGCCGTAGTTTGAGGATCCCTGCCCTAGAGAATAAAATGTCGGTTGTTGCATTTTTTTATGTCACACAGTTTTTGTACAGCTGTTTTTGCAAATGCAATTTTTGGGGAAAAAATATATTTTAACCACTTGCCGACCGCTGCTCGCCGATATGTCGGCACAACGGTAGCGGTGGGCGAATGGGTGTACCTGTAGATCCCCTTTAATCGGTGGGGTTAGAGGGCACGCGCTGTGTACAGTGTGACCATGTCCGCCGGTCTCCCTGCGATTGCTTTACGGAGCCGCAGAACGGAGAATGTACGGATGTAAACAGGGCATTTCCCCGATCACTGCTCTTTGTCATTGGGAGCGGTTATCACTGTCATGTGAGTGGTAGCTCATCCCCCCCCACAGTTAGAATCACGCCCTAGGACACACTTAACCCCTTCATTACCCCCTAGTGGTTAACCCCTTCCCTGCCAGTGTCATTTACACAGTAATCAGTGCATTTTTATAGCACTGATCGCTGTATAAATGACAATGGTCCCAAAATAGTGTCAAAAGTGTCCGATGTGTCCGCCATAATGTCGCAGTCATGATAAAAATCACAGATTGCCACCATTACTAATAAAAAAAAAAAATTAATAATAAAAATGCCATAAAACTATCCCCTATTTTGTAGATGCTATACTTTTGCGCAAACCAATCAATATACGTTTATTGTGATTTTTATTACCAAAAATATGTAGAAGAATATATATCGGCCTAAACTGAGTAAACAAATTGTTTTTTTTTTTAATATATTTTTGGGGGATATTTATTATAGCAAAAAATATTGCGTTTTTTTCAAAATTGACGCTCTTTTTTTGTTTTATAGCGCAAAATAAACAAATTGTTTTTTTTTTTTTTTTATATATTTTTGGGGGATATTTATTATAGCAAAAAATATTGCGTTTTTTTCAAGATTGACGCTCTTTTTTTGTTTATAGCGCAAAAACTAAAAATCGCAGAGGTGATCAAATACCACCAAAAGAAAGCTCTATTTGTGGAAAAAAAAGGATGTCAATTTTGTTTGGGTACCACGTCGCACGACCGCGCAATTGTCAGTTAAAGCAACGCAGTGCCGAATCACAAAAAGTGCTCTGGTCAGAAAGGTGGTAAAATCTTCCGGGGCTGAAGCAGTTAATGAATTAAAAAAAAATAAAAACATAATATATAACCCAATTTTTGTTGTATATTATGAATAATGATGTTACACTGAGTAAATAAATACCTAACATGTCATGCTTCTAAAATTGTATGTGCTCGTGGAATGGCGCCTAACTATGGTACTTAAAAAACTCCATAGGCGACGCTTTGAAAATTCCTACAGGTTACAGTTTAGAATTACAGAGGAGATCTAATGCTAGAGTTATTGCTCAGACTTTCACGGTGATACCTCAAACGTCTGGTGCAAACACTGTTTACATATGTGGGCATGACCTACGTATACGTTCGCTACTGCACACGAGCACACGGGGACGGGGGGCACTTTAACTACTTAAGGACCAAGTCAATTTTTCAATCTTGTTGTTTACAAGTTAAAATCAGTTTTTCTTGCTAGAAAATTACTTAGAACCTCCAAACATTATATGTATATATTTTTTCAAACACCCTATAGAATAAAATCTTGCAATACTTTGCAAGAAGTTCCGGGGGGCGGAACGAAACATATGTAGATCCATTTGGAGCAGCACCCCCTTACACCCCGGTTTACATAATACCACTTACCCGACGGATTTACCAGAGACTTTTGGTGTGCTGTGCTACTGGACCATCCCACTTTACTACAGTCTGCTGCCCTGCACCTGTCCTGTCCTGTGCTCTATAACAGTGGTCATCAACCCTGTCCTCAGGGCCCACTAACAGGCCAGGATTTATGTATTACCTTGGGGAGATGCAGACTAGAATACTGCAATCACTGAGCAGCAAATGATATCACCTGTGATGCATTTCAGTTATCTTGCAAACCTGGCCTGTTAGTGGACCCTGAGGACAGGGTTGATGACCACTGCTCTATAGGATGGCAGCAGCTAGGATTATCTACAGGTAAGGATGAGTTCTGGTGTGTTCATACGGCCCACGTGCAGAGCCCGCCAGGAAGTCGGCACTGTGCTGCCCTAATCACAGGCAGTGAGACGTTTCCTGATCTCTGCAGCTGCGCATTGGGACAATGTATCACTGCCTGTGATTAGCGCAGCGCAGCGCAGTGCCGACTTCCTGGCAGGCTCTGCACATGGGCCGTATGAACACGCCGGAGCTTATCCTTATCTACAGGAGATAATGAACACCTGTACTGTTCACACAGAACACCTGTAAGGACTTCCACTGTACTTGCCTACTGAATGAATTGGCTGTGAAGTTCTCTGTCTATTTCCACTAAGGACTATGAAACATAGGAACAACATATAATGGCTGTTGAAAAACCACGGAAAAGTGAGTAATTTATACACAGACAGACCGACCATATCGGCAGTATTCATGAGGTACCAGAGGCTCTGGGACACAGTGGTCTAGTACCGGCCGGATTGGATGTCTATTATGTTGCCAGATATGTTTGAGCTTATGTCCTTTGAAGCTATGTCCTAGTAGTGACCATGGGCGTAGCATAAGGGGTTGCAGGGGTCACAATCGTAACCCCACCCCTAGTTTCAGGGGGCCCCTGCAGCCTCCCTACCATATCCTCCACAAAGTCCAGCTCCGATCTGCCCTAGGGCCCCACAGCCACGCGCCAGTACTGGGCTTCCACTTTGCCTTCCACAGTCCACACCCCTCTGTTCTCATTGGCTGGGGAGAAGCTGTGAGCCATTTCCTGAATGGAGAGGGGCACGGGGTGAGAACATCCCAGGATGGGGAAGTGTCTGTGCTGTGTGCTGGCAACATGGAATAGTAACCGAGCTCAGTGAGTTAAGAGGAGGAGAGTGCCGTCCTGTAGCCACGATAGAACCGATGTTACTGGTGAGGTAAGACACCTCTTGGTGTCTTCTAGACACTAGCTGGGATTCTCTGTACCCCCCACTCGGGGATATCTGCTTACCCCACTTCCCTAACAACTGGGGAAAAGACACGCACCTTCGGGAGGTGACCTTCCTCCAACACCTGCCAACACTGACAGAGAAACCTTCGGAAATTGCTAAAACAAATCCCTTAACACTTCCTGAGAGGCCCTTCAGGGGCTGCAGGCTCCAGATCTAAGTTGTGCCCCCCCCCCCCAAAGCCCCCTGACCACCCCCTCTGCCCTGCATGCTATGCCCGGCAGCTGAGCTTCTTTCCCAGTACAGCACGCTATACTGCTCCTCCTCCGCAGGGCTGAAATCACATTCCTTTACAATATAGCCAGTCAGACATGATCTGCATAGAGTTTATCTGCCTACTGCAACTACACTGCCGTTCCGACCAGGGGATTCCACAGGTCATAATGGTAACATAAAAGCCAGATACACCCTGTGAATGCTGATAGACTGTGTGTAAAGGAATGTGATTTCAGCCCTGTGTAGTGTGGGGGGGGGCTGTTTACAGTGCTGGAATGGGAAAGTAGCTCTGCCAAATGACCTGCCAGGGGTCCCTGTCCTCTGATTCTCCAGCTGTGATCCCTGTCCTCTGATTCCCCAGCGGTGATCCCTGTCCTCTGATTCTCCAATGGTGATCCCTGTCCTCTGATTCTCCAGCGGTGATCCCTGTCCTCTAATGTAAGGAGGAACTCTGGGAACTCAAAACTCTTAAGCCGATTTGAGTATCTTGGCGTGCGGTGGGTGTATCTGCACACACGGTGGAAGTGGTGGGTGGTAGTGGGGGGGGGGCAGGTCAACTTTTGGATCAGGGCCCACAAGCTTCAAGCTACGCCTCTGGTAGTGATTATTTTTGTTCCATTCACCTTTGAAATCAAGCAGTGAATATCAAGTTTATTCCTTATGATGCGTTCAATAACTATATATACCGTAGCAGATTGCTGGATATCATCTTAGCACCCGCTGCCTCTGTGTGTTTAGAACCTATAGGCACTTACCATTACCTGAGATTCGAGACTGGATGAGGACTTAAGCCTCGTACACACGATTGGATTTTCCGACGGAAAATGTGTGATGACAGGCTGTTGGCGGAAAATCCGACCGTTTGTATGCTCGTACAAATGTACCCCTACCATTTCACAAAAAATGTGTGAAAATGGTAAAAAAAGACAATATACACCTTGGGACAAGTCCTTTTATTAAAAAAAAATTTAAAAATAAAACTGTCCCACGAAGTCTTCTTCTTCTTCTCTCGCTCCGACGGACTGAAAAAGAAGAAAAAAAAAAAAGCTGCACTCCGCCTACGATCTTCCTCCATGGGAGGCACCCGCCGTAATGACCAGCCTCTCAGGTGGCAGCTCTTTTATACCTGAGGTCGGGGCCACACGATGACATTGCTGGGTGACCCCGCCCCTTTCTGACACATGGGGACATCCCTATGGCTTTCCCGTAGCGTCAGAGGGGGCGGGGTCACTCGGTTACTTTACATCCATCCTCCAGGTGCAGCCCTCTGTCAGATTGCACTGCATTCACCCATACTGGCTTTAAGGTGCAGTGCTCTCCTCTCAGCTGCTTGGGTGGATGTATGAATCCCCATTGTTTAAGGAACTATCTTTGCAGGTGTAGTCACGAGGGTTTTTTTTCATCACTGTGAGGGGTTAGTGGCATAGCCGCACATTTTCAGCTCCTTGGGGAGATCCCAGTGAGGCAGTTCATAGGTTTTGGGGGTGAGGGAATTGGTGGGGTTTGTAGGGTTTTCTGGGAGGGAATAATAAATGTGAGGAGGTAGCCTTTTGGGTGTACACAATTTTTTTTGTTTCTATCAATACATTATGTCACACCATATTTGCGCAGCAGTCTTTCAAACGCAATTTTGTTGGAAAAAATACACTTTTTTGAATTAAGAAAATAAGAAAACAGTAAACTTAGCCCAATTGTTTTCTATATTGTGAAAGATAATGTTAAGCCAAGTAAATTGATACCCAACATGTCATGCTTCAAAATTGCGCCCACTCGTGGAATGGTGACAAACTTTGGTACTTAAAATTCTCCATAGGCAACGTTTACATTTTCTTACGAGTTACCAGTTTTAAGTTACAAAGGTCTAGTGCTAAAATTATTGCTCTCACTCTAATGATCGCAGCGATACCTCACATGTGTAGTTTGAACACCGTTTACATATGTTGGCGCAACTTGCGTATGCGTACGCGTACGCTTACTCTTTATCTATTAATCTTGTAATAGAAATAAGCAGGACAGGGCCTCTTTAATGTAAGATCAGGGGTCAAAAAGACCTCAGATCTAACATTTAGACTTAAAAGCAATAAAAAAAAAAATATTAAAAAAAAAAAAAAAAACCCCTTTAAGACCATTGGGCGGGAGTGATGTTTGACTTAGTTTCCGTCATCCAATGGTATGGAGTCGAGTGGGGGCCATTTTTACCTCACTTGACTTCCTGCCTCTCAGGGGAGAGGATCAGATCATCTCCGCCACTACCGATGGATCCGGTAAGCAGCAGAGATGACCAGAGTGCTGCAGGAAGGGGGCACCTCTCCCGCCGCTGATAAAAGTGATCTTGCGGCGAATCTGCCATGGAGACCACTTTTATCTCAAAGCGGACCACCTGTCGTTTTTAAAAATACTGGGGTGATGGCAGCAATCTTGTATTTAGCATCAAAGTACTGACATATAACGACGGCAGTCGGTCCGGAAGTGGTTAAAAAAATCTAAATGTTTAGACTGTCTCTTTAAAAAACATTTTTTTTAATCACTTTTATTGCTATCACAAGGAATGTAAACATCCCTTGCGATAACAATATATAAATATATATATTTTTTTTGCTTTTATAAAAAAAAACATGCTTACATGGCCTGAAAACCGAAAGGGACGTCCTCCAAGGGCATAGAGGTGAGTGGTGGTCATCTTGCCATCCCTATAGAAAAAGTACCGATTGGTAATGTAAGTCCGGGACGCTTTAATGTAATCCCAGGAACAGAAAGCAGCGGGAGGGGCACCTCTCCCTTTGCTTCTAGAAGTAATCCCACAGTAATCACTTTTAGAAGCGGGATCTTCTAAAGATTCCCGCTTCTAAAAGTGATTCCCTTATGTCACCTAAGGGAAAAATTATACCAGGCTTATGGCATCTAGCTGCAGCCACAACCCTGGCATTTAAAGCATTTGTAGCCCTTTAAAGCTTGTTATACAGCACGGTGCTTGTGCTGTGTCATTTGGCCCCTTGTATCATCTGAAATATCTGGCTGATCCTGCCTGGCTATACTCTCCCCCTGTAAACTGACCACGGTTCATCATGGCTGCTGAGCCCTGACACCGGAGTCAGTTTATGTGCCTCCGTCATCCGCTGTCTCCTGTCTGCTCTCCTTTCTGCTCTCCCCCCCTCCCTACCTGTCAGCTCGGGACTAGGGTTGCCACCTGTCCGGGATTCACCCGGACAGTTAGGGTTTTGAATTATGTGTCCAGGTTTCAGTCCACCTGAAACCCGGACACAATATTCAGACAGGAATGTCTCTCAGAACAGGGCCTGCCAGGAGGGTGAAGGGGCACTATGCATGCTGCATTACTATTCTCTTTTGAGTGCCTAAAGGTGACCCAGGTCGGTTACATGCCTATAGTGTATGGTAAAAAAAAAAATTTGCTGTGCACCGCTAAAGTGTTCGGGTTTGGCTTGAAGAAAAAATGGCAACCCTACTTGGGACAGTGCCCATCCCCCGCCACTCCTGCTGCTGAAATAAGTGTTTATTTCATATTATCCATTCTGTGTTCTAATCCTGTGTCCCCCCATGTGAGTGATTTATAAAAAAAATACCATTTATACCTGATTTCAGAGCGTGGCTCGGTGCTCACGTAATCAGCTATCTCTCTCCTCCACTCCTCCTCTTGTCCCGCCTGACGTCAGCGGAGGAATCTCGGGGAGAGAGCCGGCCAGCCGGTCGGTCATGTGATCGGCACTCTGAAATGAGTTTTAATCTGAATTTTTTTGGTATAAATCACAAACACAGGGGAACACAGTATTAGGACACAGAGGGGATGGTATAAAGAATTCAGAGTGGCTTAACAACCAATTAGTGAGCTCTTAGATGATAGAGCTGCTAGCACAAAAAAGGTGACCAACCCAAACTCAAATATAAATTTTTAAACAATGTGCAGCGCAATTGCAATTCACAAGTATTCACTATATTGTCAACAGCATTGGGACCAGGGATGAGCCGAACACCCCCCTGTTCGGTTTGCACCAAAACATGCGAACAGGCAAAAAATTTGTGCAAACACCATTAAAGTCTATGGGACTCGAACATGAATAATCAAAAGTGCTAATTTTAAAGGCTTATATGCAAGTTATTGTCTTAAAAAGTGTTTGGGGACCCAGGTCCTGCCCCAGGGGACATGTATCAATGCAAAAAAAGTTTTAAAAATGGGAGCAGTGATTTTAATAATGCTTAAAGTGAAACAATAAAAGTGTAATATTCCTTTAAATTTCGTACCTGGGGGGTGTCTATAGTATGCCTGTAAAGGGGCGCATGTTTCCCGTGTTTATAACAGTCTGACAGCAAAATGACATTTCAAAGGAAAAAAAGTACTCGCAGCTATATGAATTGTCGGTCAGACAATACACATAAAAGTTCATTGATTAAAAATGACATGGGATTTCCCCACAGGGGAACCCCAAACCAAGATTTTAAAAAATGATGGCGTTGGGGGTCCCCCTTAATTCCATACCAGGCCCTTCAGGTCTGGTATGGATATTATGGGGAACCCCACGCCAACATTTTTTTAAAAATGGCGTGGGGTCCCCCCAAAAATCCTTACCAGACCCTTATCCGAGCACGCAACCTGGCAGGCCACAGGAAAAGAGGGGGATGAGAGAGCGCCCCCCCTCCTGAACCGTACCAGGCCACATGCCCTCAACATTGGGAGGGTGCTCCCCCCCAAAGCACCTTGTCCCCATGTTGATGAGGACAAGGGCCTCATCCCCACAACCCTTGCCCAGTGGTTGTGAGGGTCTGCGGGCGGGGGGCTATTCGGAATCTGGAAGCCCCCTTTAACAAGGGGACCCCCAGATCCCACCCCCCCCGTGTGAAATAAGGGGGTACTTTACCCCTACCATTTCACAAAAAAAGTGTCAAAAATGTTAAAAATGACAAGAGACAGTTTTTGACAATTCCTTTATTTAAATGCTTCTTCTTTCTATCTTCTTCCTTCGGTTTCTTTCTTCTTCTTCCTCTTCCTCTTCCTCTTCCTCTTCCTCCAGTGTTCTCGTCCGGCATCTTCCTCCGCGGCATCTTCTTCCCTTCTTCATTCTCAGGCTGCTCCGCAACCATGATGGGAGGCTCCCGCTGTGTGATGCTTCTCGTCTTCTGACGGTTCTTAAATAACGGAGGGCGGGGCCACCCGGTGACCCTGCCCCCCTATGACGCACAGGGACTTCCCAGAGGCTTTCCCCATGACGTCAGAGGGGGCGGACAGGGAAGTCCCCGTCAAGTCCCCGTGCGTCAGAGGGGGGCAGGGTCACCGGTTGGCCCCGACCTCCGTTATTTAAGAACCGTCAGAAGTCAAAAAGCGTCACACAGCGGGAGCCTCCCATCATGGATGCGGAGCGGCCCGAGAACAAAGAAGGGAAGAAGACGCCACGGAGGAAGATGCCGGACGAGAACACCAGAGCAAGAAGCAGAAGATGGAGGAAGAAACCGAAGGAAGATAGAAGATAGAAGAAAGAAGAGAGAAAGAAGAAGCATTTAAATAAAGGAATTGTCAAAAACTGTCTCTTGTCATTTTTAACATTTTTGACACTTTTTTTGTGAAATGGTAGTGTTAAAGTACCCCCTTACATTTCACACAGGGGGGGCTGGGATCTGGGGG
The DNA here is from genome assembly GCF_042186555.1 of Aquarana catesbeiana. NCBI lineage: Eukaryota > Metazoa > Chordata > Amphibia > Anura > Ranidae > Aquarana > Aquarana catesbeiana. Next base: position 4,204,355 of record NC_133327.1, on the reverse strand, counting down.
TCCCCTTCTTAAAGGGGGCTTCCATATTCTGATAAGCCCCCCACCCACAGACCCCCACAATCGCCGGGCAAGGGTTGTGGGGAAGAGGCCCTTGTCCTCATCAATATGGGGACAAGGTGCTTTGGGGGGACCCCAAAGCATCCTCCCAATGTTGAGGGCATGTGGCCTGGTACGTTTCAGGAGGGGGGGTGTTCTCTCATCCCCCCTCTTTTCCTGCGGCCTGCCAGGTTGCGTGCTCGGATAAGAGTCTGGTATGGATTTTTGGGGGGACCCCACGCCATTTTTTTTTTTTTTTTTTAACTTTGGCGTGGGGTTCCCCTTAATATCCATACCAGACCTGAAGGGCCTGGTATGGAATTTAGGGGGACCCCCACGCCATTTTTTTTAAATTTTGGCACGGGGTTCCCCTTAAAATCCACACTAGACCTGAAGGGCCTGGTATGGAATTTAGGGGGACCCCCGCACCATTTTTAAAAAAATTTTGGTTCGGGGTTTCCATGCCGTTTTTATCAATGAACGTTTATGTGTATTGTCGGACCGACAATTCATATAGCCGCGATTACTTTTAAATGATTTTTTTTCCTTTGAAATGTCATTTTGCTGTCAGACTGTTCTAAACACGGGAAACATGCGCCCCTTTACAGGCATACTATAGACACCCCCCAGGTAGGAAATTTAAAGGGATATTACACTTTTAATGTTTCACTTTAAGCATTATTAAAATCCCTGCTCCCGAAAAAACGTCCGTTTTTAAAACTTTTTTTTGCATTGATCCATGTCCCCTGGGGCAGGACCCAGGTCCCTTTTTATGACAATAACATGCATATAAGCCTTTAAAATTAGCACTTTTGATTTCTCCCATAGTCTTTTAAAGGGTGTTCCGCGGATTTTGAATTTTCCGTGAACACCCCAAATTGTTCGCTGTTCGGCGAACTTGCGAACAGCCCATGTTCGAGTCGAAAATGAGTTTGACTCGAACTAGAAGCTCATCTTTAAATGGGACGCTTGCCTTTACATGCATATTAAATTTAATGTCATCCCAGTCTTAGTCTGTAGGGTTCAATATTGAGTTGGCCCACCCTGGAAAGGTTGTGGAAAGGCTTTCCACAAGGTTTAGGAGTGTGGGAATGTTTAATCATTCTTCCAGAAGCGCATTTGTGAGGTTAAGCACGGATGTTGATTGAGAAGGCCTGGCTCTCAGTCTCCACTCTAATTCATCCCAAAAGGTGTTCCATTGGGTTGATGTCAGGACTCTGTGCAGGCCACTCAAGTTCCTCCACCCCAAACTTGCTCATCCATGTCTTCATGGACTGGTGCACAGTTATGTTTGAACAGGAAGGAGCCATACCCAAACTGTTCCCACAAAGTTGGGAGCATGAAATTGTCCAAAATGTCTTGATATGCTGATTCCTTAAGAGTTCCCTTCAATGGAACTAAGGGGCCAAGTCCAACCCCTGAAAAACAACCCCACACCATAATCCCCCTCCACCAAATTATTTGGACCAGTGTACAAAGCAAGGTCCATGAAGACATGGATAAGGGAGTTTGGGGTGGAGGAACTTGACTGGCCTGCACAGAGCCCTGACCTCAACCCAATAGAACACCTTTGGGATGAATTAGAGTGAAGAGTGCGAGCCAGGCCTTCTCATATACACCAGCGCCTGACCTCAAAAATGGGCTTCTGGAAGAATGGTCAAACATTCCCATAGGCACACCCATAAACCTTTTGGTGATTCAACAAACTGTCCATGTATGAAATGCCCACCCAGGGACTGGTGCACAGTCATGTTTGAACAGGAAGGAGCCATCCCCAAACTGTTCCCACAAAATTGGGAGCATGAAATTGTCCAAAATGTCTTGATACGCTGATTCCTTAAGAGTTCCCTTCAATGGAACTAAGGGGCCAAGTCCAACCCCTGAAAAACAACCCCACACCATAATCCCCCTCCACCAAATTATTTGGACCAGTATACAAAGCAAGGTCCATGAAGACATGGATAAGGGAGTTTGGGGTGGAGGAACTTGACTGGCCTGCACAGAGCCCTGACCTCAACCCGATAGAACACCTTTGGGATGAATTAGAGTGAAGAGTGCGAGCCAGGCCTTTTCATCCACACCAGCACCTGACCTCAAAAATGGGCTTCTGGAAGAATGGTCAAACATTCCCATAGACACACCCATAAACCTTTTGGTGGTTCAGCAAACTGTCCAAATATGAAATGCCCACCCAGGGAAGTATCGGTAATGACATCTCTCAGTGCAATCAACCGGAATGTAATGCTTCTCCAGTGCAAGCCCTTCACCACTATGCACTCACCAGAAAATACATGATCAAACGTAATATATAATATCCAGCTTCCCAGGGTCTCCACTTGTCGTACTTCCAGACATAAGCCACAAAGCAAGAGTGAATCCTAATGAAAAGATGAGCCCGAGAAGTATAGTATATAGCAGGGCTCAAAATTTCAAGTCCTGAGCTACTAGCCTCAAGGGTTACTCACCACTAGTTGCCCCACCCAACCCCTACCTTGCCCTGCCCCTAATTCTGCCCCGAAACACGCCTTCATAAATTATCTCATGAAATGACACTTAAATATTTTATGCAGAATTAAGTTATAAAATAAATATTAACAACAACTTTATCCATGCTCAACAATGCAGCCTACCTGTGTCCACCAATGCAGCCTACCTGTGTCCACCAATGCAGCCTGTGTCCACCAATGCAGCCTACCTGTGTCCACCAATGCAGCCTGTGTCCACCAATGCTGTCTACCTGTGCAGGGGAAGAGAAGAGAGGAATTATCGGCCGGATGATGAGAGTGCCGAGGAACATCACAGCTTGTCTCCTTTAAAACATACAGATAAAAACCACATGGTGTATTCAAGCAGTAGCAGCCAAGCTTACATTAATGGCCGTCGATCCTGGACCTGCGAGCGAGGGCCTGACATCGGTAAATAAGGCCCCCAATGCATTTCACGCGCACACACGTCTTCAGGGAATACACCTATAGCTTTGAGGTGAATTTTGTAGGTTCAATATTGGCAGTCCCAGCAAATTTATATGGATTTTTTTTTTTCAAACCATAATGCACTGCTTGGTCTTTCAACTTTTATTAACAGGCTTAGAAGAACCCCTGTCACTATAAAAAGAGGGGGGTCAGATAGCACAGGGAAAGTTGAAAAAAACATTATTTTTCAAATTTAAACAAAAAACTAAAAATAATGTAAATGGTTTTTCTCTTTTAATTTTTTTTTGTTTTTAACACAAATATTTTTACTTCTTCAGGCCTGTGCCTCCATATTACCGGTATTATCTGACTATTCTTTTTGCCATTAATGAAATTAATAAAGACCCATCAATTTTACCAAATATGACTTTGGGATTCCATATGTATGATTCATGTTCAGACAATAGGAAAGCTGTGAAAAGTGTCTTACAGATCTTATCTGGTCCCAGTGAAACAGTGCCCAATTATTCTTGTCGGAAAAGTGGCAAGTTAATCGGTTTTATTGGGGACCAAAACTCTGAAACCACTGTGAATATAGCACAGATCTTGGCCCTATATAGATACACTCAGGTATGGAAATGCTCTGTAACGACTGTGTTTAACCACTTCCAGCCATCATATGACGTCCTCCCAGGATCATGCCACATGCCCGCCCCATGGGGGCAAATCAGTGTACCAGGCTGCCGGTACCATGTGATCACTGTCACCAATCACAGCAGATCACATGGAAATTTTGCACAATGAATGGCTTCCATTGATAGTCATTCATTGTGCACTATTGTGTTGATCTCTGTGATTAGTCGCAGTGATCACAAGGTACAGACTGGGCCAATCACATTGCATCTGTAACCTGTACCATGTAATAACTGTGGCCAATCACAGCTTCACAATAGTAAACACTTGTTGAATGGATCAAGGATATGTGCCTGAGCAGCTCAGGCTGTATGGGAATGAAGTTCTGTGCCCACCACTGAGTGCTGGCTGGGAAGGGAGCTTGTCTATGCTCCAGGCAATGGTAAAGAGTGACTAGGTGTCCCGGAACCACACATCCAGGCAAAACCTGCTGTATGATAGTGAATGGCAGTCTCAGCCTGGACCCTCACAAGGCACCCAATGTGTTCCACTCTGCCCACAGGAGCTTACTCATGGGGATCCCAGTGAGTAAGCACCGGTGGGTAGAGTGAAACACATTAGGGGCGTGGCCTAGCAGGGGTCCAGGCTGAGACTGCCATTCACTATATGAGGCTTCCAGAACACTTAGTCACTCTCTACTGGTTAAATGAAAGCCATTCAAAAAGAAGGATTGCGTATGACAGTTTTTATCACTGTTATGAGCAATCACAGCGTGCAAGAAAAAAATCCTGATCACCATCCCAGAGTAGTACAGTGTCATTATGGTAACAATGTACTTCTTTGGTTACAGAGAAAAAAAAAAAAAAAAAATATATATATATATATATATATATATATATATATATATATATATATATTAATATAAAAAAAGATATGTTAAAACAATGAAAAAAATTCTTCTTATTTTTTTTACATACTGTTACTAGTCAGTATCCCTGATCACCGCGACACCAGTTATATGATGATGCTGCGCTGCACTGGTGATAGTATGTAAACAAAATATAATGTACAATTTTTTTTTACATTTCCTAATTTTTTTCAAAAAAAACTTGTCACAAAAAATTTCAACTACAAAAAACTCACCATGGCTCTTATTAATTACCTTGGGCTGTCTAGTTTCCAAAAAAGGGGTCATTTGGGAGGTATTTGTACTGTCCTGGCATTTTAGGGCCTCAAGTGTCTGGTACTGAAGTGGTTATAATTGGTGTTTAAATCTCATCTGAAAACATCTCTAAATAGGGTTTGCCCCCCCCCTCATACTCACTCAACCTGCTCCTCCTTGCAAATCCTTGCTCCCCATGCTCCCCAAGGCCGATTTAAATAAATGGCACTTTTAGGTTTGGAGATGTGAGGTGCATGTGATCTTCTCCCATGTGACAGTGCCTGAGCCTACCAGCCAATCACTAGGCCCATGTACTGTCACGTGACTGGGGAAGTAATGCCATTCCTTCTCCAGTTCTCCAACATTGTTGCTTTCATTGTCAGCTACTCAGCTCGGGAAGAGAAAGGGGCTGTGAGGGAGGGAGAAAGGTGAGTATAGGGGGCTAAGGGCATGGCTTTTACAGAGACTTTGTTACTTTAGATGTGTTGCCCTGTTTCGGCACTATCGCTTTCTTGCAGAAATCAAATTGAAGTGGAGGAGAAAGTCATATTTATCTGCTCTAAAAACTTTAGGTTTTATATGTGTACATATAACAAAAAACCAAATAACTCTATATTACAGGTCAGTTATGGTGCAACCACTTATGTTCTCAGTAACAGAATTACCTACCCAACATTTTTTCGGACAGTTCAAAGTAACCAGGCCATTTTTTTCACACTATCTGGTCTTCTTCGATACTTTGGTTGGACATGGGTTGGAGTTCTATCTTCTGATGATGACAATGGAAATGAGGAAACCCAACTTCTGACACAATATCTAACCATGAAGGGTATTTGTGTTAACTACTTGATCACAGCAAAGCCGGACAAGACTAATGGTTTTAAGAAGAATACTTTTAGAAATAGCATTGAGATCATAAGAAGGTCATCTGCTCAGGTTATAATTCTTTGTGGGACCTTTTCTTCATTTCTGTTCGATCTTTTAAGAGAAATAAGCATTGTATTCCGTGATAAGACATTCATTTTTGGACCAATATTTGCCTCCAATGAATTTCTTAAGGAGCATTTGAGAGAATCCCTTGAAGGGAGTTTGGCCGTAGAATTTTATGATCTACCAATTCCTAATATGAAGAGTTTCTATGACAGTTTTCAGGTTGTGAACCATCCCCAGGACATGTTACTGGGACACATATGGCTACTATATCGATACTGTTCAGGAACCAATGAGTCACGTAATAGATTTTATAGCAAGATATATGAAATATCTCTTCACAACTGCTCCGGGACAGAACGTGTCACTAAATTCCTTAGTTTCCAAAGCCCGGGTTTAACTGATCTGGTTTATAGAGCAGTTTATTTATTGGCTCATGCTCTACACAAAATGTATCTGTCTATAGGTAGACATGCTCCTGATAACGTAATTCAGGAACATAACTACCCACACCAGGTAAGCAATGACTTTATTTTGCTGTGTACTGTATATGAAGTACTTATATCCCACATTCATAAAATATCTATTCAGATGCAGCCGGGGCTCGTGGACCCAAGAAGCACTTGAAGCTCATTGCTGATCCCAAGCACTAGATGCTAGATAACCTGACGGGTGTCTTTGCTCTGTGTCCATCCATTGGTCCCCATAAGCTGTGAGATTGGGGTGATTAAACTCAAGTAGCAGGTGCATTTACAATGAGCTGTGCCAGGCCAAACTGTAGTTTTAGGGCGTGGCAGCCCACTTTTATTGAATAAAGCAAAAGTTCACTTATACATCAGTTACCCATGCAGGGGTTTCTTAAACATAACATGAATTAACGAAAATACCAAGCCACCTGGCTCACATGTTGGCAGCACTGCTGCTCCTCTTACCAGTCCTTTGACTGTTTTATTTAGTTCTCTCTGAATGCTTGGCTCTCTAACCTTCAGTCGCAGCACCCTGCTGCATGGCCCACCTCTGGTCTAAGGATTGGGGTTCTCCTGACATCCCTGATAGGAGCTGACTTAACTCCTGGAACCGAGACTTGCTGTCTTGTGGCTGGGCCCTCTGACACCTCGATTATACCTCTGTCTCATGGCTTCTGACTGGGCCCTCTGACCCCTCGATGAGACCTCTGTCTAGTGTCTTCTGGCTGAGGCCCCCTGACCCCGGGTGAGACCTTCCATCTCCCATACTGGGAGCGGTCTCCAAACTGGAAGCTGTCTCCAAAATGGGAGCCCTGAGCAATGCTCAGACCTGATTATATAATGACCCCGCACACCTGTGTAGTGAGCCAGGCTGCAGACATCTAGAAAAACCTGGACCCAGGATCGAACGTTCCAACCCAGAACCACAGAATCTGTAGAAATGCTAGTTCTGAACCTCGCATTAACCTGCAATGAGACTCCTGGGTCACCTTTTCCTAAGCACTTACAGTGACAGAGCCTCTCTCTGTCACAAAGCTTACAGAGTGTCTGCCTCTGATCATCTTTCTGAGGAACAGGCTTAAGTATGCTCTAACCAGGGATGAGGTGAAAAATATCTGCATGCAGAATTTCATTAGGATCGATGGCAAGGTCCACACAGACATTACATATCCAGCTGGGTTCATGGATGTCATCAGCATTGACAAAACCAGAGAATACTTCGGTCTGTTGTACGATACTAAGGGTCGTTTCACAGTGCACAGGATCACAGCTGAGCAGAACATGCGAACAGGCAAAAAATTTGTGCGAACACCATTAAAGTCTATGGGACACGAACGTTAAACATCAAAAGTGTTCATGTTAAAGGCTTATATGCAAGTTATTGTCATAAAAAGTGTTTGGGGTACTGCCCCAGGGGACATGTATCAATGCAAAATAAGTTTTAAAAACGGCCGTTTTTTCAGGAGCAGTGGTTTTAATAATGCTTAAAGTGAAACAATAAAAATGAAAAATGACTTTAAATATCATGCCTAGGGGTCCCCTTAGTCTGCCTGTAAATTAGCACATCTTTCCCATGTTCATAACAGTCCCGCAGCAAAATGAAATTTCTAAAGGAAAAAATATCATTTAGCCTGGGTTCACACATGTGCGGTGTGAATTGAAGCTCAGGTCTCACTGGGAAGATAAAAATCTGTTGTTCAAAGGTTTCTCTGCGTTGTATCTGCAGATCAGTGAGCAGGGAGAGGGGGAGGGAGGGGGGGGAGGTGTAGTGAGGAGAAGGAGAAAATCCTTGTTCAGAACGCAATGCATCTGCGAATCAGATGTGTTCCCATAGGAGATAATGGGCTTGTAATTCGCACCGCAATGCCCAAAAAAACGCACACTTTTTTGTGCAATGTGCAGTGCGAATGCAACGCACATATGTGAACCAGATACATTCAAATGAATGTATTTTAAAATGTCCTGCGAATTGGATGCGATGTATGCCGCATCTAATTCGCATAGGTGTGAACGGGGCTCAAAATTGCTCGTGGCTGTAATGTATTGCAGGATCCTGGCAATATACATAAAAAAATCATTAAAAAAGGCATGGGTTCCCTCCCCCCCAGTCCATACTAGGCTGTTCGGGTCTGGTATGGATATTAAGGGTAACTCCGTGGTGGAAGGGGGGTTCCCTGCAAAATCCATACAAGGCCCTTCAGGTCTGGTATGGATATTAAGGGGAACCCCATGCTAAAAAAAATGGCTTGGGGGTCCCTCAGGCCCCCAGGCACTATATACTCTTAACCGCAGTATATATACTATACGGGCTGCACTATATGCTCTGCAGAAAAATTGGGCCTTAGGTGTTGGTGGTGTCAGAACACTGTAGCCCCTCACAGTTACTCTTGTTGGGCGCAGGAACAGGCCCTGCTGTTAAATATTATTTCAAAAATTGTAATTACATGCCCCTGCATGCAAATTCAATCAGTTACATCAGCATCAGGTGCTTGATAGCTGCTGATCCAGGACTGATTCATTTTTATAAATGTGAGCCTATCAATAGAGTCTGTGGACAGGCATACTCTTTGACCTGTTACAAACCCTTCAGCAGCACTGAATGTGCGTTCAGAAAGCATGCTGGATGCAGAACAGGCCAGTAGCTTGATTGCATATTGAGCAAGTTCTAGCCAGTGGTCCATCCTCAAGACCCAGTAACCTAGTGGATGCTGTGTTGGAAAGGTCTCCAAGTCCAAGTCTGCTCTTGCCCCTTGATATTCCTCCACCATATAATGCAGGAGATGGTTGCTTGAACCTATCAGACCTTGGCACTGAGGACTGAAAAATTGTTTAAAGGCATCGGTCAGCCGGCCACCTTCTCCTCTGCTCTTCCTCTGACTGAACAAGGCCTCAGAAACACGTTGTCCAGCACCAGGAAATGGTAACCTCCCAGGGTCTGGAAATGTGTTACACAAACTTTTCTTCAAGGCCTCCTGAAGATGTTTCATCCTCTGCTCCCTCTGCGAAGGCAGGATGAGATCTGCAACTTTACCCTTGTAACTGGATCAAGAAGGGAGCCTTGAGAGGAAAGGAAGTCCTCCTCTTCCTCCCGCTGTTCTGCCTCAAGTGCCCTGTCTATGATTCCATGAAGCGTGTGCTCCAGCAGAAAGACTAGAGGGACAGTGTCACTGATACATGCATTGTCACTGCTCATCATCCTTGTGGCCTCCTCAAATGGTGCAGGACAGTACATGCATCCTTGGTCAGTAGCCACTGGCGTGGCGAAAAGAAGCCAAGCTCCCCTGACCCTGTCCTGGTGCCATACTCGCACAGGTACTTATTGATGGCCCTCTGCTGTGTGTGCAGCTGCTGCAGCATTGCCAAAGTTGAGTTCCACCTGGTGGGCTTGTCACAAATGAGGCGGTTGGTGGGCAGGTTGAATTCCATTTGAATGTCAGCCAGCCGAGCACTGGCATTGTATGCGGAAATGACCGCAGACTTTTCTGTCCTGCCTCAGGAGATCTTGTAAGCCTGGGTACCTGGTCAAGAACCGCTGCACCACCAAATTCAGGACATGTACCAAACATAGAACATGGGTCAAGTGTCCCTATTGGAGGGCGGAGAGAAGGTTGGTGCAATTGTCACATAAAACCATTCCTGACTGAAGCTGGCATGGCATCAACCACCTCTGAGCCTGCCCTGCAGAGCTGACAGAATCTCTGCCCCAGTGTGGCTCCTGTCCACCTAGGCAGACCAACTCAAGCACTGCATGGCATCTTTTAGCCTGACTGTTTGCATAGCCGCTTGAGTGCTTAGGGAGCACTGCAGGTTCAGAGGAAAATTCTGCAGAAGAGGCCATAGAGAAAGAATAAGAGGATGGAGGGAAGCATACATATGTTGTGGCAGAATCACCACCAGCTTTTTGGAGGCATAGTGGCAGAACAAGCTCCAATACTGAATCCTGTTCTGCATCCTTCCCAGCTGCCAGTAGAGTTACCCAGTGCGCTGCGAAGGAAAGGTAACGTCACTGCTCATGCCTGCTGGACCACGAGTCAGCGGTAATGTGAACCTTATTGCTTACCGCCTTGTCCAACAAGGCCAAAACATTGCCTTCCACATGGCAGTAGAGAGCCGGAATGGCTTTAGGTGAAAATAAATGCTGTTTTGGGACCTGCCACTGCACATTCCACAAATTCACGAAAGGGGGCAAAGTCTACCAGCTGAAAAGGTAGCAGTTGCCATGCTATCAATTTGGCCAAGCTAGCATTTAGATGCTGAGCATGTGGATGGCTGGGACTGAATTTCTTTTTACGGTTCAGCAACTTGGGTAGGGAAATTTGCCTGCTGAAATCAATTGGTGGTGTACTGCTAGCAGATACTGTGTACACTGCCTGCACTGTATTAGAAACTGTACAATGGCTGCACTGTATTATATACTGTGTACACCACCTGCAGTGTGTTGGAAACTGTACACACTGTATTAGATACTGTGTACACCGCCTGCACTGTATTGGAAACTGTACAACGGCTGCACTGTATTATACACTGTTTACACCACCTGATGTGTGTTGGAAACTGTACACACTGTATTAGATACTGTGTACACTGCCTGCACTGTATTAGAAACTATACAACAGCTGCACTGTATTATATACTGTGTACAACACCAGAAATGTATTAGAAACTGTACAACCTGTATTATATACTGTGTACAGCACCTGAAGTGTATTAGAAACTATACACCACTGAATGCACTGTATATATAGGCTACACTGAATGCAGAGTGTGTGTGTGTGTGTGTGTGTGTGTGTATATACAGTGGGGCAAAAAAGTATTTAGTCAGCCACCAATTGTGCAAGTACTCCCACTTAAAAAGATGAGAGAGGCCTGTAATTGTCATCATAGGTATACCTCAACTATGAAAGACAAAATGTGGAAACAAATCCAGACAAACTGATTTTTGAAAGACTTTATTTGCAAATTATGGTGGAAAATAAGTATTTGGTCAATATCAAAAGTTCATCTCAATACTTCGTTATATATCCTTTGTTGGCAATGACAGAGGTCAAACGTTTTCTGTAAGTCTTCACAAGGTTGTCACACACTGTTGCTGGTATGTTGACCCATTCCTCCATGCAGATCTCCTCTAGAGCAGTGATGTTTTGGGGCTGTCGCTGGGCAACATGGACTTTCAACTCTCTCCAAAGGTTTTCTATGGGGTTGAGATCTGGAGACTGACTAGGCCACTCCAGGACCTTGAAATGCTTCTTATGAAGCCACTCCTTCGTTGCCCGGACGGTGTGTTTGGGATCATTGTCATGCTGAAAGACCCAGCCATGTTTCAACTTCAATGCCCTTGCTGATGGGAGGAGGTTTGCACTCAAAATCTCACGATACATGGCCCCATTCATTCTTTCATGTACACGGATCAGTTGTCCTGTTCCCTTTACAGAGAAACAGCCCCAAAGCATGATGTTGCCACCCCCATGCTTCACAGTAGGTATGGTGTTCTTTGGTTGCAACTCAGCATTCTCTCTCCTCCAAACATAACGAGTTGTGTTTCTACTAAGCAGTTCTACTTTGGTTTCATCTGACCATATGACATTCTCCCAATCCTCTTCTGGATCATCCAAATGCTCTCTAGCAAACCTCAGATGGGCCTGGACATGTACTGACTTAAGCAGGGGGACACGTCTGGCACTGCAGGATCTGAGTCCCTGGCGGCGTAGTGTGTTACTGATGGTAGTCTTTGTTACGTTGGTCCCAGCTCTCTGCAGGTCATTCACTAGGTCCTCCCGTGTGGTTCTGGGATTTTTGCTCACCGTTCATGTGATCATTTTGACTCTATGGGGTGAGATCTTGCGTGGAACCCCAGATCGAGGGAGATTATCAGTGGTATTGTATGTCTTCCATCTCCTAATTATTGCTCCCACAGTTGATTTCTTCACACCAAGCTGCTTGCCTATTGCAGATTCAGTCTTCCCAGCCTGGTGCAGGTCTACAATTTTGTTTCTGGTGTCCTTCGACAGCTCTTTGGTCTTCACCATAGTGGAGTTTGGCGTATGACTGTTTGAGGTTGTGGACAGGTGTCTTTTATACTGATAACAAGTTAAAACATGTGCCATTAATATAGGTAATGAGTGGAGGACAGAGGAGCCTCTTAAAGAAGAAGATACAGGTCTGTGAGAGCCAGAAATCTTGCTTGTTTGTAGGTGACCAAATACTTATTTTCCACCATCATTTGCAAATAAATTCTTTCAAAAATCAGACAATGTGATTGTCTGGGTTTGTTTCCACATTTTGTCTCTCATAGTTGAGGTATACCTATGATGACAATTACAGGCCTCTCTCATCTTTTTAACCACTTCAGCCCCGGAAGGATTTACCCCCTTCCTGACCAGAGCACTTTTTACAATTTGGCACTGTGTCATTTTAACTGCTAATTGCGCGGTCATGCAATGCTGTACCCAAACGAAATTTGTGTCCTTTTCTTCCCACAAATAGAGCTTTCTTTTGATGGTATTTGATCACCTCTGCGGTTTTTATTTTTTGCGCTATAAACGGAAAATGACCGAAAATTTTGAAAAAAAATGATATTTTCCACTTTTTGTTATAAAAAAAATCCAATAAACTCAATTTTAGTCATACATTTAGGCCAAAATGTAATCGGCCACATGTCTTTGGTAAAAAAATGTCAATAAGCATATATTTATTGGTTTGCTCAAAAGTTATAGCGTCTACAAACTAGGGTACAGTTTCTGGAATTTACACAGCTTTTAGTTTATGACTGCCTATGTCATTTCTTGAGGTGCTAAAATGGCAGGGCAGTACAACCCCCCCCCCCCCAAATGACCCCATTTTGGAAATTAGACACCCCAAGGAAATTGCTGAGAGGCATGTTGAACCCATTGAATAATTTTTTTTTTTTTTTTTGTCCCAAGTGATTGAATAATGACAAAAAAAAAAATTTACAAAAAGTTGTCACTAAATGATATATTTCTCACACAGGCCATGGGCATATGTGGAATTGCACCCCAAAATACATTCAGCTGCTTCTCCTGAGTATGGGGATACCACATGTGTGGGACTTTTTGGGAGCCTAGCCGTGTACGGGGCCCTGAAAACCAATCACTGCCTTCAGGATTTCTAAGGGCGTAAATTTTTGATTTCACTCCTCACTACCTATCACAGTTTTGAAGGCCATAAAATGTCCAGATGGCACAACCCTCCCCCCCCCAAATGACTCCATTTTGGAAAGTAGACACCCCAAGCTATTTGCTGAGAGGCATGGTGAGTATTTTGCAGCTCTCATTTGTTTTTGAAAATAAAGAAAGACAAGAAAAAAAATGTTTTTTTTTTCTTTTTTCAATTTTCAAAACTTTGTGACAACAAAAAGTGAGGTCTGCAAAATACTCACTATACCTCTCAGCAAATAGCTTGGGGTGTCTACTTTCCAAAATAGGGTCATTTGGGGGGGGGGGGGGTTGTGCCACCTGGGCATTCCATGGCCTCCAAAACTGTGATAGTCAGTGAAGAGTGAAATAAAAAATTTACGCCCTTAGAAAGCCTGAAGGCGGTGATTGGTTTTCAGGGCCCCGTACGCGGCTAGGCTCCCAAAAAGTCCCACACATGTGGTATCCCCGTACTCAGGAGAAGCAGCTGAATGTATTTTGGGGTGTAATTTCACATATTCCCATGGCATGTTTGAGCAATATATCATTTAGTGACAACTTTGTTAAAAAAAAAAATTGTCTTTTTCCCACAACTTGTGTCACAATATAAAATATTCCATGGACTCGACATGCCTCTCAGCAAATAGCTTGGGGTGTCTACTTTCCAAAATGGGGTCATTTGGGGGGGTTTTGAACTGTCCTGGCATTTTATGCACAACATTTAGAAGCTTATGTCACACATCACCCACTCTTCTAACCACTTGAAGACAAAGCCCTTTCTGACACTTTTTGTTTACATGAAAAAATAATTTTTTTTGCAAGAAAATTATTTTGAACCCCAAACATTATATATTTTTTTAAAGCAAATGCCCTACAGATTAAAATGGTGGGTGTTTAATTTTTTTTTCACACAGTATTTGCGCAGTGATTTTTCAAACGCACTTTTTTGGGAAAAAACACACTTTTTTTAATTTTAATGGACAAACAAAGCACAGCACAGAAACAGACACAGAGAGCCCGATCTACTAAACTGCATCTACACTGCGCTTATGAGGCCGAACAGCGCTTGCTCTTGCTCACTGAGTTAAAGTACAAGTGAGTTAAAGCATAACACTGGTTCCTGCTGATCCTGTCTGCTGACCACCTTTGCTGACACCTTGGAGACTAGTGCCTGCCAGAGAGATCCCGGGCTGGGGTTGCAGCCACTCGTTTTGTGTGGTCCCCTATAACAAGGGACCAACACGTTCTGGTAAGCGGCAGTATTTCTCAACGGTGGAGGAGTTTTGTCACAATTCACTAGCCACTTCAGTTTGAACCCTCACCATTCATTACTGTGGAGTCACCTTTCATTGGAATATATTTGATTATGTGACGTTTACTTATACAGACTATTTTTTATGGACTGATTTTTTATCATCATCATTTATTCACTTTCTTATTCGTTATTCAATCACGTTAAGGGTTATTTGATACACCTATTATAATTTGTAGATACCAATATGTATCAGTAATTATTGGTTTGTTTCTTCACGTAATATTTGTTTGGTGTATATTTTCGCAAATCTCATTGCTTAGCGCGACTTTTTATTTTATGTATACATTGGTTTGATGTAGTATAACACTTATGCCGCGTACACACGGTCGGACTTTTCGTCTACAAAAGTCCGACAGCCTGTCCGACAGACTTCCTGCGGACTTTCGGCGGACTTGCAGCAGACTTTCTAACGAACGGACTTGCCTACACACGACCACACAAAAGTCCGACGGATTCGTACGTGATGACGTACACCGGACTAAAATAAGGAAGTTCATAGCCAGTAGCCAATAGCTGCCCTAGCATGGGTTTTTGTCCGTCGGACTAGCACACAGACGAGCGGATTTCGGGGTCCGTCGTAGTTACGACGTAAAGATTTGAAGCATGTTTCAAATCTAAAGTCCGTCGGATTTGAGGCTGAAAAAGTCTGCTGAAAGTCTGGAGAAGCCCACACACGATCGGATTACCAGCCAGCTTTAGTCCGTCGGTGTCCGTTGGACTTTTGTAGATGAAAAGTCCGACCGTGTGTACGCGGCATTATAGTCGCAGCTTTTTTTCACGTTTTTTTATAGCGCAGTATTTTTCATTTATAATAAAACAAAGTAACATTTACAGTATAACAGTAAGACTTACCATACCTGCAAAGCAAATACAAAAAAAACATAGTAAAAAATAAAACATTTAACGCAACCTGTGCCTAAAATATATATATGCCGAAGCATGGAGGCATCTTCCCACAAAAGGCAGGAGCAAATCGCTCCTCCACCCACTGCTGCCCCCACACTTCGGCATATATGCTGAAGTATGTAACTGTGGTGGTGAAATCACCTCTGACAGCGCTGGAGTAACGGGTTTATGTATCGTGGGAGCAAACGCTATTGCTGTCAAGATAAATAAATCCGCTCTGCAGCTGAATGGTGTACCTGAAAACAAAAAAATGGTTACCAACAAAACACAGTAAACAGTAAAGTATAAAAAAATTGCATATCTGAAAAGCAAACATGGTAAAACATAATAACAATAAAACATTGCAGAATAGAATACAGTAAAAAAGAGCAGAACAATAGAGAGAGAATAGAGAGAGAGAGAACAATAAAACGACAACTATTTTTGTTTTTTTTATTTTATTTTTATTTTTTTTATTTTTTTTTTTATTATTTATTTATTTTTTACACTTTTTTTTAGTAACTTTAACTTTTGTAACTGGTACCAGGTTTGGGTCTCTCAAAATCTTGGGAGACCCTGTGAAAGTGTGTCCTAGTCTGTGCAATGCTGTACCCTACGCTAAAACTCAACTAGTGTATGGTAGCGTTCAAAACATTCACCAATGCATAGACCAGGATTGTCAGGACAGGAGGGACAATAAGACTGGGTGTCACGCCTAAATCCGCGCTTGCTACAGACACGACATCTTCTTTGGGGGGCTCGTTGGGTAGGGGTACTCGAGAGGACATAAGGAAAATGCCTCTCATGCATTCGGCTTACTGCATTTGGTTGGGGAAGGTGAGGTGGAGCACCGTCTGGAAACAGAAGGGCTCTGACGATCTCTTCCTGGAATTTAAGGAAGGATCCAGTCCCTCCTGAAGCTCTGTATAGCACATGAGCGTTCAGCAAAGCCAATTGAAATAAATAAACAGACACGTTTTTGTACCAGCGTCTGGCCTTACGGGCAACTAGGTACGGCGTCAACAACTGGTCGTTAAGGTCCACCCCTCCCATATTAAGGTTATATTCGTGGACACAGAGGGGTTTCTTTACAACACCAGTCACCGTAGTAATTTGGACCATCGTGTCTGCATGAAGGGAGGTAAGAACGAAAACATTCTTATTATCCCTCCACTTCATAGCGAGCAAGTTATTACACTGCAAGCAGGCTCTCTCCCCCAGCCTAAGATCGGAATCTACAAGCCGCTGGGGAAAGCCCCGGCGATTAGGTCGCACGGTGCCACATGCTCCAATCTGTTGATCAAAAAGGTGACTAAAAAGTGGCACGCTTGTGTAATAAATGTCCACGTACAAGTGGTACCCCTTTCCGAATAGGGGTGACACCAAGTCCCACACTATCTTGCCAGCGCTTCCTATGTAGTCAGGGCAGTTTGTCGGCTCTACGTGACTATCTTTGCCCTGGTAAACCATAAATCTACATGTATAGCCTGTGGCCCTGTCACAGAGCTTATACATTTTGACCCCGTATCTGGCACGCTTGCTGGGAAGGTACTGTTTGAATGACAAGCGGCCAGAAAATTTAAT
This sequence comes from Aquarana catesbeiana, assembly GCF_042186555.1. Taxonomy (NCBI): domain Eukaryota; kingdom Metazoa; phylum Chordata; class Amphibia; order Anura; family Ranidae; genus Aquarana; species Aquarana catesbeiana. The sequence continues at coordinate 4,187,280 of NC_133327.1, read as the reverse complement.
CAGGGACTCATCAATGCAGACAACTTGATGGGGAGTAAACAATCTGCAAAACGCTGGTTGAAGTGGTTTACGAAGGGCCGAATTTTGTAGAGCCGATCGTATCCAGGGTCTCCACGAGGATGACAGAGTTCATTGTCATTGAAGTGCATGAACTGCAAAATCTGCTCGTATCGTGCCCTGGCCATGGAAGCAGAGAACACGGGCATATGGTAAACTGGGTCAGTGGACCAATATGACCGCAACTCACTCTTTTTATTTATGCCCATGTTGAGGGAAAGGCCCAGAAAGATCTTAAATTCGGAGACCATAATTGGTCTCCAATCTCTGGCAAGGGAGGACTGGGGAATAGTGGCGATGTGTTGACCAGCGTATAAATTGCTTTGGTCCACAATAGATCTATAGAGATCTTCGGTGAAAAACAGTTAATAAAAATCCAGTGGTGTAAAATCAACTGTTTCCACCTGAATTCCGGGTTGGCCAGTGAATGGAGGAAGTACGGGTGCTGCAGAAGTGGTGGGTTCCCAATTCGGATTGGGGAATGCAGCAGGAAGGGCACTATGGGCACGACGGGCCTGTGTTCATCTTCTTGGTGGCAGCGGGACACTACTAGTGCTTGCCACCTCGCCAGCTTGAATTGCACTTATGGGACTCGCCCATCACCACGTGATACTGCAGTGCTGGATGTACGACCAGGGTGTACTAGGCCGCTGGTGCTTGCCAGTTCACCAGAAGGAATAGCGACGCTAGTACTGCTCTGCTCCATACGAGGGACCTGCAGTTCTTGCACTTCAAGGACAGAAGAAGAAGATTGGGGTCTGGTACGCCTGACCTTAGCAGGGACCACAACTCCGTCGTCAGAGCTATCTGTCATGGAGCCGCTGTCCTCTACAGGATTGTATTCTGAGCCTGAATCTGACAGATGAGTGACTTCCTCTTCACTATCTGTTATGCTCAGAAATGTGTAGGCCTCTTCACTAGTGTACCTTCAATTTGCCATTTTGGGCTCTAAATTTAGGGGTACACTAGTGAGACTCACAGGCAAAAAAGCTCCTGACTGTTAGCCACTGATTCAAAACGCTAACAAAAAACTGTTAGCGATCGCAGGGATCAGGCCTGACTCTGCGAACGCTGCAGTTATGTGTGCTTAGTGTTTTGTAAGTGTCAGTGATCGATCGATACTGCACTTGGGTGGGCTGGGCAGGGCTGGGCTGAGAGGCAAAATGCAGGTGCTAGCAGGTATCTGGGCTGATCCCGCTAACACTGTGTTTATGGGAACCTTAAACTGCTGGGGATGCTAGTATAGATCTGATCGGATCAGATATTGATCCGTTCAGATACTATAGCACTAAGGGAGGTGTATGCTGCGTGCGTGGGTGTTAGCGGTACTGGCGCTAACCTGACGCTGCCTGGGGCGACGCAGACCTTATCTGACCCTAAAAACGTAACTTATATCACCGCCGGGCAATTAGGGGGTTAAACCTTTATAAGGTAATAAACGGCGGGTGCCCTAAAACTATAATAAACTATAAAAAACAAACTAACCAGCGTCACCCGTAACACTTATACGGTGATCGCTGGTGAAAGGGTTAACTAGGGGGCAATCAGGGGGTTAAAACCTTTAGTAGGTAGTATATGGGGGTCCCTGTCGCTATAAAACGCTGACGGCAAACCTTTATACTTACCTCCCTAGCTAACGTCACCAGTGACACTAATACAAAAAACGATCGATCGCTTAGTGACACTGGCGACGGGGGTGATCAAGGGGTTAACCTTTATTAGGGGGGGTTAGGGGGGTACCCTGGACCTAAAGGGGGGTACTCCAGACCTAAAGGAGGCTAACCCTAACTGCCCTAACACTTATAACTGTCACAAACTGACACCAGTGCAAAAAAAAACTGCTATTGGTGTCAGTGTGACAGGGGGTACAGGGGGGTGAGCGGGGGTGACTGGGGGGTGAAAAGTGTGCGTGGCGTGTTCTACTGGAAGTGTAGTGTTGGTGCACTTACTTGATGTCTTCTCTCCTCGGCGAACGAAAAAGACCGTCTCGAGGAGAGATGACATCACTTCCTCTGCCTCTGTTTACATTACAGAGACAGATTCTCATAGGCTGGGAGCGATCGCGAGGGGGAAGCCATGAATGGATGGCCTCCCCCTCACGTCTGATCACTGCCAGACAGAAGCCGACTGCCTCGGGCACCGGGGGGGGTCAGAATCAGGGACGTGATTCTGCCTGCCCGTGCCATTCTGCCGACGTACATCGTCATGAAGCGGTCGGCAAGTGGTTAAGTGGGAGAACTTGCACAGCTGATGGCTGACTAAATACTTTTTTGCCCCACTGTGTGTGTGTGTGTGTGTGTATGTATGTATATATATATATATATATATATATATATATATATATATATATACCATATTTATCGGCATATAACACGCACTTTTTTCCCTGAAAATCAGGGGAAAATCGTGGGTGCGTGTTATAGGCCGATCCCCGCTGATTTTGCGTGATCGGAGTGATCGCGGCAATTGCCGTGATCGGAGTGATCGCGGCAATTGCCGCGATCGCCGCCGACATACACAGCCGTGTGTAGATTCAAATATGGCGCAGGGATTCGTCGGAGCCGAGACTGCAGGGATTCGTCGGAGCCGAGATACACATACCTGAGTGTTCTCGGCTTTTTTTGGCGCAGCCGTCACGCCCAGTCCCGCCATTGGACCTGTGTTATGTCCATCATAGGGTGGGACTGGGCATGACTGTGAGCGGCGCCGAAAAAAGCCGAGAACACTCGGGTATGTGTATCTCGGCTCCGACGAATCCCTGCAGTCTCTGCGCCATATTTGAATCTACACACGGCTGTGTATGTCAGCGGCGAGTGCACAAAGCTGCACTGACATGGCTGCACTGGGGCAAAACTGCACGGGCAAACCTGCACTGACAAAGTTGCACTGGGGCAAAGCTGCACTGACAAAGCTGCACTGACAAAGCTGCACTGACAAGGCTGCACTGGGGCAAAGCTGCACTGAATAGGCTGCACTGGGGCAAAGCTGCACTGACAAGGCTGCACTGACAAGGCTGCACTGACAAAGCTGCACTGACAAGGCTGCAATGGACACTGGGGCAAGGCTGCACTGACACTGAAAAGGCTGCAGATGGACAGATAACGCTGCATTGATGGGCATGTTAATGTAAGTTTCTTTTCCTTAAACTTCCCTCCTAAAAGTTTTTTTCCTTAAAATTCCCTGCTAAACTTGGGGTGCGTGTTATACGCCGGCGCGTGTTATACCTTGATAAATACGGTATATATATATATATATATATATATATATATACACTACCTTGTGACTTTCTCAGGGAATTCCCAGAGGAAAATAATGATTAAGAGCGCAAGTAGAACATGCTAAATACTAAATTCAATATTAAAGTATTTTTCATGTCTTATTAGTTATTACTAATTTTTGGTGCTGCATTAGAATATTTCAGAGTAATTTTATTTGCACCAGTTCTCATTTTCCTTTATATAATTCCCAGAGGAAGTCATGTGGTAATGACGAAACCGGTAGTAGGAGCTTGATCGGCTGACGTGTAAGGTATCAGGAAGTATTTTGGAGCATAGGCTTAGGACGGTGGGAGAGTCGCTGACTGGGGCTGCAGATATGGCGTCAGGTGACACCATCACCCCACTAGTATACCAAGGCTAGTTTTTTTACTATGTAATGTGAGTGTGTCTTTGTGAAGTTTAATTCATAATAAATATTTTAAAACAATATTGCAATATTGCAAGCATCTGTTGTTTCTACATGTGGCATAGATGAGTGGAGGTCACTGTTAACCAGAAGGAAGGAGTTGTGTTTGATATGAAATCTGAGCCAAATAAGTCACTACAGGAAGGAGGAACCACAGGAGGAATCCCCAAGCTGTTACATATTTACTACAGGCTTTTTAAAAAAGCCCTTAAAGCGGAGTTCTGCTTTAAAAAAAAAAAAAAAAAAAAAGTCAGCAGCTACAAATACTGCAGGTGCTGAATTTTAATAATCAGACACTTACCTGTCCCAGGGTCCAGCGATGCGGGGGAACGAAGCCTAGCTTGGGAGGTGATCTCCCTTCCGGTGCTGAGGTGTGACGGGAGGAAGTGGGAGCTGGGACCCTCTTAAAAGAGGGTACCCGCTTCCCCCCCAAAAAATGGCATGTCAGGGGGTCACCTCCCTTAAGTTCCATTTTTGGGTGGTACTCCGCTTTAAGGTGGGGGTACATCCAGTGGAGGGGTACACCAGGATTGTGTGCACACTGCATGAAGGCACCAGCATCACTTTCATCCATCTCCTTATGTTGGACAGTCAAGATTTTATTTACTATATCAAGGATAGTGTGCAGCACACGGAGCACTTTATTTTGGACGTTAGAATACTTGAATGTTATTTGCATGCTTTTGGACTCTTTGCACAGAGTTAATCTATTAATAATTCAATATATTTATTTATTTAGTTGGAGAATTATGTATTAGGTCATGTCCTAAAGGGACTCACTTTATTGTATTATTTTATATTGCATTTTTTATTTATTTATGTATTTACCTATCCATCCATTCACTGGTTGGTCTTAGCGCCGCACATATTGTTATTTGATTTTGCATTGTCATATTTAGGGAAGTGTGGGGAGTGCTGGCAGCTGCCCATTTTAATTTACTTAATTTCTATTTATTAATTAATTTCAGCAGCTCACAAGGTTTTTCAATTATTCATGATTGGCCAAAGGCACCATTCCTTTGGCCAATTATGGCTCTCTCAGCAGAGTGTGCTGTGATTGGCCAAAGCATGCAGGTCAGTGTCCATGTACTTATAATTGTAGCTCAACCCCTGTAGGAGTCACAGTGATTTAACTGTTTCTTCTCCAGATTTAGTGCACACTGGCTCAATAGGGGATGACTTTTAGGATTTTTATTGCTGAAGAACTTGGGATGGGATGTAGAGTGATATGGGATAATCCTGATTCCCTGATTCTTACCAGGAGGAAACTCCACCTTGGTAGGTCTCTCTGACCAATCTCTATGCAGTAACAAGTACAAATGGCAGAGACTGAGCTCCATTCTTAGAAGCTTTTTAGGCAGGAATACTGGCTTGTCCACGCAAGGTATAAAAGACACAGTCACTAAAACCCTAAACTCAGGACAGTACTCACAATTAAATAATCACAGAATAAATCTGAAACCACACTCATGAAATAAGTGTATAAGTAGCTTTGAGCACGCTATGGGATATCTAGCATAGCAAACAAATATAATGCATCACAAGGTGCAGTGCTTTAATTATTCATCAAATCCTAATACATTATACATATATCAAACAACAAAACAAAAAAGAAAATAAAGTCCATAAATCATGAAAACCTCTTTCAAATTATAACATGCAGAAAGTCCAAGGGATGTGTATCCCATTCTATAAAAAACATCACCACCATAGGGATACAGCAGAGGCTTACCAGACAAATATGACCATCATATTATAGAGAGGTCTATTATAGGGAGGTCATATTAGGCATCATGTCTCAGAAGACGTCAGATTTGACGAAACTCATAGGGAGGAGTCACGCTACTGAAGTGTCCTGGAAATGCTATTTGGCCAAACTTGAGAACAGGGCATGTAATCATGGCACTGACCATAAGTGCCCTGATTACAGTAAAGGCCCAGAGGTGCCACCAATCAATGCCCATTAGCGTCATCAATCAGTGCCCATCAGTAACACAAATCAGTGCCCATTACTGGTGCCAGTCAGTGCTGCCTTTTAGTGCCCATCAGTGCCTGCTCATCAGTGCTGCCAATCAATTGCCATCAGTGCCCATCAGTGCTGCTCATTAGTGCCCATCAGTGCTGCCTATCAGTGCCCATCAGATCCACCTTTTCGTGCTGCCCACCAGTGCCACCTATCAGTGTCTATCAGTGGCCATCAGTGCCGCCTTTTCGTGCTGCCTGTTAGTGCCCATCAGTGCCACCTATCAGTGCCCTTCAGTGTGGCATAATAGTGCCTCCTCATCAGTGCCACCTCATCAGTGCCCATAAGTGCCACCTCATCAGTGCCCATAAGTGCCACCTCATCAGTGCCCATAAGTGCCACCTCATAAGAGCCCATAAGCCCATAAGTGCAGCCTATCAGTGCCCATCAGTGCCGCTTCCTCAACGCACAACAGTGAAGGATAAAATTACTCATTTACAAAATATACTGACAGACTTTTTTTTTTCAAAATTTATGGTCTTTTTTTAATTTTAATTTTTTTTTTTTTAGTAAAAAATAAAAAACCCAGCAGTTATTAAATATCACCAAAAGAAAACTCTGTGTGAAGAAAATTTTTAAAAATTCATTTGGGTACAGTGTTTCATGATCACGCAATTGTGTGACTTACGCTGAAAGCTGAAAAATGGCCTGGGCAGAAAGGGGATGAAAGTGCCCTGTATTAAGGTGGTTAATTACTGTATACGATCCACACATGCCTTAAGTATAAATCATTTTTATCATAAACAATTGATATTTTTTTTTGTATTAAAATCCTTGTTTTCAATTATTTTTATCCTATGATGCATCTCAGTACCCTTAATCTCCTGCAGCCTTAGTACAGTCAATTCCTGTCCACCTTTCCAGTAATGGCTGCCCACATTTCTTAGGATTGTTTTCTTAATAAAAAGAACAGTGGACTGTGTAAAGCTGATTGAAATTCCCACTTGTAGTCTCCAATGGGGTGTGTGAGACAGGGTGATAACACAGGAGCACAATGGGAGACAGGAACAGAGCATTGTCACCCTATAAGAAGAACATGGACCTTTACCGTTCTATCATTAGCTGTTATTTTAACCACTTGCCAATTGTATACTTTATATATATATGGCGCCAAGGCGGCTATCCTGGGCAGGATCACGTACCTGTACTATTTGTGGGAAAAATGGTCATTAATTTTATTTGGGTACAGCGTCACACGACCACGCAATTGTCAGTTATATTAACACAGTGCCGTATAGCAAATAATGGCCATGAAGGGGGGTAAACCTTCTGGAGCTGAAGTGTAAACTGCATGTTTAAAGGGATTGAAAACTATTTTTGAATTCATTTTACCATTTTAACACTTTAAGATTTTAAAGCATCCCTGAAATTTTAGTGATTGGGTTTACATCTACTTTAGTGATTATTAGGCTATTGGATTAGATACTTCTACTTAATGGATGTGTTCTTCTTCTTTTTGTCCTTGTCCCTCGATTACAATAGCCGTCACAGGCTGCTTTTTTTGTTTTTCTTTCATTTAATAGCTTTATTATTGGGTCAAAAATCAGGGAAGATCAAACGGTGACCTACTTTTTGAGGAAGACGGTGAACTTGTCACACTGTTCAAAATTGTGAATTGGAAGTCTTTAAAAAACGGATCTCTTCGCCTAAAACAAGTTGGCAAAATCTTCATAACAAATGGATCTCAGCAGAATTGTTCCATCATGGTAGAGGACATTGTGTGGAAAAATGGAATTAATAAGGTTAGATACATTGTTAGAATTCAGTAGAAATTAAAGTGTAACTAAATGTAGCGCACCCCCTAAGGAGCCACAAGTATAAAGGGATCCCCCCACCCTGCACAGCCAGGCACACTGCAGTCAGGAAACAGCCAAGTGCTTTGTTCTTTTTGTGTTTTTTCTTTTTTTGAGGGGAATAAACTTGGATAAGGATAGGGGTATTACGGGATGCCCACTTGTTTTTCACAGAACTCTTCAAGGACAACTTTTTCTGTCTATTTACACACTCCTCAGCTCCTCCAGCACATCACTTGCTTGCAGCACAAAACTTCCCAGGACCAGCTGACTTACTATTAGGAGATCTGACAATAGGGCTAAGTCAGATGTAGCAAATGCCCTTTACAGGAAGGGACTGTGGCCCCTTGGCTGTGTTGAAAAGTTCTAGTGCCTAGCTGTCCTGCCATGGCCACTTATTCCAGTACCACCTCTTCAGTCACTGCCAGCCCACCTGGCTGCAGCTTCCCCTTTCACTAGCCCTCCCGGCTAATCTTCCACAATCCTCCCAGATTGACTCTGCATCCATCTCAGACTGCTCTCACCCAGTCCTCTCAGGCTGTCTCTCAGTGCTCTGACTGCAACACTCACCCTGTCTTCTCCCTGGAGATCTTCTGGACATGCTCACTGGCTCCTGCTCCCCTCACACCCACTCCCATGGCACTGGACAGGATTCCTCCTTGGGATATCAGAGGATCCCGAGCTCCCAGGCTCCAGGTCACCACCCCTCCAGACAAGGGGTTTACCCACAAGGGCCCACCGACAGCTTCCTAGCACTCCATCTTCAGTTTCCACCCAAACTCTCTCCTGTCCTGCTGGGCTGACCCTGAGTATTAAGGGTGGCCTGTCCCCTGCCAACCCATAAGTTGGGGATTGGTCAGGGGCCACATGAATACTCCAGGCAGCTCCTCCTAACCTCCCTCCCTTTCTTCTGGAAATTTCTCACAAGATCCAGAAATACGGGGAGGTACCAGAGATGCTGCCTGATGAGTCGTGCCAGCCTCCCTGGATCACTCACCTGACCCAGAATAAAACACAGGCATGGTTGCTGGCCAAGCCAAACCTTTCACTTATACTACAAAAACCTAACATTACCTACTCTAGCACACTAGAGGGTGCTACATATTTGTTCCATTGGGAATGTTTCCCTTTATGTCCTGTTGACATGTGAGAAAGTGAATATAATTCTCTGCAAAGTGAAAGTTATCTGATCTATTGTCACCAGAATTGGTGTCTCTATTGGAAGAATTCTCCTCCTGTTCTGGTAACAATGTTAACATTTTGGATCATTCATGCCTGTCCTGCTGTCCAGGTCAAGCAGAAAGAATCTTTTGCAAAAACCTGATAAAAAATCTGCCTGTCCAAAATGACACAATTTGGTTTGGGCTTTAGATACAGTATTCTTTAGCTGTTAAGACAACCAATCATATTAGGTGAAAAAGGCCAATAGGAATTAAAACTGTCCACTAGAATTCTGTTTATTACAGAAAAAACTTCTTAAAAAAATACATGTCATCATATCCATCAACAAAAAGAAAACAACAAAAGATCGGGAGAAAAAGTTACAACACAAAGCCAACAGAGGCAAGCCATAGTGAAGGTTTAGTCAAGGACAACTTGAGATTTAGAAAAGACAAGCCATTGTCAGGAATTAGCCAAGGTCAAACAAATAATTAGCCATGGTCAGAAACTATAAAAGTGAACTCTTGCGAGCAGCTGCAAGTGCCTGGTCCCCTGGTCTACTATGTGCAAATACAAAATAAAAACTAAATATGAGTACAGTAATACCTTGGATTACGAGCATAAATCCATCCAGAAGCATGTTTGTAATCCAAAGCACTCATATATCAAAGCGAGATTCCATATAAGAAATAATGGAATCTCAGATGATTCTTTCCACCACCACTGCTGGTATATGCAGTACTGTATGTGGCCAGAGGTGCGGGAGCGCTGGTGTATGTAGTACTGTATGTGGCCAGAGGTGCGGGAGCGCTGGTGTATGTAGTACTGTATGTGGCCAGAGGTGTGGGAGCGCTGGTGTATGTAGTACTGTATGTGGCCAGAGGTGCGGGAGCGCTGGTGTATGTAGTACTGTATGTGGCCAGAGGTGCGGGAGCGCTGGTGTATGTAGTACTGTATGTGGCCAGAGGTGCGGGAGCGCTGGTGTATGTAGTACTGTATGTGGCCAGAGGTGTGGGGGCGCTGGTAACGCTCAGAGACACTCTGGAACTGTTGACTCTTTTGGGTGCTCCAACGCATGTTACACCCGTTCCACCCAGCTAGGACTGTCTCCGAGTGTCTCTGAGCATCCCCGAGTTCTACAGGAAACGTTGGGAGCCACCGGCGCCCCCAGACCTCTGGCCACATATGGTAATATATACACCAGTGGCTTGAGCCCTACTCATCTTGCGAGGCAGTGCTCGCAAATCAAGTCAGGATTTTTCAAAAAAATATAGCTCATCTTGCGAAACGCTCGTATACCGCGTTACTTGCAAACTGAGGTATCACTGTATATAAATATATAAAAAAGAAAATGGGGTCTGCCGCTGTGTACCTCATAAACTAAGCGTATAAGCAGTGGCGGCCCGCTCATTAGGGGCGCAGGGGTGCCACCCCCTAATCCATGCGTGGATTTTAATGTTTTTTTTTTTTTTTAGAATCACTGCGCCCTGAGCCCACCCAGTTGTGTGACATTAGTGAATTAATATTCGCTAATGTCTTCCTGCTTCTCCTCCTGGCCAATCAGAAAGCAGGCCCTGAGACCCGATTGGCCAGGTGTCCTAAGACTCCCTGGCCAATCAGGTCTCAGGGCCCACTTCCTGTTCGGCCAGGAGGAGAAACAATGACCCTGGCTCTTCCATCCGCAACCTCCTCCCCGCATAAGGTAAGGCCATGGATCGCCACCTTACTGATCATTCGATCGAGAGTGGGAGGGGGGTTAATGTGAGCGAGTACTGGGGGGGTAGTGCAAGTGGGGGGGCCAGGTTTGTTTGCGCCCCCCCAAAATTTCGAGCACCAGCTACCACTGAGTATAAGTGATGTTTAAAAGAGCGCTACCCCTAACAAACAAGTGCCTCTATACAGACCAGGTGTACACAGATACATATCAAATAAATATTAGAACTTCACACACTCTTAACCAAATAGTATAAATCAATCATGACATGAACAATAAAAAATAAAAAAGCAAAAAGAACTACAAGTATTATCAGCACTATACAGTGATATCTCCCCATGCGGTGACACACATACAATATATATCTACGTCCCACCCATAGGACGTCCATCGACATCCTTGCATTTCAGTAGTTATACTGTATGGTATGGATCTTTTCAGTCGGCGATTCCCTGTAATGTAGAAGTAATCCGAGTGGCTAATAATGTATATCTACAGTGTCCGCTCTAATTTATCCCAAGGGTGTTCTATTGGCTTGAGGTCAGGACTCTGTGGAGAACACCCAAGTTCCTCCACCCCAAACTCACTCCTGCGTGTCTTTATGGACCTTGCTTTGTGCACTGGTCCAAATCATTTGGTAGAGGGGGGATTATGGTGTGGCATTATTTTTCAGGGGTTGGGCTTGGCCCCTTAGTTCCAGTGAAGGAACTCTTAAGGCATCAGCATACCAAGACATTTTGGACAATTTCAAGCACCCAACTTTGTGGGAACAGTTTGGGGATTGTCCCTTCCCAACGCTGTATCTTGGCCTAGGCCAACAAGGCCCAGGCCTAGGGTGGCACTTTGCAGGGGGCAGCAAAAAAGCCGCCCCCTGCACAAAAACAGCCTCCTCCTGGCTTCCACACGAAAAGAGTCCCCGCCGGCTTACGCTACACTTTTACTGTAGCGCCAGTCTTTTGGGGCGAACTGGGCCGCGGAGCTGATTATTTCACTTATTTGTATAATGACTAGGGAATTATACAAATAAGTGAAATAATTCCATGATTACAATCAGTGGCAGCAAACACAAGTCCAAACCTTTCACAAGATAGGAGTAATCTTACTAATCCAGTGACATATTATAATAGCACATATAGGCGAGCAGGTCCTAGTTTAACTGAAACAAAGTCCCAGATAATATCTTATGTATTAGCTAAGATCAGTAGTATAAATATATATACAGTATCTCACAAAAGTAACTACACCCTTCACATTTTTGTAAATATTTTATTATATCTTTTCATGTGACAACACTGAAGAAATTACACTTTGCTACAATGTAAAGTAGTGAGTGTATAGTTTGTATAACAGTATAAATTTGCTGTCCCTTCAAATTAATTCAACACACAGCCATCTAAACCACTGGCAACAAAAGTGAGTACACCCCTAAGTAAAAATGTCCAAATTGGGCCCAATTTGACAGTGATCCCCGGGAAAGCTCAAACATTGGCTCCTTTTCTTATTGTTGATTCCAAATTGGGCCCAATTAGCCATTTTCCCTCCCCGGTGTCATGTGACTCGTTAGTGTTACAAGGTCTCAGGTGTGAATGGGGAGCAGGTGTGTTAAATTTGGTGTTATAGCTCTCACTCTCTCATACTGGTCACTGGAAGTTCAACATGGCACCTCATCGCAAAGAAGTCTCTGAGGATCTGAAATAAAAAAAATGTTGCTCTACATAAAGATGGCCTAGGCTATAAGAAGATTGCCAAGATCCTGAAACTGAGCTGCAGCACAGTGGCCAAAACCAGACAGCGGTTTACCAGGACAGGTTCGCCATGGTCGACCAAAGAAGTTGAGTGCATGTGCTCAGTGTCATATCCAGAGGTTGTCTTTGGGAAATACACGCATGAGTACTGCCAGCATTGCTGCAAAGGTTGAAGGGGTAGGGGGTCAGCCTGTCAGTGCTCAGACCATATGCCGCGCACTGCATCAAATTGGTCTGCATGACTGTCGTCCCAGAGGAAGATGATGCACAAGAAAGCCCGCAAACAGTTTGCTGAAGACAAGCAGACTAAGGACATGGATTACTGGAACCATGTCCTGTGGTCTGATGAGACCAAGATAAACTTATTTAGTTCAGATGCTGTGTGTGGCGACAACCAGGCGAGGAGTACAAAGATAAGTGTGTCTTGCCTACAGTCAATCATGGTGGTGGGAGTGTCATGGTCTGGGGCTGCATGAGTGCTGCTGGCACTGGGGAGCTACAGATCATTGGGGGAACAATGAATAACAACATGTACTGTGACATACTGAAGCAGCGCATGATCACTGCCTTGCTAAAGAAGCTGAGGGTAAATGTGATGGACTGGCCAAGCATGTCTCCAGACCTAAACCCTATTGAGCATCTGTGGGGCATCCTCAAACGAAGTGTGGAGGAGCACAAGATCTCTAACCTCCACCAGCTCCGTGATGTCATCATGGAGGAGTGGAAGAGGACTCCAGTGGCAACCTGTAAAGCTCTGGTGAACTCCATGCCCAAGAGGGCAGTGCTGCAAAAAAATGGTGGCCACACAAAATATTGACACTTTGGGCCCAATTTGGACATTTTCATTTAGGGGTGTACTCACTTTTGTTGCCAGTGGTTTGGACATTAATGGCTGTGTGTTGAGTTATTTTGAGGGGACAGCAAATTTACACTGTTGTAGAAGCTGTACACTCACTACTTTACATTGTAGCAAAGTGTAATTTCTTCAATGTTGTCACATGAAAAGATAGAATAAAATATTTACAAAAATGTGAGGGGTGTACTCACTTTTGTGAGATGCTGTATATGCTATAAAAATATGTATTTGCTGACAGGGCGGGTCTTAAACAGGAAGGGACATGGCCTTTACATGTGTCATATTTTAATTAGGCGGCACACAAGTTTAGTCAGGCCTAGGGCAGCACAAAACTTAAATACACCACTGCCCCTTCCTGTTTCAACATGACTGCACATCAGTGCACAAAGACATAGATGAGCGAGTTTGGGGTGGAGGGACATGACTGGCCCCCTCTGCCTCCTCCACCCTAAAGCACTGCATCCCCATGTTGATGGGGACAAGTGCCTCATCCCCACAACCATGGCCGGTGGTTGTGGGGGTCTACGGGCAGGGGGCTTATTGGGAGGAGAATTTTTTTTTTTTTTTTTGGGTCGGTGGTGCGGCCTGATTGACAATGGACTTACATCGAGAGACATGTTTTTTTTTTTTTTTTTTTAAATAAAGGATAAGAAAACAAACTTGTCTCTTGTTTTTTTTAACTTTTTGTACACTTTTTGGTGAATGGGTAGGGGTACTATGAAGGGGGGCGCTTGCTTGTCCCCCCTCCTATCCTGACCTGCCAGGCCATATGCCCGGATAAGGGTCTGGTAAGGATTTTGGGGGGACCCCCCACGTCTTTTTTTTCCTATTATTCAGCTGTCAGCGGGGAAGCCCATTGACAGCTGATGACTCATCCGTTGTTAAGGTCGCTGCTTTGACACATGTGTTAAAACAAACTAAAATCATCTAGAAGAAATGTATTACAAAATGCACACAAAAACACAAATTTTGTAGGAACTTATTATTTCTATATTGTGGCTGCAAACATTGTTCAACTAGAAACAGGGAAAAGTAAGTGTGGCATTTAAATCTATATAGACTTTCCTTATTTGCAGATCCCAAAGTCTCAGTGTTCGGAGAATTGTATACCAGGAACCAGGAAAGTCCCAAGGTCTGGAATCCACACCTGCTGCTATGACTGTGTCCAGTGCTCGGAGGGGGAGATATCAAATGTCAGCGGTATATGGACATTTATATTGTCATACACTTTACATCTTCCATATACATATGTCTAATATTAATAATCATGTAATAGATATTTAACAGGAAACACCATTTAGAATGCAGATGGCCGTGTCTCCACTTCTGCTTTTGATTATCTCTCCATACTTTGGGGACCACTCCAACTTCCAGCATAATAAAGCTTTCTTTTAATTTGATTGGTAGAATTTTTTGTAATCTGTTAGTGGGGCTGCGACATTGCGGCGTACAAACTGGGCACCTAACTGACACTTTTGACACTTTTTGGGGACCAGTGACATTATTACAGTGATCAGTGCAAAACAAAAATGCAGTTTCACTGTACTAATGACACTGGCAGGGAAGGGGTTAACATCAGGGGCAATCAAAGGGTTAACTGTGTGCCTAGGGGGTGCTTTCTAACTGTGTGAGGGATGTGCTTTAGCTAAAGGAAAACAGAGATCCGTGTTTCTGCTTAGCAGAAATACAAGATCTCCATTTTCCCCTTTGACAGAACAGTGATCTGCCTTGTTTACATAGGCAGACCGCCGTTCTGCCTCTCCTCAGGATGATCGGTGGGTTCAGGTGGACATCGTCTCTGCCGGACCCGCTGATTGGCTCCTGCTGTGTCCAATCACAGCAGGAGCGGGGCTCTGGCAGTGCGTGCGCCCACCCTGGAGCCGAAGAAAAAAAATCACGTATAGGTACGTGATTTTGCACTTAAGGGCCACCCTCCAGCAGTATATGTACCTGTGGCAGACCATATTTTAGAATTACTAAGCAAAGAGGAGAAATTTGTATTATATCAACCATACATCACTAAATGATATGGAACATCAATTATGTGTCCTTTTTTTATCCTCCAGACAGTGAAAACTGCCAGCCATGCAGATATGATGAATGGCCCAATGAGAAGAAGGATCAGTGTGTCCTGAAACTGCTGGATTTCCTGTCTTACGCTAATGACCCTACAGGAGTGATCTCTGCCTTGTTCTCCTCCATTCTCTGTGCTATGACTGGACTGATATTACTGGTCTTTATTTCACACCAAGACACGGCCATCGTAAAAGCCAACAACAGAAACTTGAGCTTCATCCTTCTGGTCTCCATCATGCTGAGCTTCCTCTGTGTGTTCCTCTTCCTTGGACATCCTGATGATATTTCCTGCTTGTTACGCCAAATCTCATTTGGAATCCTGTTCACTATTGCCATCTCTTGTGTCCTTGCCAAAACCATCATGGTTTGTGTAGCATTTAAGGCCACCAAACCTGGCAGTCTGTGGAAACACTGGATTGGAGCCAAACTTTCTAATTCCATAGTGATTTTATGTTCATCCATTCAAGTTATAATTTGTGTCATCTGGTTGTCTATCTCTCCTCCCTACCAAGATCTGAACACGGTTTCTTATCAGGACAAGATAATTGTTCAGTGTAATGAAGGGTCAGTTGTTGGGTTTTATTCTGTTCTTGGTTACATGGGGTTTCTGGCAGCTGTGAGTTTTGTTCTGGCTTTCATGGTGAGGACATTACCAGACAGTTTTAATGAGGCCAAGTACATCACCTTCAGCATGCTGGTGTTCTGCAGTGTGTGGATTGCCATGATCCCGGCCTATCTGAGCTCTAGAGGAAAGTACATGGTGGCTGTGGAGATATTCGCCATACTGAGCTCCAGTGCCGGAGTTTTAGGCTGTATATTTCTTCCCAAATGTTACATAATCTTATGGAGACCAGATTTGAACACTAAAATATCTATAACAGAGAAAAGAGTTTTGCAATAAATTGCACCATTATTAAAGTGGTCATAAACCCTTACATATTGTGTACCAGTGAAATGACTAGCCTAAGATGATACACAGAGGTTAAACAAACCAAATCAATACATTGTGCCTATTTATCTGCAGCCATCTCTTCTCTACATATGTTCTTTGTTCAGAGTTTACACAGCATTTATGAGCTTCAGAAGGTAGGGGGCATGGATATGATCTTACACATTGCTCAGCATAGAGCAGAGAGCTGAGTGTAATCTGAGACCAGAGTGGAAGGAATGGAAATACCCCCCTCTACATAGCCTCATAGGGAAACATGCACATTTGAGGTTGTCAGTCACCTGATGTAAGCTGGAGGGTAGGTGGGGCCATCTCTCAGGATTGTCTGGTGTTGGCATAGACTATAATGCCGCGTACACACGGTTGGATTTTCTGATGGGAAATGTTCGATGGGAGCTTGTTGTCGGAAATTCCGACCATGTGTAGGCTTGATCGGACAAGAACCAACAAATGTCTGGGGAATGCCCAGGAAAAAGCCAAAGTCTACTTACCACCAGCTTGCAGACAACCAAATTGACCTATCTAACAGTAAGCGTTAAAAAAGGGGTTTAGTCCGCACGCATTTGCAAACGCATGCGTGAGCCACAGAGCCACGTCACGGCACCCTTGTATCTGTGGTCCTAACACTAAAGTATGAGTGTCCCCACAGTGGAGGCACATGCATTTAATGGATAAATGAGAGCAGGTGGCTGGAGGGGAGCCCACCCCACCTTAAAGGTACAGGAGCACACCAAACACCCAGCAATAGCACAATGGCTGCAAAGGTGTTGGTGCACTGCTGGACCAATACAAAACACTCACGTGATAACACAAACTTGCTACCACTCTCATTTATAGCTGGCTATCGCAGTAAGCAGCTTTGGGAGGCTAAAACAGGTACCAACAAATGTCTGGGGAATGCCCAGGAAAAAGCCAAAGTCTACTTACCACCAGCTTGCAGACAACCAAATTGACCTATCTAACAGTAAGCGTTAAAAAAGGGGTTTAGTCCGCACGCATTTGCAAACGCATGCGTGAGCCACAGAGCCACATCACGGCACCCTTGTATCTGTGGTCCTAACACTAAAGTATGAGTGATCGGACAAGAGCCTCATCCCTACAACCCTGGCACCGCTTCTCTTGTGACATCACTGACTTGTGCCATCATGTGATGTCGCCAGGTGGCCCCGCCCTTAGCTGTATTAGAACTGTCAAAAAGCAAGCCAGGCATTTGGTGGTTTGCCCTGAAGACCTTGAAAAAGTCACGTGGCAGTGACGTAACATGTAGGAGGAGCCTGTGAAGTCCCCAGCATCTGCAGTGTGTGAGATAGCAGCGGCGGTGAATGAAGCACCTTACCGCTGAGCTCCGGTTTGCAGCTGATCAATAAAAGCGATCCCATCTAGGAGAGTATGTGAGTGGAACAACTCTATTTGAAAGATAGCATCCAATTAGTATTTAATCTCTGCGCAATGGATATATACTTTTCTTTTTACATGTCCGGAATCTGAGTGGAGGAGCGATTAGCATTAAAGGAGAAGTGAAAGAAGTAAAAGTAACACACTTGTTTGACACTATTTTTATCTTTGTTTTAATATTGTCACAATATAATTAACACTGAGGAGTCTGATTATATAACACTTGATGAACTGTCTACATTTCACATG
This sequence comes from Aquarana catesbeiana, assembly GCF_042186555.1. NCBI lineage: Eukaryota > Metazoa > Chordata > Amphibia > Anura > Ranidae > Aquarana > Aquarana catesbeiana. The sequence goes on along the minus strand of NC_133327.1, from coordinate 4,169,578 downwards.
AAGGATTTTTTTAGAAAAAGGAAGATTTTTTTGTATACTTTTTGCACATTTGCATTTATTTATTTATTTTTGGAAAGTTTCAAGTAGCACAGTATACATTTAATCAGATATAATTTTATTTTATTTATTATAGGCAGTAGATATGTTTTAAGAGCACATGCACATTTTAGTTTTATCATTAATGCATTTTTTATGAGCACATTACATGCATAATGGTGGGATTAGATTGATTTATATTTTATTCTAAATTTTGTAAGAATTTACATGAATTTACATTGGGGACATTGTTTTTTTATTTTTAATAAAGGAATTGTCAAAAACTGCCTCCTGTTTTTATTTATTTTTACACTTTTTTGGTGAATGGTAGGAGTACTACCATGTTGAGGGCATGTGGCCTGTTATGGTACGGGGGGGGGGCTGCATGCTCAGATAAGGGTCTGTTATGAATCTTGGGGGAAGCCCCACTGCGTTTTTTTTTCATGTTTGAAACAATTTTAAAACATGGAGCGTTAGGTATCTATTTACTCAATGCAACTTTTACATTTTAACCAAAAATGGGTATTATATGGTGTTGTTTTGCACTAAAATTAATCTTATTATATTTTTTTTAAAGAAAATTTGCGTTTAATAAAAAGTTGCGCAAATATCATGTGAAACAAAAATTTGCAGCTATCTTTTTATTCTATATACATGGAAATTGATCCTCTAGCGGGACTTTTAAAGGGAACACCTACTCATGGGTCATAAAGAGTATGGAGGATGTAGAAATTGTATGATAAAGTGTTTATTGGTAATATAGATATTCAAAGGGATCTGTGGTACATAGGGGTACATATGCAGCATACGTAATACATACAAAAAAATAGCAATACAAGTGCAAACAATTCACAATCATGGAACTCCAATACACATGGAACACATATGCGGGGAGTACCCGACGCGTTTCGAGATATATACTCTTCCTCAGGGGTATCAGATTGGAATCGGAAAGCAAAGGGTATGTCTATAAATTAAGAAAACAGTAATAAACCAATTGTAAGGGTATTGTAAACAAAATATATAAACATAAAGGAGGTAATGGTTGGAAAACAAGTATACAATATATATATATGGAGAAAACCAGTAAATTACTGACCATAAAGTATTGCTTGGAGGGCATGTGTCTAATGCTGCATCCATATTAAAAAAAGGGGAAGATAAAGGGGTCTGAAAGGGACATAACACCGCTGAAAATAATGGTGTGTCCTGGTCCTGGTCCACAACCCGCAAGGCTTGTGTGCCCATCACGGCGCGGCCGCCAGGAAAAAGTTCCCCAACAGAGGGCGTCAGAAAAGACCACCAGTGGTAGAAATGATCCTGGGAGGCTCCAATCTGTAGGGAGCAAAAGATGGGAGAAAGGGTGGGGTAATGAGGGGGCAAGGAGGTGTACATAGTTGTTATTAATAGTGCAGAGGGACCCCAGGGGCATGGTAACCCAATAAAAGGTAGTTACAACAAGAAGTACCTGAGTAAGCCCGTCAATGGTATATTGGCAGGAGGCTGGGAGAGTTGTAAGCAGTGGTGCGTCTAGGCCTAGACGCACCACTGCTTACAACTCTCCCAGCCTCCCACCAATATACCATTGACGGGCTTACTCAGGTACTTTTTGTTGTAACTACCTTTTATTGGGTTACCATGCCCCTGGGGTCCCTCTGCACTATTAATAACAACTATGTACACCTCCTTGCCCCCTCATTACCCCACCCTTTCTCCCATCTTTTGCTCCCTACAGATTGGAGCCTCCCAGGATCATTTCTACCACTGGTGGTCTTTTCTGACGCCCTCTGTTGGGGAACTTTTTCCTGGCGGCCGCGCCGTGGTGGGCACACAAGCCTTGTGGGTTGTGGACCAGGACCAGGACACACCATTATGTTCAGCGGTGTTACGTCCCTTTCAGACCCCTTTATCTTCCCCTTTTTTTAATATGGATGCAGCATTAGACACATGCCCTCCAAGCAATACTTTATGGTCAGTAATTTACTGGTTTTCTCCATATATATATTGTATACTTGTATTCCAACCATTACCTCCTTTATGTTTATATATTTTGTTTACAATACCCTTACAATTGGTTTATTACTGTTTTCTTAATTTATAGACATACCCTTTGCTTGCCGATTCCAATCTGATACCCCTGAGGAAGAGTATATATCTCGAAACGCGTCGGATACTCCCCGCATACGTGTTCCATGTGTATTGGAGTTCCATGATTGTGAATTGTTTGCACTTGTATTGCTATTTTTTTGTATGTATTACGTATGCTGCATATGTACCCCCTATGTACCACAGATCCCTTTGAATATCTATATTACCAATAAACACTTTATCATACAATTTCTACATCCTCCATACTCTTTATGACCCATGAGTAGGTGTTCCCTTTAAAAGTCCCGCTAGAGGATCAATTTCCATGTAGCTAGTTCAACTTGGGATGTGGGTTCATCCTACCTTTTAGACCAACCCAGCACCAAACCACTCCTCGCATTCAATCTTTTTATTCTATAGGGCCTCTGCTTTTAGAAAATTTATAATGTTCTGGGGGTTTATGTCATTTTATTGCCAAAAATTAGGATTTTTACATGTATGCGACAAAGAAAAAAAATAGCTCTGGAGCCGAACTGGTTAAATATTAAAACCTAAGGCTGGTGATATTGAGAGCAGTCCTCTGGCCAGGAATATGACACAATATGGAGGAGGGTTTCATCAACAACAGGTGAGTAGTTGTCTTATCCAAGAAGAAGCGGGATGGGGAATTGTACAATTTGGCACCAACATCTAGCCAATCATATACCCCTTATATACTGATGCCACTAGTCCTGTAGTGAGTTCCCACCTTTGTAGCATCTGAGATCTGTGAGTTTCAGGGATGGAGAGGGGAATTGTACTGAGAAACAATGGGAGGGGGCTAACTAGGGTTGCACCAATACCGATACTGGTATCGGTATCCGTGCGGATACTAGGCATTTACACAAGTATCGGTACTCATGAAAATGCACCGATAGTTAAAATCGATACCTTCTGGCTCAGTTGTTAGCGGGATTAATGGAGGAGGAGGACATAGGATGACAGCATAGTCCTCATAGTTGCGGGGCTAACAGTGCTGATTGTTGGGAGTGTTGTTTCTTCATCACTTGGTCTCATCCAGATGGTACTATTATGCCCCATACACACGATAGGATTTTCCGATGGAAAATGTTCTATAGGAGCTTGTTGTCGGAAATTCCAACAGTGTGTAGGCTCCATCGGACATTTTCCATCGGAATTTCGGTCACACAAAATTTGAGAGCTGGTTCTCAAATTTTCCGACAACAAAATCCGTTGTCATAAATCCCGATCGTGTGTACACAATTCCGACGCACAAAGTTCCACACATGCTCGGAATCAAGCAGAAGAGCCGCACTGGCTATTGAACTTCATTTTTCTTGGCTCGTCGTACGTGTTGTATGTCACCGCGTTCTTGACGTTCGGAATTTCCGACAAGATTTGTGTAACCGTGTGTATGCAAGACAAGTTTGAGCCAACATCCGTTGGAAAAAAAACATGGATTTTGTTGTCGGAAAATCCTATCGTGTGTACAGGGCATTACACAGCACACTGATAGATGATGGAGACCCCCACCGCTGCTCCTCCTCATCTTAATCTCCCTAAATGCCAGAAATAGGTATCGGTAATTGGTAACAGCAGGTACTTAAAAAAATTATCGGTACTCGTACTCGTTGCTAAAAAAGTGGTATCGGTATTACAGTATATACTCCATACAGTATATGCTGTGTTGTATGTCACTTACCCCTGACCCCCGCACTCTATTCATTTTATATGTCACATAGTTCTGACCAAAGTCTTCGTTGTACAACAGTTGCTGGTTTTAACCACTTCAGCCCCGGAAGATTTGGCTGCTCAATGACAGGCCATTTTTTGCGATACGGCACTGTGTTGCTTTAACTGACAATTGCGCGGTCGTGTGACGCTGTATCCAAACAAAATTGACGTCCTTGTTTTCCCACAAATAGAGCTTTCTTTTGATGGTATTTGATCATCTCTGCGGGGTTTTTTTTGCGCTATAAACAAAAGAAGAGCGACAATTTTGAAAAAAACACAATATCTTTTACTTTTTGCTATAATGAATATCCCACATTTTTTTTTCAAAAAAACAAATTTTTTCCTCAGTTTAGGCTGATATGTATTCTTCTACATATTTTTGGTAAAAAAAATCACAATAAGCGTATATTGATAGGTTTGCACAAAAGTTATAGCGTCTACAAAATAGGGGATAGATTTATGGCGATCTACGATTTTTATCAGGACTGTGATATTGCGGCGGACAAATTGGACACTTTTTACAAATTTTTGGGACCATTGACAATTATACCATTGATCAGTGCTATAAAAATGCTGGGTTGACAGGGGGCAGGCCCCCTCAATACTCTGGGTCACCCCAGCTGGGGAAGTGGAGTTTGGGTGGAAGATGGAGTGTAATGCCGCGTACACACGAGCGGACATTCCGACAACAAAATCCATGGATTTATTTCCGACGGATGTTGGCTCAAACTTGTCCTGCATACACACGGTCACACAAATGTTGTCGGAAATTCCGAACGTCAAGAACGCGGTGACGTACAACACGTACGACGAGCCGAGAATAATTAAGTTCAATAGCCAGTGCGGCTCTTCTGCTTAATTCCGAGCATGTGTGGAATTTGGTGCGTCGGAATTGTGTACACACGATCGGAATTTCCGAGAACGGATTTTGTTGTCTGAAAATTTGAGTTCCGGCTCCGACAGCAAATGTCCGATGGAGCCTACACACGTTCGGAATTTCCGACAACAAGCTCACATCGAACATTTGTTGTCAGAAATTCCGACCGTGTGTACGGGCATTAGGCTGTCAGTGGCCCTTAAGAGTGCCCCCTAGTTTATGGGGTGGCCTCGGGCCTGGGCGCAGAAGGGACCCTCTTCGCGACACACAGAGGTGTCCTAACCAGAGGCACGGGTGTAAAAGGACAGCAGGTGAACACTTCCAGGCAAATATCAAAGGAAGGAAGCCAGACAGGTGGGCTGGTGAGTGTTACAGTCAGGAAGGAATAAGAGGACTGAGGAGAGCAGTCTCTGATGGATGCAGAGTCAGGCTGGGAGGACTGTGGAAAAGTAGCCAGGAGGGCTAGTGAAAGGGGCAGCTGCAGCCAGGTGGGATGGCAGTGCCTGAAGAGGTGATGTTGGGATCAGTAGCCACAGGAGGACAGCTGGGCACTAGGACTTTTCTATACAAACAAGGGTCTCGCTGCCCCTCCCTGTAATGGGATTTTGCTACCTATTTGACTGAGCCTTTTTGTCAGATCATCCAAACAGTGTATCAGCTGGTCCTGGGAGTTGTAGTGCTGAAATCAAGATTTGTGAAGGAGGTAGAGGAGAAGTGTATATACTGACTGTATAAAGTTATGTCCCTGAAGATTTCAACTGCTTTGGTCAAGTGGGCATCTCATAATATCCCTATCCAAGTTCATTCCCCTCAATAAAATATAAAAACAACGCACTGGACTGTTCTTCTAACTCTAGTGTGCTGTGAAAATGCGGTGTGCCTGGCTGTGCAGGGAGGGGAATGCCTTTCTGCTTGCGGCTCCTTAGGGTGTGCACTACAGTGATATTCTCTGCAAAAAAGTAAATGTAATTGAAAATATAAATAAAACAAAAAAGTGATCCTTTATCCTGAGGTTTATGTGTGTCTGTGACACTGTTACTTGTGGCACATTAATTATGTATGTTGTGAGTACAAGGGCTGTAAGTTAGGCATGCAGTGTTTACAGTGACTAGGCTCTGGTAGTGTTTAATTACCCCTCTTAATGCCACTTCCTCTGTTAAATGCAACCTGCAGCCTGACCATGATTACCATTTGCCACTACACTACGTGTGCTACAGAACTTATTTTTCCGCTCCATCCCAGGGTTCCCCACTCCCCAGGTTTTTCGTAATCCTAGTCATTCTCGCATTTCGTCATGCTGTTTTTACTTTTTTATTGCAAAGCCAGCATATTACTTGTTATGGTGTTCTGTAAAAAAAAAAAAAAAAAAAAAAAAGAAAAGTCAAACATATCAAATTCAAATCAAACACGATTCTGGCCAAAATGAGAATCATGATTTTTTTCCTTAGAATAAAGATCACGATTCTCGCGGCATAACATCATCTTTCACATTATACAAAAAAATCGGGCTAACTTTACTGTTTAGTTTTTTATTAATTCATTAAAGTGTGTTTTTAAAAAAAAAAAAAAAATTGCGTTTGAAAGACTGCTGTGCAAATACAGTGTGACATAAAATATTGCAACAACTGACCATTTTATTCTCTAGGGTCTCTGATAAAAAAATGTATCTAAGTAATTTCCTAGCAAAAAATACTGATTTCAACTTGTAAACAGCAAGCGTCAGAAAAAGGTTTAGTCTTTAAGTGGTTAAAATTCCCTCATTTACAGACTGAATTTCATTCCTTTGATTTAAGGATGAAGTGGTACAATGTTTCTCCTTATCTCTAAGCGATGTTGTCATAAACTTGGCAGGCTGCCTGTTTTTTTGGGGGTTTTTTGACAGTTGTCAGCAGTGAGCAGAGAACTCTGCATAGAATCGAGAAAATGCTGTGTTAAGATCGCAAGGGGGAAAGAATTGCGATCAGATTCTTTAACAATTAATCGTGTAGCTCTACTGTCTATACAGGCTTAAAGTGGAATCCTTGCCTAAGACCAGATATGTTTAAATACTTTATGTTCCCTCTCCCCTCCTAATACCTATTCTGCCTAACCTATGAAAAAAAAATGTTTACACATACCTATTTTCAGCCTGCTCCAGTCCCGTCATGTTGTAGGCAGGGGTCACTCTGTTATCCCTAAAGAGAAATGCTCCCTAAACCACTTGCCCACTGGGCACTTTCACCCCCTTCCTACCCAGGCCAATTTTCAGTTTTTAGCACTGTCACAATTTAAATGACAATTGCGTGGTCTGGTCATGCAACTCTATACCCAAACAACAGTTTTATCATTTGCTTGAGACAGATAGAGATTTCTTTTGGTGGTATTTCATCACTGATGGGCTTTTTATTTGTTGGTAAACAAATGAGAAAAAGATCAAAAGTTCTGAAAAAAAAAGTTTTTCTTAGTTTCTGGTATGAAATTTAGTAAATAGGTAATTTCTTTCCTTCACTGATGTGCACTGATGAGGCTGCACTGACAGGCACTGATAGACACTGATGAGGAGGCACGGATGAGGTGGCACTGATGGGCAATAAAGAGGAGGCACTGATGATGCTGCACTGATATGGGGCACTAATGGGCACTGATAGGTGGCACTGATGTGCATCACTGATGGTCACTGACAGGCAGCACCAATGTGCATTGATTGGCAGCACTGATGGGCACTGATTGGCAGCATTGGTGGACACTGATTGGCAGCACTGATGGGCACTGATTGGCAGCACTAATGGGCACTGATTAGCAGCACTGATGGACACTGGCAGCACTGATGCTGCACTGATAATCAGGACACCAATAATCAGTGCCCTGATTATCAATGTATCTGTCCCCTGTGTAAATTGCTGCTTACTGGCTCTCCTCTCCTCACATGCTGTCAGCGTACGGAGATGGTAAAGAGCCTCTGTGATTGGCTGTTCACCCAAATCTGTGATCAGCTGTGTCCGATTGACATAATGATCACAGACCCCTGCCAATGTGTGCCACAGGGGGCGAGCAGGAAGTGCGGAAGTGCCCCCCCCCCAGAAATGTGCGATATCACTGTAGCCGTCATTCAGCTATAGCACGGTCGGGAAGTTGTTAAAACCTTTCCAGGAAGGAGAATGATTTAATTTCCTCTTGGCAGGATCATATAAATATTTGGGGGGGGGGGGGGGCTTAGCTAGGGGCCTGGCCAGTGGGAAGATAGGAATGAGGAGAGAGAGAGCTAGGTGATTTAGGAAATCTTTCATTTGAAATAGGGCACCCCTATTATCGGGTACACAAAGGTACACCATCATCTGAAACAGAACTATTAAGCAGAACTTATTATTGTTTGAAAAGATGTGGTTTAATAAACAACATTTTTTTTTTCTTAACATACTTTATTGGATTTTCCAGCGTACAAAGTATAAAAAAAATGGTTACATAGATCCCTGGGGGAAGTCCCTAGAGATCATTAATAATAAACAACTGTAACAGATCAATAATAATAAACAACAACTGTAACAACAACAACACTATAACCAAAAGGTAAGAAAAACCCATGAGATAGCAGTGGTTGTCAAGATTACTAAGAGGAGGAAAGGAACAATGGTGTCAGTCTCTTTTGAAAAATGGGGGGCGGGGGTATGTCTTACCCATTGTCCATTGGAAAGAGGCCTGTGAGAAAGATGTCCACAAATGTGTGCCTATGTGTTTTTGTGCTCTGTTTGTTTACATATGCAGAGCTCTGTCCTGTCTTTCTCCTCACTGATCAGCAGGTGTCGGCGGTCATCCATTGACCGGCACCCACTGGTCGGCTTGTGCTGTAAATAATCACCCCCCGCCCGGTACATTACAGAGTTAAAATCACCCCAACTAACAGGGGAAGGTGGATGTAGGGAGTTAAAGGAGAGGTGAGGCCCTGAAAGAAAGGTTTGGAGGGGGAGTTTGGGGCATAAATGTTAGAGAATACCCATTGCCTAGAGAATAGTTTCAGCTTAATTATGACAACCCGACCATCCTCATCATTCTCCACCAATAGGACCTCGCAGGGGAGGTTTTTATGGATAAGGATGAGCACACCTGCTTTCCCTTTTACCAACATTGAGCCGTAGACCTGACCTACCCACCATTTACACATGTGGTTGAGGTCTTCTAGGGGTAGATGTAAGGAAGACTCGCTCACAGACAATGTAGGATGGGTGCCCCCTGGGGGAGGCATTATCTGATAGGGCATGTTGCAACGCCTAAGGTTTTGAACAGCAGTAGCAATATATAGAGAATAAATCTCTGGTAAGGCTGTAGGCATACAAAAAAAAAAAAAGACAAATGCAATATTACATGAACACATAGAAAATAAAAATCTGAATCATTTGATAGTTGAAGTAACAGAACAATTAGGTTGAAATATGAGGGCTCAGAGTGGGCTGGTGCTGACAAACTAAGAGGCAATTACCACCAGAACATCAGCAGGGTTTGTCATGTTTGGGCTTGTTAGAGTAGCAGGAGGAAGAAGCCGTAGACTGATTATTCATAGGAATATGGAGATAGGCTTGCAAGTAATTGGCAGCTTTCTCAGGGTGTGAAAAAGATTTTGGGTCACCAGCCGAGTCAGTGAACCGAAGTACAGCAGGAAAGGCTAGCATGAATTTCAGGCCTTTTTTGAAAAAGTGCGGCACAGATGGGTTGGAAGGCCTTGCATCTGCGGGAAACCTCCTCGGAGTAATCCGCGAAGAGAAGCAATTTATGGCCATCTAATTGAAGGGATTTGGCATTCCGGAAGGATCTAAGGATGGTCACTCTATCCATATAATTAAGATAGCAGATGATAACTGGACAGGGCGATCATTTGAAGGTGTCCCCAAGCAATGTGCGCATTCTACTACACATGACATTGTTATCCACAAAGCTTGAGGTACACGTGTAGCACATAACTCCTACAGAGAGCCGGCGTTGAATAATTCAGGGAGACCTGTAAGTCTCAGGTTGTTCTCAGAGAGCTGGCGTTGAATAATTCAGGGAGACCTGTAACTCTCAGATTGTTCTGATGGGAACGGTTCTCGAGGTCATTGAGCTTATCTAAAATGTATTGCTGGGTCTGAGAATTGTGTTGGTCACTCCTGTGAAATTTTCTTTATTTTTAAGTTGGATCATTTTCTATAATTTTAAGTTGGATAATTTTCTTTGATTTTATGTTGCACCATTTTCTTTAATTTCATGTTGGACAATGGATCTTGTTTGTGTTTATTAGGTAACTACTAGGTAGCGTGATTGGTTTTAATAAAGCAGTGGGCGCTAATTGACAAAACAGTTCATTCTATTTTAAATTGTTTATGTTTTGTCTGAAATGATCATTTTTAGTCCACATATTATCAGAATTACCCTTTGTAGTGAACATATTGGTGTATAACAAGTGCAGTGCTCACAAACCCAGAACTAAAATAATAATAAAAAAAACTGTAATGAAAAATAATCCTACGAATCACCAAGATCTTCCCCGTGATGTCTCCCATCCAAGTACTTATGAGACCTAACCCTGCTTAGCTTCCAAGATCAGACAAGATTGAGCACATTCAGGGTGGTGTGGCCATATGCATTAGCCCCAATATCTATTGTTAACAGCAACATGTGTAATCAAAATGCTTTGCATATACTGTGATATTATGATATTAACAATTTGACCTCTGGAAGATTGACCCCCCCCTCATGTCCAGGCCATTTTTTTGCTATATGACACTGCTTTACTTAATTGAAAATTTGGCCGGTCATGCAACGCTGTACATAAATGGAATTTTTATATTTTTTCCCACAAAGAAAGCTTTCTTTGGGTGGAATTTGATCACCACTGGGATTTTTTTTTGCAATATAAACAAAAATAGACAGACAATTCTGCTATAAAACGTATCCAATAAAAACATTTTAAAAATCGCATTTCTTTATAAATTTAGGTCAATATGTATTCTGCTACACATTTGTGATAAAAAAAAATCCCAATAAGCGCATATTGGTTTGCACAAAAACTATAGTGTCTACAAACTATGGTGTATATATACTGGAATTTTTATTTATTTCTTTTTTTATTCTAGTAATGGCAGTGATCAGCGGGACTGTGATATTGCAGCTAACAATCTGACACTAATGCCGCGTACACACGATCGGACTTCTCATTGGAAAAAGATATGATGGCTTTTCCGACGGAATTCCGCTCAAGCTTGGCTTGCATACACATGGTCACTCAAAAGTTCACTGAACTTACGACCGTCAAGAACGCGGTGACGTACAACAGTACGACGAGCCAAGAAGTTCGATGCTTCGGAGCATGCGTCAAATTGCTTCCGAGCATGCGTAGGAATTTTGTGCGTTGGAATTGCCACAGACGATTGCATTTTCCGATAGGAACTTTTTCCGACTGAAAAATTGAGAACCTGCTCTCAATCTTTTGCTGGTTGGGATTCGGCCAGCAAAAGTCCGATGGAGCATACACATGGTCGCATTTTCCGACGAAAAACTCTCATCAGTTTTTTGCGGGCCGAAATTCCGATCATGTGTACGGGGCATTACTGACACTCTGTGGGGACCAGTGAAACTAAGACAGTGATCAGTGATAAAAATATGCACTGTCACTGTACTAATGACTCTGGCTGGGAAAGGGTTAAACATCTAGGGCCATCAAAGGGTTAAATGTGTGCTTAAGGAAAATGTACCAAATAATTCTGCGCTGCCTTAAAAACACAAATAAGCAGCTAACACGGCCAACAGGATATATGCCAATAGAAAGGAGACAAAATAAGTGTAGCGCTAAGAGAGTCTTGAATGTCCAACATAGAGACAAAATGATCCAAAAGTTGGTAAAACCTCTAGGTGCAGATTAGAGGAAAGTCCTCCATGTATGTATGGCTCCTAGTGGCTGGTAGTCCACAAAAGTTATGTGACTTCATATAAGGAACAAATCAATAAGTGCATAACATCTGGAGTGAAGACAGACAGAGCACACCACCACCGACAATGAGGAGGCTTACCGGATCTATTGGACCCAAAGAGACATACGCCAAGTTGGGTCAAAACAGGCTTAGGTGGTAAGTGGCTGTAGGTGATCCAGAGGGGTGATGGTCTTGGGATGAACCATGGACTGGTGTGTCCCTCAGAATGATGTTAGAAACCAAATGGCGGTGGTGATGAGTGAGGAGGAAGAAGGAAAGGCCACATAGTGTGAATCCATAAAACAGGTATGAAATTTATTTAAAAAATGAGAAATACACTCACATGTAGATCTTTTTAAAACCAGCGCTGTAAATATATGGCGGCATGTGTGTTAAATGTGTGCTTAACCAGTGTTAATGAGTCTACTGTGAGGTGCTTTCACTAAAGGATGTGCTGATTTTTATTCCCTGAAAAAACTGCACATCCTTTGCTGACAAGATTGAGCTCTGTTTGTTTACATATGCAGAGCTCTGTCCTGTCTTCCTCCTCACTGATCAGCAGATGTCGGCGGTCATCCATTGGCCGACACCCACTGATTAGCTTGTGCTGTGAATAATCACCTCCCACCTGGTAGAGCACCCCCCACCCGGTAGAGCAAAAACACATATAAATGCATGATTCTGCACAGCCGGCCCGCACTGTAGCAGTAAAGTTACAGAGCGTGGTTGGCAAGTTTTTTATACAAAAACATAAATAAACAAAGTGCTTAAATCCAGGAATTCATATAGAGGCATATACATTGAAAAATACACAAGGACAGAACAAAAAGAGTCCCACAAGCCGTGATGAGAGAATAGGACATTACTGGAGGTCACAAATAAGGATTTAACTCTTGGAAGAACTTTCTCGCGTAGCCTTCTGCTGTGGTTTGTGGGGTAGAAGAGAACCCCATGGACATCCTGTTGAGTTGAAGATGAAAATACCGGATGTGACAGACCTAGCCGGGAGAGAGACTTTTGGAGGGGACTGTATGCTAGCCTCTTGCCGGTCGATCAGGGGCCCTTGCATTTGGGGGAACGGTGTTCTTTGTGAGCTTTATGCCTGGGGACTCTTGAGGTGGTATTACTGTGGATTCGGGTCCTGGTCCCCCAGTACACACAGACTCTGGGGACCCTGGATTTGCCATATTGGAATAGTGGCTGATTCATAATGCTGGGACAGATACTGTTAGGAGATGCTGATGTAAATGCCAACACCTGTCTGTCTATTGTCTGCTAAAATGTGTATTGTAAATAAGTCTACTATGGGATCTAAGAGTCATTAGATCCCCATTGTTATTTGTGTTAATTAACTCTGCTATTGTGTGAAGAAGAGTCTATGTTGATTGTGATAATGTTGATTGGATTTTCTGAACTACAAGACAGCCAGTCTGGCCTAACGGTCATGTCTGAGTCACCTAGGCTGTCTAAAGGGATTAGTTAATTAGCTCATGTTAATTAGGTTAATTAGGTTACAGCTGTATTGTTAGAGTAATATGAGCAGGAGGTCTGCACCTCCACTTTGAGTGTATAAAAGCCTGTATTTTGTCAATAAAGATAGATTCCTGTTTGAACTTACATACAGCCTGCCTGGTGTTTGTTCTGAGCTATCAAAACTGGGTTAGAACGGCACATAGCTGAAGTTCTAATCCCGGAGCATTGGATGACCGAACCATCAGACGTTGCAATCTGATTCTATAGCTGCAGAGGAGTGTCAGGAGAGTGGAACCGAGGGAGCAAAGGGGCTCGTTACACCGGATGAGTTGTCCATCACTGAGAATTCAAAGGGCAAGCTGTAGCATAAATGTTGATCACTGAGTTAAGGAATTGGGCCACAGTGTGATGATGCCATGAACAGGAGGATATCCATGACCGTAGCATGATCTATGAGAATTTGAGCATTGTGCTGATTATTATAACTATGATGTAGGGCCCTTCTACATGGATGTTAAATTAAGTAAATTTAGTCCTTGGCTCACTGTAATCAGTTCAGCTCCTTGTGATTGTTTGGTCTGTTCTGTTTTTCACTGGCTGCACGGTTGGCTGTTCCCCCCTCGTGGGCAGGTGAAACTAGCAGCTGCATATTTATACAGCCCTGGCCAATCCATGGGGAGATGTGCCCAGAGATTGGCTGAGAGTGTCTATAAATATTCTGAATGAGAAAAGAGGTGTCCTGTCCCTGAGGAGGAGATCACAGCCTAGGGGGGCTGTTTGCCCCCAAGGCAAGCTTACCATGTGTCTGCTGTTCATTGAGGTCCCAACTAGACCAGCTGGGGTGCCTATTCCACTGAAAGTTGCTGGAGCTGGCTAAGGGACTTGTCGTCTGGGGATCTAGTCTGGAATCACTGGGAAAAAATGTCTGGAACATTTTGGAAGCAGACCACCAATTATCCAAGGACATTAGTGAGCACAAGTTGATGTGCGAGATCCTTGAGAATGTGTGTTGCTACCATCCTTCTGGTGCTAGAATCAGCTATGTTCAACTGGGACATTGTGTTTGATGTCCTGAAGAGTTCAGTCCATTAACTCCTGTGTGAAAGGACTCCGTTCATATCTTTAGGAGGCTTTGGACTGTTATGTTGGAAAAAACTTTAACAATAATGACTTATTTATGGAAATAACCATATTATTTAAAATATCTTGGCCCCATAATGATATCATTTTAATAACTTGGCTTCTTAACCTACTGTAAATGCTAACAAAAAGAATTAACCTTAAACCATTGGTCTGGTCTTTGGGAAACCATGATTTATATATGGGATTCAATATGAACAAGGTAAACCTGAGAATGAACCAGGAATTCCACTGCATTGAGTCTGGTGGGCTTGGCAAATCTTTTTTGACTTGCTTGTAAACTTTCCTAGACGAATATTCTGATAACAATTTAAATAATTAGTCAATGTTCTAAAGAGTCACTAGCCTATTGAGAGAATGAGATCTATGACCCACCCTATTTATCTCTGAGATCTGATTATAAAATCCAGCGACAGAGCTGATAATTAAAGGTATATTCCCAGCAGACATGAGGGTGGCATTTCTTTTCCTCCTCTTGGGGACAGTCCTGCTCCCAGCAGTGACCACAGGTACTGTAAGTGGATCTACGCAATGACTACTATTCCTTCTTTCATTCCTCTCTCCCTCTATTTGTAAATGTGTGTCTAATTCTTAGAAATGAATCATAAATGATGATTTAGGGCTAGTGTCCTCTGAAATAAAACCTCAGTAAACTTAGTTGTTTTATCTAGAATACCCATCATCTTAAACTTTAAAGCTAATCTTCATGAAAATAAAACAAAAATGCAACAACGAAGCAGAAATTATCACAGTTCTGTGTCCATTAGAAATTATTAAAAGTAGCAGGTAGTATAAGTACATGAAACTAACTTGGTATTAGTCTCTTGAAATCCCCTGTAAACCACTCACTGGGAGAAGGAAGGGTAGTACTAAGAAATGCTAAAACTCTTTAGTCTGATAAGACAAGTTCACAGCATGACTTCCCACTTGTCATTCACCCCCTTATTGTGTTTTACCCAAGGAAAGGGCTTAATCATGGACACATGTCTGACATGTTACCCAAGGAAAGGGCTCAATCATGGGCACATGTCTGACATGCCATTTAAGGAAAGGGCTTAATCATGGTGTCAGAGAACCACTGTAACAAGTACTCGGTCCCGTGCGCCAGCTGTCAGCCTCTGTCCCTCTGATGCTAACGCGCGTGCGCCAAGTCTTAGGCAAGAACGAGTGAGCTCCAGACTAAGAATGCGCAATGGCGCACCCACACGAGCAAGTGGGCGTTAGCACGCACATGTCAAGGAATCCTGGCGCACGGTGCCCCATTTTAAATGGAGAGCTTACCTAGTGTCAGTGCTGGATTGTCTTCAGCTCATCCCTGTGTTCCTGTTGCTGTCTTGCTTGATTCATCCTGATCCTGAATACCTGGCTTCCTTTGACCACTCTCTCGGATTACCCCTACATCTTTGTCTGCCTCTGCTCCCTGCATCGACCCCGGCTTGGACTTCTGACCACGGTTCTGTCTCCTGATCTTGTACCCCGCTGCCAGTCTGTTGCCAACCTCTGCCTGTCCCCGATTACGAGTCTGATTGTGTACCTCCCTGCCAGCCTGTTGCCAACTCCTGCCTGTTCCTGACTCTGCAAGTGATCCTGTTAGACTTTTTCTGAACAAGTCCGGTGATCAGTGTCTCACCTCCTCCACGAAGGCTCCGGTGTTTCTGATCTTCAGTCACCTGTCTGCAGGCACCTGCACCCTTCCGCTGCCCTAGAAGTTCCTGTCTGAACCTCCAGGGGTGCTAGGACCGGGACCGTGCAAGAGGCCGCCCTCATCATTTTGGGCTCCGCTGTAAGGTACGTGAAACATGGACACATGTCTGACATGTCGCCCAAGGAAAGGGCTCAATCATGGACAGTATCTGACTTGTCACCCATAGAAAGACATAATCATGGAGACAAATGTGACATATCACCCAAGGAAAGGGCTTAATCATGGACAAGTCTGACAAGCCGCCCAAGGAAAGGGCTTAACCATGTCTAACATGTCACTCAAGGAAAGTACTAAATCATGGACAGATGTCCCCCAAGGAAAGGACTTAATCAAGGAGAAAAATCTGACATGTCACCCAATGAAAGTGCTTAATCATGGACACGTCTGACATGCCGCCCAAGGAAAGGGCTTAACCATGTATAACATATCACCCAAGCAAAGTACTCAATCATGAACAGATTTCTGAGATGTTCCCCAAGGAAAGGACTTAATCATGGAGAAAATCTGACATGTCACCCAATGAAAGTGCTTAATCATGGGCACATGTCTGACATATCACCCAAGGAAGGAGCTTAATCATGGACACATGTCTGATATGATGTCCAAGGAAACTTACTTCATAATCTATACATGTCTCCATGATTAAGCCCTTTCCATGTGTGAAACACATTGAAGCAGGTGAATAAAAGGCTCTAATCTTTCCTCATAACTGAGCTCTTCCATGCCTCTTATCAATTGGGTTGATTGATCAATTGCCCTTTCTATACTTTCTCCAGTTCCCTGATATCTTTTTTGAGAACTGGTGCCCAAAACTGAACTTCCGATTCCAGATGAGGTCTTAATAATGATATGTACAGGGGAAAAATGAAATCTCTCTCTCTGGAGTCCATACCTCTCTTAATACAAGAAAGGACTTTGCTTGCATTGGAAACCACAGCTTGGAATTGCATGCTATTATTAAGCTTATGATCTACCAAAACCTCCAGATCCTTCTCCATTATTGATTCCCCCAGTTGTACTCCCCCTAGTATGTATGATGCATGCATATTTTTAGCCCCAAGTGCATAACTTTACATTTATCAACATTAAACCTCATTTGCTCAATTACACAGTGCATTGAGGTCGACATGTAAGTTGGAGACATCCTGTAAGGACGTTATTCCACTGGATAGCTTGGTGTCATCTGCAAACACTGAAATGTTACTTTTAATCCCAGACCCGATATCATTTATAAATACTGTATATTAAAAAGTTAAGGGTATTAATATGGTACCGAAGTCAGGACTTTGTGTAATTTATTCATATTTAAATAAAACACTAGTAACACCATACTTGGATCAAAAAGGCTGCAGTTCTTTATTATAGGCTTAATAATAACACATTTCATAACTCTAAATTATATTTCATATATCACAATATCAATAAATAATAAATTAATAAAAATAATAATAAGCCAGTCATCAAAGCTCAGGTTAAATAACAAAATTATACAATTTCATCTCCTCTCAAAGAGAGAGACACAATGCCTCCTAAACTGAACTGCGACAGGGAGGGAGGGTGGGACGACCTTCTTCTTTCAGCCAGCGCCATCTGTCGTTTCTATGATGCATTCTTCTTGAATTTATACCCTCTAGCACGAGCTGAGTACCGTTAATACTTAAATAATATCTTTAAAATGAACCAATCAAAAGGTACTGTATGTTAATTTATTTTAGCCTATTAAAATCTTCCTTTTTTGCCTGCCACGGTCCCATAGGTGGTCGGAGGGGACAGTTTTTCACCCCACCTTAAATGGTACCGAAGTCAGGACTTTGTATAATTTATTCACATTTAAATAAAACACTAGTAACACCAGACTTGGATCAAAAAGGCCACAGTTCTTTATTATATGCTTATTTATCATAACAAATTTCATAACTTTACATTATTTTTCATATATAACAACATCAATAAATAATAAATTATTAATAATAATAATAATAATAATAATAACTCCGCTATCAAAGCTCAGGGTAAATAACAAAATGATACAATTTCATCCAGACGCCAAGCTTATTCCATGAGCCTGGCACCCCCCCCCTCCGCCTTCTGTGTGGCCAGTTTGATACAAGACTGTAAGAGCCCATTCACACAGGGGCAACTTTGGATCCGACTTCAAGTCGCCGACGTCACAGTCCCGGGGCATGATGGGACTGTGACGTCATAAGGGGCAGGGTCACCGGGTGACATCACCTATGATATGCCTATATAAGTCATTGAGCACCACATACACGGCATTACAACGGAAGAGAGCGTCATGTCAACATCGGAAGAAGAGAAAAGGAAAGAAGATGACGGAGAAGACCGGGCCACCGCTAGCAAAAGAGCTGCAAAAGAGCAGAAGATAGCGGAGGAGTCTGGCAGAAGAAACGGACACCAGAAGAAGAGGCCGGAGAGAGGGGAGAAGAGCCCAGAGAGAGCAGAGAAGAGCCCGGAGTGAGCAGAGAAGTTGAAAGAGACCCCCAAAGTCGCAAGAAGATCCCCGGAGCTGCCTAATAAATTACTTTAAAAACCTACGTAGTGTGTTATTTTATTGACACTTTTTTCCCCCAGGTGAATGGATAGGGGTACAATGTACCCCATACTCATTCACATAGGGTGGGGGCCGGGATCAGGGGGCCCCCTTATTAAAGGGGGCTCCCGGATTCCGATAAGCCCCCTGCCCGCAGACCCCGACAACCAACGGCTAGGGTTGTTGGGAAGGGGCCCTTGTCCTCATCAACATGGGGACAAGGTGCTGTGAGGGTGGGGGGGCCGCAGGGCGCCCCCCTTCCCCAAAGTACCCACCCCCCATGTTGAGGCCATGCAGCCTTGTACGGTTCAGGAGGGGGGCACTCGCTTGTCCCCACCCCCTTTCCTGACCGGCCGGGCTGCGTGCTCAGACAAGGGTCTGGTATGTATTTTGGGGGGTTCCCTATGCCGTTTTTTCAGCATGGGGGTTCCCCTTAACATCCATACCAGACCTAAGAGCTCCCTGTCCTGGAGGCAACTTCAAGTTGTGTTGTAAATGTAGAATAATGATTTGAGCAGACGTCCAAGATAAATACAGTAACGATAAAGTTTCTCTTAAATCAGACCATTTCATTCCTCTTTTGCCATACCACCAAATCCGATATTCTGACAAAGGCAAACCCAAATTAGAGCCATAAATCCTCCTGAAAGCACGAGGGTGGGACCAAAAAATATACGAATGTCCAATAACCCCCAAGGTTCTGTTCTTGGACCTCTTTTACTTTCTATCTACACCTTCCCTGGGTCAGCTGATAGTCTCTCACGGCTTTCAATATCATTTCTACGCTGACAACACACAAATCTATCTCTCCACCCCTCAACTCACTCCATCAATCTCCTCACGCATCACTAACTTACTAACCGACATATCTGTATGGATGTCACACCACTTCCTCAAACTCAACTTGTCCAAAACCGAGCTTATAATATTTCCTCCCCCACGTGCCTCTTCCACTGACTTGTCTGTCAAGAGCAATGGCACAACCATCCACCCGTCCCCACATGTCAGGGTGCTAGGTGTTATCCTGGATTCTGAACTCTCCTTTCGGCCCCACATCCAATCACTTTCCAAAGCTTGCCGCCTCAACCTCCGCAACATCTCTAAACTACGTCCCTTTCTAATCAATGAAACCACAAAGCTCCTGATTCACTCCCTGGTTATCTCTCGCCTCGACTAATGCAACTCCCTTCTCATTGGCTTACCTTTAAATAGACTATCCCCCCTTCAGTCCATCATGAATGCTGCTGCCAGACTCATCCACCTTACAAACCGCTCAGTGTCTGCTACCCCTCTCTGCCAATCCCTCCATTGGCTGCCACTCGCCCAACAAATTAAATTAAAAATACTAACAATAAGTTACAAAGCCATCCACAACTCTGCCCCCAGCTACATCACTAGCCTAGTCTCAAAATACCAACCTAATCGCCATCTCCGTTCCTCCCAAGACCTCCTGCTCTCTAGCTCCCTTATCACCTCCTCCCATATCCGCCTCCAGTACTTCTCCCGAGCCTCGGCCATACTCTGGAATTCCCTACCCCAATCTGTCAGACTGTCTCCAAATTTATCCACCTTTAGGCGATCCCTAAAAACTTTCCTCTTCAGAGAAGCCTATCCTGTCTCCATCTAACAACTGCACTGTTTTCTCCATTAGCTCATCCCCCACAGCTGTTACCCTCTTGTATAACTTGACCCTTCCTCCTAGATTGTAAGCTCTAACGAGCAGGGCCCTCTGATTCCTCCTGTATTGAATTGTATTGTACTTGTACTGTCTGTTGTAAAGTGCTGCGTAAACTGTCGGCACTATATAAATCCTGTATAATAATAATAACCCAAGCATTATATTTGACACCTGAAATTCAAAAAGAAACATTAGGGTGTACACAATATTGATAACAATCCGATTTCCACCCAACAATATGTTTGATATCGGCACCAGAAAATCACAACTTGGCCGCCTCCGTGGCAGCACCGATACGAAATGAGTCCGACGAAATAGGTGTCCAAGTCCAAGAAAACATAAACAAAATGTATTAGAATTTGTCCTGAAGGTGTCCTGAACTAAATTTTAACTCCAGTATATTGTATTTCATAATACCCTGTTTCCCCGAAAATAAGACCTAGCGTGATTGTCAGTGATGGCTGAAATATAAGCCCCACTCCCCAAATAAGCCCTAGTTAAAGTCCTTGTAGGTCTTATTTTCAGGGTAGGGCTTATTTTCGGGGAAACAGGGTAGGGCTTATTTGGGGGGTAGGGCTTATATTGCAGCCATCACCGACAATCACACTAGGTCTTATTTTTGGGGAAACAGGGTAGCAACGGAGATTATAAATCCACTTTGCATGCACCAAATACCTTTTCAAACTAAGGTACTATTCATAAAAGTAGCAAGGACTTTATCGCTTTGCTGTACATGTGCAGAGAGCTGACCTGTGGGAGGACTCAGCAGACTCCACCAAATACAGACTCCCTATAGAAAAGTACGGTTGGAGGTGGGGACAAGATCAGGCACCATGCACAAGTAGAGAGAGCAGCAGTGACCCGTCTATATTGCAGGAAAGTTTCACACTGGATTATATCCACTGAACGACCGCCCTATAGCAGATTTACTGGTACAGGGTGGTCGTTCTGTGCAGAGTCACTTATAATATATCAATGATTCTGCACTTCTGCACTTCTGCATAGCGAGGTGCGTGCATGCACATGTGCTGCCGGTGTGCCGCTTTTGCTGTGATTAGTCAGAGCAGATGCTGATCAGTGTGTGGTGGCCTAGCGGCCAATGAGTGTCCTCCGGCACCCGCTGATCGGCGAGGAGAGACACAGGGTGGAGCTTTGCCTATGTAAACAAGGCAAAGCTCCATCCTGTCAGCTGGGATGTGGTGGATTTTGCTTCACTGCAAAGCAGGGAATACAATCCAGCACATCCCTTAGCAAAAACACCACACTGTGTACACAAAAAAACTGGTTAGGCACACATTTAACTATTTGATCGCCATAGATGTTTAACCCCATTCTCAGCCAGTGTCATTAGTACAGTGACAGTGCATATTTTTAGCACTGATCTCTGCGTTAGTGCCACTGGTTCCCACAAAGTGTCAAAAGTGTCAGATTGTCCGCTGTCACAGTCCTGCTTTAAGTCGCTCATTGCAACCATTACTAGATAATAAATAAATAAAAATCCCAGTTTAAATACCATAGTTTGTAAACGCTATTACTTTTGCGCAAGCCAATCAATATGTGCTGATTGGGGTTTTTTCAACAACAATATGCAGGAGAATATATATTGGTCAAAATTTATGAAGAAATGAGATGTTTTATTTTTTTATTGGATATCTTTTATAGCAGAAAGTAAAATACAGTGTATATTGTTTTTTTTTTTTTTTTTTTTGCAAAATAGACAGTCTTTTTTTAATTATATGATAACTGGGTATCCTCAATAGAGCGCCCTTCCAACAACCAGACACCCCCACCGCCCCAATGTCTCTAAATAAACTAAAAAAGTAGTGTAGACCAGTGTTAAATGGTGAACACCAATAACTCAGATTCCCTAATTTAACAAATAGTGTTGACTAGTGTTAAATGGTGTGCACAAAATATAATGAAAACGTGAAGATGGTAAAAATAGTAAAATAAGAACAGCTGCCCCTTTAAAATATAAACTATACAAGCAAAATATGTAATCCCACATGCCACTAATAGCCCAATAATCCCCTAGAGGCACATGGGATAAATATGGGGCGCTTCAAATAATAAAAAACTATGACCAAAAAAAAAACTGTGTTTAGCACAATAGTGGTGGAACCCTCCTACTGTGTTTTGTGTTACACGTGACAAATAAATAGTGCTATCAATCTACAAATAACACAAATTAAATGAATGATTGTGACATTCACGTGAACCACTATGTGAAATCACTGCACTCCATGCTGTGACATCTCAAAACATCATATGACAGTCCATATATATCAGATCCATCCAAGAGGAACTGCTTGTGATCACATCTAGTGTAAAATCAGCTGCATACATTCAAGTGTCTTCGTGTGTCTTCCACCTCACCCCTGTGTTCAGTGAATCACACCCTCCAGAAATGCACTCACCGAATTACAATGCCAGCACTTTCATGCAAGGCTAAAAACACTAGTTTTACCACACTCAGGTGTAAATGGAGAAATACGTGTCCAGGAGGATAGTTGTTATATGGATCCACATGTAAAAAAATAAAGTGCTCCAATAGTGTAAACCAGCAAAAACTATTTATTAAAACCACTGCAATCTTCAACTGATGCACTCACATTGTACAAAAGATAAAACAGCAGAAATCTTTTGTGGATCACATCAATCTTCAAGCAATCTTCAAACAGGTGTAACTCAAACAATAAAACAACTGTTGGTCACGGCGGACCCGAGGTGTGCTTTCTCTGGGCTGCAGTAACACTGCAATCTCACCCTCCCTTCGGCTATCCTCCGCTCCTCCGTTCACTAGAACTTCCTGATTCCTGTGTAGTTTAACTGCGCTGTGTGTCACGTCTCACAGCCACGCCCCCGACATGTTTCGTCATAAGTAGACTTAATCATGGGATTGGCTGTGCAGGCTGTCATTCACCCCTTATATTTGCTTCTAATTGATGCCCATTCGGCCGCGTATTGCGCATGCGCACACCTCGCGTCCCCGTTCCGCTGATTCTACATGGAATATCTCATTAAAATACTCATAAAGCGGAATCAAGCACATCCAGAATCTTTTTAAACATTATATATAAATCACACTTATTTAATCACTATGCATATCATTCCCAATTGTTGTTTCAAGCATTAGATCAATTGTGGTGAGTTGAATAGAGGAATCCTATGCAGGCTCCCCCACTGGCCAAGAGTGGTAACTGCACGCCTTATCCCATCCAGCCTTATTGAATGCTGGATGAAGTTCAAAAGGCAAGCAGCCCCTAGTGCCCAGTGTCCCTATTGCAGATTATTCAACATACATAAAAGTATTCATGGTGGGAACCTCTCTCAATCAAATATATCTTTCCTTACGGATCTATCTTTAAAATTGAAACCACATAAATTCTATGTAATAAATAATATTCCAATATAAAATCTGAGTGATCATACTAAGAGATTATCTTATTCTAATATATCAACCCTTTCAGGAATGGATCTAAAATACATTTTATCCTCATAACGATATATTAAAAATAAGTAAAATAAACAGCCTAAACTGTCTCTATAACTGTCAATCTCTGCATATTATATGATAATAATCAAAAATATGTCAAGCCATGGGATATAAAAAGAAATATATTATATATCTCTATTTTATCTATTATTATATTTTTATATAGGTAGAGTGAACAGGGTCGGGGACTGATGATGATATAACTTCACCACCTCCCCCTCATTCATACCCACATGGGGGCATCACATCAATATTTAATCATGACAATGATGTCTCCTATATTCGAACCCTAAAAAATCCATAAAAAAATTTTTTTTTTTTTTTTTTTTTTGTTAAAACTGCTAAAAACCTCTAAAAAACTCCTAAAAAGGTGGGGCTAAAAGAGACTACAAAAAATAAGCACCATCCAAAACTGAGATAACCTTACATTAAAAATCATTGATAAAACAGTTTAGATCCAGTTCTATGTTAAATCCCTTTGGGGCCAGACTCTTCAAAAGATATATCCATCTGGTTTCCCTTCGGGATAGGTCCCTAACTCTGTTAGACCCCCTCCAAGAGGGGTGGACTACATCTATCCCACAGAACTGTAAAAGTGAAGGGTCCTTTTGATGTTTTTCTTTAAAATGTAGGGAGACACTATGGAACCTATATCCATTTTTTATATTAGCCATATGCTCTGAGATCCTGATCCTCAAGAGTCTCTTGGTTCTCCCTACATATAATAAGCCACACGGACACCACATTAAATACACAACATGCGTGGAGTTACATGTACTGAATTCTCTGATTTCAAAGGATTCCCCTTCCCTATTGGTTATACTGGTAACTCCTCTGTGGTTCACTCTTGTTGTTCGGCAGCAAATGCACCTCCTACAGCAGTAGAAGCCCTTAAAATCAAAACCAAACGCAACAACCCATCAAGAGTTTTAAGTAATGCTGAAAAGTCTTCCTCATTCTCAATCATAGGTTGATCATTTGAGAAGACTGATTCGGGGTTAAGTTGTCTATTCTTTAAGAAGTTGAATGCATCCATGGCTGCGGGTGGTAAACAAACAGAAGTAATGATAACTGGGTATCCTCAATAGAGCGCCCTTCCAACAACCAGACACCCCCACCGCCCCAATGTCTCTAAATAAACTAAAAAAGTAGTGTAGACCAGTGTTAAATGGTGAACACCAATAACTCAGATTCCTTAATTTAACAAATAGTGTTGACTAGTGTTAAATGGTGTGCACAAAATATAATGAAAACGTGAAGATGGTAAAAATAGTGAAATAAGAACAGCTGCCCCTTTAAAATATAAACTATACAAGCAAAATATTTAATCCCACATGCCACTAATAGCCCAATAATCCCCTAGAGGCACATGGGATAAATATGGGGCGCTTCAAATAATAAAAAACTATGACCAAAAAAAAACTGTGTTTAGCACAATAGTGTCGAACCCTCCTACTGTGTTTTGTGTTACACGTGACAAATAAATAGTGCTATCAATCTACAAATAACACAAATTAAATGAATGATTGTGACATTCACGTGAACCACTATGTGAAATCACTGCACTAGTCCTCAATAATAAATTTTTACAAAAAGGGTATAGAGTGGAAACACTGAGCAGGATCACCGAAGAGGTGATGATTTTTGGTTTTGATTTTAAGGGCTTCTACTGCTGTAGGAGGTGCATTTGCTGCCGAACAACAAGAGTGAACCACAGAGGAGTTACCAGTATAACCAATAGGGAAGGGGAATCCTTTGAAATCAGAGAATTCAGTACATGTAACTCCACGCATGTTGTGTATTTAATGTGGTGTCCGTGTGGCTTATTATATGTAGGGAGAACCAAGAGACTCTTGAGGATCAGGATCTCAGAGCATATGGCTAATATAAAAAATGGATATAGGTTCCATAGTGTCTCCCTACATTTTAAAGAAAAACATCAAAAGGACCCTTCACTTTTACAGTTCTGTGGGATAGATGTAGTCCACCCCTCTTGGAGGGGGTCTAACAGAGTTAGGGACCTATCCCGAAGGGAAACCAGATGGATATATCTTTTGAAGAGTCTGGCCCCAAAGGGATTGAACATAGAACTGGATCTAAACTGTTTTATCAATGATTTTTAATGTAAGGTTATCTCAGTTTTGGATGGTGCTTATTTTTTGTAGTCTCTTTTAGCCCCACCTTTTTAGGAGTTTTTTAGAGGTTTTTAGCAGTTTTAACAAAAAAAAAAAAAAAAAAAAAAATTTTTTTAGGGATTTTTTAGGGTTCGAATATAGGAGACATCATTGTCATGATTAAATATTGATGTGATGCCCCCATGTGGGTATGAGTGAGGGGGAGGTGGTGAAGTTATATCATCATCAGTCCCCGACCCTGTTCACTCTACCTATATAAAAATATAATAATAGATAAAATAGAGATATATAATATATTTCTTTTTATATCCCATGGCTTGACATATTTTTGATTATTATCATATAATATGCAGAGATTGACAGTTATAGAGACAGTTTAGGCTGTTTATTTTACTTATTTTTAATATATCGTTATGAGGATAAAATGTATTTTAGATCCATTCCTGAAAGGGTTGATATATTAGAATAAGATAATCTCTTAGTATGATCACTCAGATTTTATATTGGAATATTATTTATAACATAGAATTTATGTGGTTTCAATTTTAAAGATAGATCCGTAAGGAAAGATATATTTGATTGAGAGAGGTTCCCACCATGAATACTTTTATGTATGTTGAATAATCTGCAATAGGGACACTGGGCACTAGGGGCTGCTTGCCTTTTGAACTTCATCCAGCATTCAATAAGGCTGGATGGGATAAGGCGTGCAGTTACCACTCTTGGCCAGTGGGGGAGCCTGCATAGGATTCCTCTATTCAACTCACCACAATTGATCTAATGCTTGAAACAACAATTGGGAATGATATGCATAGTGATTAAATAAGTGTGATTTATATATAATGTTTAAAAAGATTCTGGATGTGCTTGATTCCGCTTTATGAGTATTTTAATGAGATATTCCATGTAGAATCAGCGGAACGGGGACGCGAGGTGTGCGCATGCGCAATACGCGGCCGAATGGGCATCAATTAGAAGCAAATATAAGGGGTGAATGACAGCCTGCACAGCCAATCCCATGATTAAGTCTACTTATGACGAAACATGTCGGGGGCGTGGCTGTGAGACGTGACACACAGCGCAGTTAAACTACACAGGAGTCAGGAAGTTCTAGTGAACGGAGGAGCGGAGGATAGCCGAAGGGAGGGTGAGATTGCAGTGTTACTGCAGCCCAGAGAAAGCACACCTCAGGTCCGCCGTGACCAACAGTTGTTTTATTGTTTGAGTTACACCTGTTTGAAGATTGCTTGAAGATTGATGTGATCCACAAAAGATTTCTGCTGTTTTATCTTTTGTACAATGTGAGTGCATCAGTTGAAGATTGCAGTGGTTTTAATAAATAGTTTTTGCTGGTTTACACTATTGGAGCACTTTATTTTTTTACATGTGGATCCATATAACAACTATCCTCCTGGACACGTATTTCTCCATTTACCCCTGAGTGTGGTAAAACTAGTGTTTTTAGCCTTGCATGAAAGTGCTGGCATTGTAATTCGGTGAGTGCATTTCTGGAGGGTGTGATTCACTGAACACAGGGGTGAGGTGGAAGACACACGAAGACACTTGAATGTATGCAGCTGATTTTACACTAGATGTGATCACAAGCAGTTCCTCTTGGATGGATCTGATATATATGGACTGTCATATGATGTTTTGAGATGTCACAGCATGGAGTGCAGTGATTTCACATAGTGGTTCACGTGAATGTCACAATCATTCATTTAATTTGTGTTATTTGTAGATTGATAGCACTATTTATTTGTCACGTGTAACACAAAACACAGTAGGAGGGTTCCACCACTATTGTGCTAAACACAGTTTTTTTTTGGTCATAGTTTTTTATTATTTGAAGCGCCTCATATTTATCCCATGTGCCTCTAGGGGATTATTGGGCTATTAGTGGCATGTGGGATTAAATATTTTGCTTGTATTTTTTAATTATAGCATAAAAAAATAAAAACCCAGTGGTGATCAATTACCACCAAAAGAAAACCTTCTTTGTGTGGAAAAAATTACATAAATTTAATTTATGGACAGAATTGCAGGACAGCGCAACTGTCAGTGCCGTATAGCAAAAAATTGCCTGGTCATGAAGGGGTAAATGTTCCGGAGGTCAAGTATATAGCCCTGTGAAATACTGCAGGGCTCTACATCCACAGATCTGGAAGAAATAGATAAAGCACACAAAGATTCAAGAAGAATACAAATGAGAAATGGATTTAGCCAAAAGTTGCGTATTCAGAGTTCAGCCTAAAAGTATTTTTTGCTTACAAAGTTAAGAGGAATATATTCTCTCTGTATGGCCACATAATACCCACTATCATATCCTCCACACTCCTCTCCTATACATACTGCCCACTTTCATACCCTCCACACTCCTCTCCTGTACATATTGCCCACTGTCATACCCTCCACACTCCTCTCCTGTACATACTGCCCACTGTCATACCCTCCACATTCCTCTCCTGTACATATTGCCCACTGTCATACCCTCCACATTCCTCTCCTGTACATACTGCCCACGGTCATACCCTCCACACTCCTCTCTCGTACATACTGCCTACTGTCATCCCCTCCACACTCCTCTCCTGTACATACTGCCCACCATCATACCCTCCACACTCCTCTCTCCTACATACTGCCTACTGTCATCCCCTCCACACTCCTCTCCTGTACATACTGCCCACCATCATACCCTCCACACTCCTCTCTCGTACATACTGCCCACTGTCAAACCCTCCACACTCCTCTCTGTACATAGTGCTCACTATCATACCCTCCACACTCCTCTCCTGTACATACTGCCCACTGTCATACCCTCCACACTCCTCTCCTGTACATACTGCCCACTGTCATACCCTCCACACTCCTCTCCTGTACATACTGCCCACAGTGCATTGTGGTCATTTGGCGGGCTGAACAAACGGTCAAATGCCGCAATAATTCTGGTGTTCATCAAATGGGCAAACAGCCAATGTACTGGTACTGCCAAACATGAAACACACAACCTTGGCTCAGGTTACATCCAGGCTGGAGAGCCTATATGGGGCTGTGACCTCTGTGGTGGAACAACAGAGGCAATCATTTGCTAAGAAATAACAGAAAGGTGAAACTATCACTCGATTCACTGTTGCTATTCACAAGCTATGGAAATGGCTCATAGAGAAGGACCAGTATGGTTGTGCCCCAACAAGAGCCCCTGATCAGGTTATAGGAAAGCAGTTCATCTTGGGGATTCAAACTAGTCCCCTCAGATGGGTATTGTAAGACCAAGTGAAAAACACTTTCCTTTCTACAAACAGCAGTTTGGATAGACCTCTAATTTGGACCCATCCCTGCTACCCTTCAAAGCTGAAAATAATCATCCCATTCTGGTAGAAGGGGTCACTTGGATGTCCATTAAAATATTTTACCAGACAGCAGATTGCATTGGGGTAGTGGTAACCCAGGGGTAAGCCTTAGTAGATTTTGCGATGGTGTTGGGCATAAATGCCATATTGTAAGGGCTGGACTCAGCCCTTCCTTCTCTGTGCTGGCCGCTCAGCTGTTGGCTAATTGCCAGCTCTTATCGCTCCACAGTGACTCACCTGTTGATGATATCCTGCTCATCAGTCCTGCCTACTTAAGCCGTACAGCGCAGATGATCTCTGCCTTCGCCTTGGTCAACATCACAGAGATCTCCTGCGTACCTGTTACAGACTTGCTTGGCTGACATTAGTTCTGGCTCCAGAACCTGCTTGCTGTTCCACTACGCTGTTCCCGGTTACCGAACTTTGGCTATGTTTTGACTACGTTTGTTCTATTTACTTTATTATTAAACAAGTGTGATTTAACTAATATTTTTTCCAGATTGGATGAGCAGGATCAGTTTTCCATGGCGTTACAAATGCTCCTCATCTGGAATCTCCCACTGTGGCAGCTCCGGTACAACCTGTGTTGCAGGCTGTCCCTGCTGCTGCTCCAGTCTCTGTGCAGGCACCCGCCTCGAGTATTACCTCTTTAAGAGGTATGTCTGGTTCCATTCTGCTTCCCCAGCGATCGGGATCCAGTCCAATGCAGAGGGTTTCTCAACCAGGTTGAGATATACTTTGAGATGCTGCCCCAGGCGTTTCCCACGGACAGAAGCAAAGTAGGTTTTGTGATATCTTTGCTTTCTAAGAGAGCCTTGGCCTGGGCAAACCCTCTATGGGAGACGCAAAAACCTGTTGTCTTGAGTTACCCTGAGTTTGTGGCTTCTTTTAAAACGGTATTTGACGTTCCCGCAGGCTTCTGCTGCCAAGTGGCTCATGTCCATCAAACAGAGTACGAGAACTGTTGCCAATTACGCCATTGAATTCCAAACTCTGGCAGCAGTGGTTGCTTGGAACAATGAGGCCCTCGTGGCTGCTTTTTCTCATGGGCTCTTGGATACCATCAAGGATGAGATAGCAGTCTGAGATATACCCACTTAGCTGGAGAGATTGATCATGTTTGCCATCCTCATTGACTCCAGACTCAGAGAAAGACTCTCTTTTAAGGAGCGCTTGTGGAAGCCTCCTGTACATTTGTCTCCGAGCTTTGCAGTCCCACCCTTGCCTCCCTCACCTCCCATGTCTCCTAGTACTGAGTCTCTCTGTGAAGATGAACCCATGCACTTGGGCTTCACGCATCTCTCTGTGGATGAGAAAACCCTTAGGAGGCCAGGCAGGTCACTTTTTGAAGACTTGTCCTACCCGTCCAGGGAATGGCCGAACCTTGAGGTCCTGTCATGGACAAACCTTAGGTGGCGTTGTTTTGTCCCCAGTTATCCATAAGGATAAGCCCCTGGTTTCGGTTACCCTTTCTTGGGCTGAGTCATCCATCAAGATACAGGCTCTAATCGACTCTGGGGCTGCAGCCTGTTCATTTAAGCTGCCTTTGTATTAAAGCACTCCATTCCGCGGAAGCTGTGTGACACTCCTCTTGCAATTGAGGCTCTTGATGGGAGACCTCCTACAGCCTGCCCATGTGACTCATGAGACTGTTCCATTGTCCATGGCTGTAGGGGCTCTTCACCATGAGTACCTAAGTGTTGTCTGAGTAGTGTGTGTGGATCGTTAGTACTTGTATATTGTGTACTGTATACTTGTGTATTGCGAGTGCCCGTAGGTCTGCGAGTGCACGTAGGTCTGCGAGTGCACATAGGTCTGCGAGTGCACGTAGGTCTGCAAGTGTCCTGTGAGTGCACGTAGGTCTGCGAGTGCACGTAGGTCTGCAAGTGGCCTGCGAGTGCACGTAGGTCTGCAACTGTTCTGCAAGTGCACGTAGGTCTGTGAGTACCTGTGTATTGTCTTGAGTATTAGTGCCAGGAAGCTAGCTGTTAGGTAATTCGGACAGGGTATAATCCTCAATCCTCACTAAATTTAATAGGTACGATGCCCGGCGGGTGTGGAGAGGCGACTCTTTGTACATCTTGCTGCATGTATGCGTTCCTTGATCATCCGATCAAGGGAGAATACTGCTGTGCAAAATGTAAGCACATTGTTTCCCTGGAAGCCCAGGTTCTGAATCTGGGGAAGCAACTGTCAGCACTGAGAAGTCCCTCCATACTAAAGGAGAGCCAGGAACGTACACGGCAGGTGCCGGCAGGGGCCAGCACAGAGGCGGGTGGAGACAAAGAGGTGCAGGCACTAGCAAAGAGTAGATGGGTGACAGTCAGGAAGAGTAGAGGGGGAAGTGCCAGGGAGGCTGATCCAGGACTGGAGCATCCCAATAAGTACGCTTCATTGAGTGACATTGGTGAAACCAGTCAGGGACCAGCACTGCTGGAGCTGAGGGACTCTCCTAGCTGCCGGGGGAAGAACTCCTCCAGTGAGAGTGGGGGGGCAGCGAGGGGAAAGGAAAGACAGATTCTGGTGGTAGGGGACTCAGTTCTTAGAAGGACAGAGAGGGCAATCTGTAACCAAGACCTGAAGCGCCGAACAGTATGTTGTCTACCGGGCGCTCGGGTTCGGCACATCACGGATCTTGTGGACAGATTACTGGGAGGGGCAGGGGAATACCCAGCTGTCATGGTGCATGTTGGCACCAATGACAAAGTCAGAGGCAGATGGAGTGTCCTAAAGAACGATTTTAGGGACTTAGGAGCTACATCGAGCCACACCAGAAAGGCAGAGGGAGATTAGGGAAGTAAACAAGTGGCTGAAGAGCTGGTGTAGTAAGGAGGGGTTTGGGTTCCTGGAGGACTGGGCCGACTTCTCAGTCAATAACCAGTACTATAGAAGGGACGGACTGCACCTAAATGAGGAGGGTGCAGATCTGCTGGGAATGAAGATGGCCAAAAAGTTAGAGGGGTTTTTAAACTAGGCAATGGGGGGGGGGGTCCAGAGGTAGAGATAGTCAGCGTGGAAGATATTCCAGAGGGTAGTATTGGGGGCATTAGTGGTAGGTTGACCAAAGCACAAAAACACAAGGTAAGTATAGTAGCAAGTCCTAGTTGCAATCTCGAAACACCCAATATGACAATATGCGACCGGTCTAAACTATGTGGCATGTTCACCAATGCCAGGAGCATGGCGGACAAGATGGGTGAACTAGAGATACTGTTGTACGAGGAGGATTTGGATTTTGTGGGAATTTCAGAGACCTGGTTCAACAGCTCTCATGATTGGCTGGCAAACATTCAAGGGTATGCCCTTTACTGCAAGGATAGAGAGGGTAAAAAAGGGGGAGGGGTATGCCTATATATCAAGAATAATGTACAAGTGAATGTAAGAGATGACATCACTGAGGGAGCTAGGGAGGAGGTGGAATCCTTATGGGTAGAGCTCCAAAGGGATGAAGCTAAGGGGAAAATAATACTGGGAGTATGCTATAGGCCCCCTAACCTGAGGGAGGAAGTGAAGACAGATCTCCTATCACAATTTGGATTAGCAGCAAGGATGGGAAGTGTTATCATAATGGGGGATTTTAATTATCCAGACATAGACCGGGCGGAGGGAACCGCGCAGTCATTTAAGGCTCGCCAGTTCCTTAATGTCTTGCAGGACAATTTTATGGGTCAGATGGTAGACACACCAACTAGAAATAAAACATTACTGGATCTACTGATTACCAACAATACAGACCTGATCACGGATGTGGAAATATGGGGCAATTTAGGTAACAGCGATTACAGGTCAATTAGTTTCAGTATAAATCACACAAATAGGAAACATAAAGCGAATACAAAGACACTGAATTTTAAAAGAGCCAACTTCCCTAAACTACAAACCATGCTAAAAGGCATAAATTGGGATAAAATATTAGGAACAAAGAATACGGAGGAGAGATGGGTTTGCTGTAAGAGTTTATTTAAAAAGGGCATTAGCCAATGTATCCCATTGGGTAATAAATTTAAAGGAGCGAACAAAAGTCCTGGATGGCTTAACTCCAATGTATATCACAAGCAAGGGGAATTTCTAAGGGGAAGGGTGGGACTTTAATTGAAACATGTGACCGCAAACAGGTAATAGGGTGAACATAGAGGAATTTATTACCGTAATACTAAAGCATACACATTGCAACCGTAATATACATACAGTAAAACAATTCATGCATAGTTACATAGATAAAATCATAATTGAATGAAATATACTATACATTGTAATGTTCATACAATCAATGGATGGGTAGCAATGGTAAAACGTAAAAAAGGTATGGAAATTGATGACACAAGATACCACTTGTAATAATTCCCTAGTGCACCACAAACAAGTTAGATAAAATGTTGTTAAAAACGGTAATGCCTGCTGGACCTAAGGCCTCGCTGGACCTGTGGGGGGGTTTAAATATGGTATAATTGATAGGGACTGGTGAGAAAGTAGGACACGGCAATTGGTGGCTCAACGCGTTTCGTGGCTTCCATGCCACTCGTCAGGAGCAAGCACGTGTAATCTGAAATTAAATAGGAATAAAATAAATGGAGGAAAACAAAAAAAATGATCATGGGGGAGCATGGTAATTGAGCCCCCTGCAACTAGTATAAAGGAATACTCACTAAGAGACTGGGCACTGATAGTATGGCGGGGGGATACCGCAAGCCATCCAGGGTACCCCCAACGGGAGCCGAGGCAGAGAGCCCCGCGGGGACGGAAGCAGGCGCCAACCAGGGTAGGCATGGGGACCGAGGATGATCTATGGAGGTGAACAAGAGGTGGGTGAAAAAAGGTGAGCAAAAGGAGGGGGAGGAGGGGAGGAAAGAGAACCCTGGGGACATAAAGTGAAGGGAGAAACATAGTGGAGGACATGGGAGGAGAAACAGTGACCTGGAAATAGGTGCAGAGTGGGTGGAGAGTGAGAAAGCATAACAGTGCAGTGACCAGCCAAGGTGAAGAGTGCTAGTGATAGGTGTACCTGAAAAAAAGGATTGGGGTTCCAGAGGGAGGAAGGTTCCCAAAACGTGTGAAATAGGAGCTGTGAACATCCTCGAAAGCCCAGGCCGCCCCGGAGAGCGTCCATATAACGCCGCCACGGGGCCGCCCACCAACGTCACGCCGTGTAGCGGGGGGAGGGGCACCGCGAGTCGGACGATTGTCCGGCACAGCGGCACAGGAAACTCCCCATTAGCCCACGAGAATGGAAACCAACAACTGCGCATGAGGCGCCACCGAAGGGAAGCCGCACGCACAGTGCGGTGCGTGACGTCGACGCGCATGACACGGTGTCCAACCCCCCCGAGGCGTACCTGAGGGAGGGGGAGGAGACCCGTAAGGCGCGTCGCGGCTCCCGATGGGGAATAGAAACAGGACGGCAGGGCAGTCCCACCAACACACACCACCAGCGACCCGGCCCCATAGGATAGATCTAAAGTGTAAACAAAATAGTACTAGAGCATTAACTAATACAACGGGTATCTATGGATGGTATTGGTAAATGGATTATATTAGTGGAAAACAGGAGAGGTGTCACAAAGGTCATCAAGGGCAGTATAGATGATAGACATAAGCCTAATAGAGCGAAGACAACATGTTTCCATCCCTATGTATACGTTCAAGCAAGAGGGGGGTTTTTTAGGGACTGTAGGGAAATTATGACCTGGTAAGGACACCTATTTCCATCCCTAGGGACTTTAAATGAAACCATGATCTGGTAAGGTCATGTGTTTCCATCCCAATTCATATCACAAGCAAGGGGAATTTCTAAGGGGAAGGGTGGGACTTTAATTGAAACATGTGACCGCAAACAGGTAATAGGGTGAACATAGAGGAATTTATTACCGTAATACTAAAGCATACACATTGCAACCGTAATATACATACAGTAAAACAATTCATGCATAGTTACATAGATAAAATCATAATTGAATGAAATATACTATACATTGTAATGTTCATACAATCAATGGATGGGTAGCAATGGTAAAACGTAAAAAAGGTATGGAAATTGATGACACAAGATACCACTTGTAATAATTCCCTAGTGCACCACAAACAAGTTAGATAAAATGTTGTTAAAAACGGTAATGCCTGCTGGACCTAAGGCCTCGCTGGACCTGTGGGGGGGTTTAAATATGGTATAATTGATAGGGACTGGTGAGAAAGTAGGACACGGCAATTGGTGGCTCAACGCGTTTCGTGGCTTCCATGCCACTCGTCAGGAGCAAGCACGTGTAATCTGAAATTAAATAGGAATAAAATAAATGGAGGAAAACAAAAAAAATGATCATGGGGGAGCATGGTAATTGAGCCCCCTGCAACTAGTATAAAGGAATACTCACTAAGAGACTGGGCACTGATAGTATGGCGGGGGGATACCGCAAGCCATCCAGGGTACCCCCAACGGGAGCCGAGGCGGAGAGCCCCGCGGGGACGGAAGCAGGCGCCAACCAGGGTAGGCATGGGGACCGAGGATGATCTATGGAGGTGAACAAGAGGTGGGTGAAAAAAGGTGAGCAAAAGGAGGGGGAGGAGGGGAGGAAAGAGAACCCTGGGGACATAAAGTGAAGGGAGAAACATAGTGGAGGACATGGGAGGAGAAACAGTGACCTGGAAATAGGTGCAGAGTGGGTGGAGAGTGAGAAAGCATAACAGTGCAGTGACCAGCCAAGGTGAAGAGTGCTAGTGATAGGTGTACCTGAAAAAAAGGATTGGGGTTCCAGAGGGAGGAAGGTTCCCAAAACGTGTGAAATAGGAGCTGTGAACATCCTCGAAAGCCCAGGCCGCCCCGGAGAGCGTCCATATAACGCCGCCACGGGGCCGCCCACCAACGTCACGCCGTGTAGCGGGGGGAGGGGCACCGCGAGTCGGACGATTGTCCGGCACAGCGGCACAGGAAACTCCCCATTAGCCCACGAGAATGGAAACCAACAACTGCGCATGAGGCGCCACCGAAGGGAAGCCGCACGCACAGTGCGGTGCGTGACGTCGACGCGCATGACACGGTGTCCAACCCCCCCGAGGCGTACCTGAGGGAGGGGGAGGAGACCCGTAAGGCGCGTCGCGGCTCCCGATGGGGAATAGAAACAGGACGGCAGGGCAGTCCCACCAACACACACCACCAGCGACCCGGCCCCATAGGATAGATCTAAAGTGTAAACAAAATAGTACTAGAGCATTAACTAATACAACGGGTATCTATGGATGGTATTGGTAAATGGATTATATTAGTGGAAAACAGGAGAGGTGTCACAAAGGTCATCAAGGGCAGTATAGATGATAGACATAAGCCTAATAGAGCGAAGACAACATGTTTCCATCCCTATGTATACGTTCAAGCAAGAGGGGGGTTTTTTAGGGACTGTAGGGAAATTATGACCTGGTAAGGACACCTATTTCCATCCCTAGGGACTTTAAATGAAACCATGATCTGGTAAGGTCATGTGTTTCCATCCCAATTCATATCACAAGCAAGGGGAATTTCTAAGGGGAAGGGTGGGACTTTAATTGAAACATGTGACCGCAAACAGGTAATAGGGTGAACATAGAGGAATTTATTACCGTAATACTAAAGCATACACATTGCAACCGTAATATACATACAGTAAAACAATTCATGCATAGTTACATAGATAAAATCATAATTGAATGAAATATACTATACATTGTAATGTTCATACAATCAATGGATGGGTAGCAATGGTAAAACGTAAAAAAGGTATGGAAATTGATGACACAAGATACCACTTGTAATAATTCCCTAGTGCACCACAAACAAGTTAGATAAAATGTTGTTAAAAACGGTAATGCCTGCTGGACCTAAGGCCTCGCTGGACCTGTGGGGGGGTTTAAATATGGTATAATTGATAGGGACTGGTGAGAAAGTAGGACACGGCAATTGGTGGCTCAACGCGTTTCGTGGCTTCCATGCCACTCGTCAGGAGCAAGCACGTGTAATCTGAAATTAAATAGGAATAAAATAAATGGAGGAAAACAAAAAAAATGATCATGGGGGAGCATGGTAATTGAGCCCCCTGCAACTAGTATAAAGGAATACTCACTAAGAGACTGGGCACTGATAGTATGGCGGGGGGATACCGCAAGCCATCCAGGGTACCCCCAATGGGAGCCGAGGCGGAGAGCCCCGCGGGGACGGAAGCAGGCGCCAACCAGGGTAGGCATGGGGACCGAGGATGATCTATGGAGGTGAACAAGAGGTGGGTGAAAAAAGGTGAGCAAAAGGAGGGGGAGGAGGGGAGGAAAGAGAACCCTGGGGACATAAAGTGAAGGGAGAAACATAGTGGAGGACATGGGAGGAGAAACAGTGACCTGGAAATAGGTGCAGAGTGGGTGGAGAGTGAGAAAGCATAACAGTGCAGTGACCAGCCAAGGTGAAGAGTGCTAGTGATAGGTGTACCTGAAAAAAAGGATTG
Source organism: Aquarana catesbeiana (assembly GCF_042186555.1). Lineage (NCBI taxonomy): Eukaryota > Metazoa > Chordata > Amphibia > Anura > Ranidae > Aquarana > Aquarana catesbeiana. The sequence goes on along the minus strand of NC_133327.1, from coordinate 4,131,942 downwards.
GGGTTCCAGAGGGAGGAAGGTTCCCAAAACGTGTGAAATAGGAGCTGTGAACATCCTCGAAAGCCCAGGCCGCCCCGGAGAGCGTCCATATAACGCCGCCACGGGGCCGCCCACCAACGTCACGCCGTGTAGCGGGGGGAGGGGCACCGCGAGTCGGACGATTGTCCGGCACAGCGGCACAGGAAACTCCCCATTAGCCCACGAGAATGGAAACCAACAACTGCGCATGAGGCGCCACCGAAGGGAAGCCGCACGCACAGTGCGGTGCGTGACGTCGACGCGCATGACACGGTGTCCAACCCCCCCGAGGCGTACCTGAGGGAGGGGGAGGAGACCCGTAAGGCGCGTCGCGGCTCCCGATGGGGAATAGAAACAGGACGGCAGGGCAGTCCCACCAACACACACCACCAGCGACCCGGCCCCATAGGATAGATCTAAAGTGTAAACAAAATAGTACTAGAGCATTAACTAATACAACGGGTATCTATGGATGGTATTGGTAAATGGATTATATTAGTGGAAAACAGGAGAGGTGTCACAAAGGTCATCAAGGGCAGTATAGATGATAGACATAAGCCTAATAGAGCGAAGACAACATGTTTCCATCCCTATGTATACGTTCAAGCAAGAGGGGGGTTTTTTAGGGACTGTAGGGAAATTATGACCTGGTAAGGACACCTATTTCCATCCCTAGGGACTTTAAATGAAACCATGATCTGGTAAGGTCATGTGTTTCCATCCCAATTCATATCACAAGCAAGGGGAATTTCTAAGGGGAAGGGTGGGACTTTAATTGAAACATGTGACCGCAAACAGGTAATAGGGTGAACATAGAGGAATTTATTACCGTAATACTAAAGCATACACATTGCAACCGTAATATACATACAGTAAAACAATTCATGCATAGTTACATAGATAAAATCATAATTGAATGAAATATACTATACATTGTAATGTTCATACAATCAATGGATGGGTAGCAATGGTAAAACGTAAAAAAGGTATGGAAATTGATGACACAAGATACCACTTGTAATAATTCCCTAGTGCACCACAAACAAGTTAGATAAAATGTTGTTAAAAACGGTAATGCCTGCTGGACCTAAGGCCTCGCTGGACCTGTGGGGGGGTTTAAATATGGTATAATTGATAGGGACTGGTGGGGACTTGTTCACCTCCATAGATCATCCTCGGTCCCCATGCCTACCCTGGTTGGCGCCTGCTTCCGTCCCCGCGGGGCTCTCCGCCTCGGCTCCCGTTGGGGGTACCCTGGATGGCTTGCGGTATCCCCCCGCCATACTATCAGTGCCCAGTCTCTTAGTGAGTATTCCTTTATACTAGTTGCAGGGGGCTCAATTACCATGCTCCCCCTTGATCATTTTTTTTGTTTTCCTCCATTTATTTTATTCCTATTTAATTTCAGATTACACGTGCTTGCTCCTGACGAGTGGCATGGAAGCCACGAAACGCGTTGAGCCACCAATTGCCGTGTCCTACTTTCTCACCAGTCCCTATCAATTATACCATATTTAAACCCCCCCACAGGTCCAGCGAGGCCTTAGGTCCAGCAGGCATTACCGTTTTTAACAACATTTTATCTAACTTGTTTGTGGTGCACTAGGGAATTATTACAAGTGGTATCTTGTGTCATCAATTTCCATACCTTTTTTACGTTTTACCATTGCTACCCATCCATTGATTGTATGAACATTACAATGTATAGTATATTTCATTCAATTATGATTTTATCTATGTAACTATGCATGAATTGTTTTACTGTATGTATATTACGGTTGCAATGTGTATGCTTTAGTATTACGGTAATAAATTCCTCTATGTTCACCCTATTACCTGTTTGCGGTCACATGTTTCAATTAAAGTCCCACCCTTCCCCTTAGAAATTCCCCTTGCTTGTGATATGAATTGGGATGGAAACACATGACCTTACCAGATCATGGTTTCATTTAAAGTCCCTAGGGATGGAAATAGGTGTCCTTACCAGGTCATAATTTCCCTACAGTCCCTAAAAAACCCCCCTCTTGCTTGAACGTATACATAGGGATGGAAACATGTTGTCTTCGCTCTATTAGGCTTATGTCTATCATCTATACTGCCCTTGATGACCTTTGTGACACCTCTCCTGTTTTCCACTAATATAATCCATTTACCAATACCATCCATAGATACCCGTTGTATTAGTTAATGCTCTAGTACTATTTTGTTTACACTTTAGATCTATCCTATGGGGCCGGGTCGCTGGTGGTGTGTGTTGGTGGGACTGCCCTGCCGTCCTGTTTCTATTCCCCATCGGGAGCCGCGACGCGCCTTACGGGTCTCCTCCCCCTCCCTCAGGTACGCCTCGGGGGGGTTGGACACCGTGTCATGCGCGTCGACGTCACGCACCGCACTGTGCGTGCGGCTTCCCTTCGGTGGCGCCTCATGCGCAGTTGTTGGTTTCCATTCTCGTGGGCTAATGGGGAGTTTCCTGTGCCGCTGTGCCGGACAATCGTCCGACTCGCGGTGCCCCTCCCCCCGCTACACGGCGTGACGTTGGTGGGCGGCCCCGTGGCGGCGTTATATGGACGCTCTCCGGGGCGGCCTGGGCTTTCGAGGATGTTCACAGCTCCTATTTCACACGTTTTGGGAACCTTCCTCCCTCTGGAACCCCAATCCTTTTTTTCAGGTACACCTATCACTAGCACTCTTCACCTTGGCTGGTCACTGCACTGTTATGCTTTCTCACTCTCCACCCACTCTGCACCTATTTCCAGGTCACTGTTTCTCCTCCCATGTCCTCCACTATGTTTCTCCCTTCACTTTATGTCCCCAGGGTTCTCTTTCCTCCCCTCCTCCCCCTCCTTTTGCTCACCTTTTTTCACCCACCTCTTGTTCACCTCCATAGATCATCCTCGGTCCCCATGCCTACCCTGGTTGGCGCCTGCTTCCGTCCCCGCGGGGCTCTCCGCCTCGGCTCCCGTTGGGGGTACCCTGGATGGCTTGCGGTATCCCCCCGCCATACTATCAGTGCCCAGTCTCTTAGTGAGTATTCCTTTATACTAGTTGCAGGGGGCTCAATTACCATGCTCCCCCATGATCATTTTTTTTGTTTTCCTCCATTTATTTTATTCCTATTTAATTTCAGATTACACGTGCTTGCTCCTGACGAGTGGCATGGAAGCCACGAAACGCGTTGAGCCACCAATTGCCGTGTCCTACTTTCTCACCAGTCCCTATCAATTATACCATATTTAAACCCCCCCACAGGTCCAGCGAGGCCTTAGGTCCAGCAGGCATTACCGTTTTTAACAACATTTTATCTAACTTGTTTGTGGTGCACTAGGGAATTATTACAAGTGGTATCTTGTGTCATCAATTTCCATACCTTTTTTACGTTTTACCATTGCTACCCATCCATTGATTGTATGAACATTACAATGTATAGTATATTTCATTCAATTATGATTTTATCTATGTAACTATGCATGAATTGTTTTACTGTATGTATATTACGGTTGCAATGTGTATGCTTTAGTATTACGGTAATAAATTCCTCTATGTTCACCCTATTACCTGTTTGCGGTCACATGTTTCAATTAAAGTCCCACCCTTCCCCTTAGAAATTCCCCTTGCTTGTGATATGAATTGGGATGGAAACACATGACCTTACCAGATCATGGTTTCATTTAAAGTCCCTAGGGATGGAAATAGGTGTCCTTACCAGGTCATAATTTCCCTACAGTCCCTAAAAAACCCCCCTCTTGCTTGAACGTATACATAGGGATGGAAACATGTTGTCTTCGCTCTATTAGGCTTATGTCTATCATCTATACTGCCCTTGATGACCTTTGTGACACCTCTCCTGTTTTCCACTAATATAATCCATTTACCAATACCATCCATAGATACCCGTTGTATTAGTTAATGCTCTAGTACTATTTTGTTTACACTTTAGATCTATCCTATGGGGCCGGGTCGCTGGTGGTGTGTGTTGGTGGGACTGCCCTGCCGTCCTGTTTCTATTCCCCATCGGGAGCCGCGACGCGCCTTACGGGTCTCCTCCCCCTCCCTCAGGTACGCCTCGGGGGGGTTGGACACCGTGTCATGCGCGTCGACGTCACGCACCGCACTGTGCGTGCGGCTTCCCTTCGGTGGCGCCTCATGCGCAGTTGTTGGTTTCCATTCTCGTGGGCTAATGGGGAGTTTCCTGTGCCGCTGTGCCGGACAATCGTCCGACTCGCGGTGCCCCTCCCCCCGCTACACGGCGTGACGTTGGTGGGCGGCCCCGTGGCGGCGTTATATGGACGCTCTCCGGGGCGGCCTGGGCTTTCGAGGATGTTCACAGCTCCTATTTCACACGTTTTGGGAACCTTCCTCCCTCTGGAACCCCAATCCTTTTTTTCAGGTACACCTATCACTAGCACTCTTCACCTTGGCTGGTCACTGCACTGTTATGCTTTCTCACTCTCCACCCACTCTGCACCTATTTCCAGGTCACTGTTTCTCCTCCCATGTCCTCCACTATGTTTCTCCCTTCACTTTATGTCCCCAGGGTTCTCTTTCCTCCCCTCCTCCCCCTCCTTTTGCTCACCTTTTTTCACCCACCTCTTGTTCACCTCCATAGATCATCCTCGGTCCCCATGCCTACCCTGGTTGGCGCCTGCTTCCGTCCCCGCGGGGCTCTCCGCCTCGGCTCCCGTTGGGGGTACCCTGGATGGCTTGCGGTATCCCCCCGCCATACTATCAGTGCCCAGTCTCTTAGTGAGTATTCCTTTATACTAGTTGCAGGGGGCTCAATTACCATGCTCCCCCATGATCATTTTTTTTGTTTTCCTCCATTTATTTTATTCCTATTTAATTTCAGATTACACGTGCTTGCTCCTGACGAGTGGCATGGAAGCCACGAAACGCGTTGAGCCACCAATTGCCGTGTCCTACTTTCTCACCAGTCCCTATCAATTATACCATATTTAAACCCCCCCACAGGTCCAGCGAGGCCTTAGGTCCAGCAGGCATTACCGTTTTTAACAACATTTTATCTAACTTGTTTGTGGTGCACTAGGGAATTATTACAAGTGGTATCTTGTGTCATCAATTTCCATACCTTTTTTACGTTTTACCATTGCTACCCATCCATTGATTGTATGAACATTACAATGTATAGTATATTTCATTCAATTATGATTTTATCTATGTAACTATGCATGAATTGTTTTACTGTATGTATATTACGGTTGCAATGTGTATGCTTTAGTATTACGGTAATAAATTCCTCTATGTTCACCCTATTACCTGTTTGCGGTCACATGTTTCAATTAAAGTCCCACCCTTCCCCTTAGAAATTCCCCTTGCTTGTGATATGAATTGGGATGGAAACACATGACCTTACCAGATCATGGTTTCATTTAAAGTCCCTAGGGATGGAAATAGGTGTCCTTACCAGGTCATAATTTCCCTACAGTCCCTAAAAAACCCCCCTCTTGCTTGAACGTTAACTCCAATGTAAAAATGCATATAAAAGCAAAGGAGAAGGCCTTCAAAAAATACAAGGTTGAGGGATCATCCTCAGCATTCAGACTTTATAAAGGATGCAACAAGAAATGTAAGGGTGCAATTAGGACGGCTAAGATAGAACATGAAAGACACATAGCGGAGGAGAGCAAAAAAAATCCCAAGAAATTCTTTAAGTATGTAAACAGTAAAAAAGGGAGGACAGACCATATTGGCCCCATAAAGAATGAGGAAGGACATCTGGTTACAAAGAATGGGGAGATGGCGAAGGTTTTGAATTTATTCTTCTCTTCAGTCTTCACGAGTGAATCGGGGGGCTTCAGTAACCAAAACTGCAGTGTTTATCCTCATGACACAACACAGGAAGCACCTTCATGGTTAACAGAGGACAGAATTAGATTTAGACTTGAGAAATTTAACATTAATAAATCACCGGGACCAGATGGCTTGCATTCGAGGGTACTTAAGGAACTCAGTCAAGTGATTGCCAGACCATTGTTCCTAATTTTTCCAGATAGTCTACTGACTGGAATGGTACCAGCTGATTGGAAAAAAGCCAATGTAGCACCAATATTTAAAAAGGGCCCAAAATACATCCCTGGGAATTACAGACCAGTTAGCCTAACATCAATAGTATGTAAACTCTTGGAGGGGATGATAAGGGACTATATACAAGATTTTAGTAATGAGAAGGGTATCATTAGCAGTAATCAGCATGGATTCATGAAGAATCATTCTTGCCAAACCAATCTACTAACCTTCTATGAGGAGGTGAGTTGCCATCTAGATAAAGGAAGGCCGTAGACGTGGTGTATCTGGATTTTGCAAAAGCATTTGACACAGTTCCCCATAAACGTTTACTGTACAAAATAAGGTCCATTGGCATGGACCATAGGGTGAGTACATGGATTGAAAACTGGCTACAAGGGCGAGTTCAGAGGGTGGTGATAAACTGGGAGTACTCTGAATGGTCAGGGGTGGGTAGTGGGGTTCCCCAGGGTTCTGTGCTGGGACCAATCCTATTTAATTTGCTCATAAATGACCTGGAGGATGGGATACACAGTTAAATCTCTGTATTTGCAGACGATACTAAGCTAAGCAGGGCAATAACTTCTCCCCAGGATGTGGAAACCTTGCAAAAAGACCTGAACAAATTAATGGGGTGGGCAACTATATGGCAGATGAGGTTCAATGTAGAAAAATGTAAAATAATGCATTTGGGTGGCAAAAATATGAATGCAATCTATACACTGGGGGGAGAACCTTTGGGGGAATCTAGGATGGAAAAGAACCTGGGGGTCCTAGTAGATGATAGGCTCAGCAATGGCATGAAAATGCCAAGCTGCTGCTAACAAAGCAAACAGAATATTGTCATGCATTAAAAAGGGGATCAACTCCAGAGATAAAACGATAATTCTCCCACTCTACAAGGCTCTGGTCTGGCCACACCTAGAGTATGCTGTCTAATTCTGAGCACCAGTCCTCAGGAAGGATGTACTGGAAATGGAGCGAGTACAAAGAAGGGCAACAAAGCTAATAAAGGGTCTGGATGATCTTAGTTATGAGGAAAGGTTGCGAGCACTGAACTTATTCTCTCTGGAGAAGAGACGCTTGAGAGGGGATATGATTTCAATATACAAATACCATACTGGTGACCCCACAATAGAAATAAAACTTTTTTGCAGAAGAGAGTTTAACAAGACTGGTGGGCACTCATTAAAATTAGAAGAAAAGAGGTTTAACCTTAAACTACGTAGAGGGTTCTTTACTGTAAGAGCGGCAAGGATGTGGAATTCCCTTCCACAGGCGGTGGTCTCAGCGGGGAGCATCAATAGCTTCAAGAAACTATTAGATAAGCACCTGAATGACCGCAACATACAGGGATATACAATGTAATACTTACACATAATCACACATAGGTTGGACTTGATGGACTTGTGTCTTTTTTCAACCTCGCCTACTATGTAACTATGTAACTATGTAACCATGAGATAATCCAATTTCAAGTTATTTCCTCACCTAAGTTTCTGCTGGTTATTGGTTATCCTTGGTTACAGAGGCACAACCCCTCTTTTGATTGGCTCTGTGCTGAGGATCTCTCCTGGTCACCACAATGCAGTAAGACATGCTCCGGTCGTATGATTGCGCAATTGACCTTCAACCTGGTGCCATATTTCCTCGTGGATGGGTTTACCCTATGTCGGTCTTGGAGGATAAGGCCATGGAGGAGTACATTGCAAGGTTTCATCCGCAAATCCTCGTCTCCTGCTGCTGCTGGTTTCTTCTTTGTGAAGAAGAAGAGTGGCGAACTGAGACCTTGTATTGATTATAGGGGTCTCAATCGTTTCACGATTAAGAATGCCTATCTGATTCAGTTGATTACAGAGTTATTTGAGCACCTCAAGGGAGCAACGGTTTTCACTAAGCTTGATTTAAGAGGGGCATACAATCTCATGAGGATTAAGGAGGGCGACGAGTGGAAAACTACGTTGAATACCAGAACAGGCCATTATGACTACCCCATAATGCCTTTTGGCCTTTGTAACGCCTGGCAGTTTTCCAGGAATTTATTAACAATATCCTCATATTTTCCAAGTTCCATGAGAGCCACCACACAGATGTCTGTTGTGTGCTTCAGAAATTAAGAGAGAACAATCTCTATTGTAAATTGGAGAAGTGCGAATTCCATCATGAACAGGTTAAATTCCTGGATTATGTTATTTCCACTGCTGGTTTTTCGATAGACCCAGAGAAACTTTCAGCAGTCCTACAGTGGCCCGACCCATGGGTTTACATCCTCTGCAGCGTTTTCTAGGCTTTGCCAACTATTATCGGAAGTTTATTCATAACTTCTCGTCTCTGGTCACACCCCTGACTGATATGACCAGAAAGGACGGTAACCCACAGAATTGGTTTCCGGAGCTTATTAAGGCCTTTGAGAGTCTCAAGGCTGCCTTTGTGTCTGCTCCTGTGTTGGCACATCCTGATCCTACGTTACCTTTTATCCTTGAGGTTGATGCTTCTGAGACTGGAGTTGGCGCCCTTCTGTCTTAACGTCCTACCTCTAAGAGCGCTATGCATCCTTGTGGCTACTTTTCCAAGAAATTGTCACCTGCGGAGTGCAATTACGAGATTGGTGACAGAGAGCTGTTAGCAATCATTTAGCCTTGAAAGAATGGAGACATCTCCTCGAAGGTACCACTGTGCTGGTTCTCATTCTTACTGACCATAAGAATCTAACATTCTTGTCTGAGGCTAAACGCCTCCCTCCCAGAAGGGCGCAATGGGCTCTTTTCTTGTCTAATTTCAATTACATTGTATCATTCTTACCCGGTACTAAGAATTTAAGGGCTGACGCTTTGTCACAACAATTTTCCTCCACTTCCAAGATGGAGTCAGTTCCGGTTTCTGTGACTCCTCCTGATCGTATTCTGGCTACGGTTCTCACCAGTCTCACTTCTCCTTTGGGTGACAAAATTCTTGCTGCTCAGGTCCATGCTCCTCCTGAGAAACCTTGTGACCGCTGCTTTGTCCCAGAGAGTCTCCATTCTGCTCCAAACTTACTGGCCACCCTAGGAAGAATCAACTCTTTTGGGCCATTGCCCAACAATTCTGGTGGTCTAGTCTACGTGCTGATGTAACCGCCTTCGTAGCTGCCTGTTCCATGTGTGCTCAGAGTAAGACTCCATTACAACTTCCAGTGGGTCTCCTACAACCCATACCCAATGGAGAGAGGCCCTGGACCCACCTATTTATAGATTTAAATGTGGAGTTACCCAACTCCCAGGGCAACGCAGTTATCCTTATGGTGGTTGACCGGTTCTCGAAAATGTCTCATTGTATTCCACTTAAGAAGTTGCCCATTTCTAAGGACCTGGCTTCCATTTTTGCTTGGGAGATCTTTCGATTACATGGGTTACCCAAGGTGATTGTCTCAGACAGGAGTAGTCAGTTTATGTCCCGGTTCTGGTGAGCCTCTTGTGCACAGTTTAGAATTCAGCTTGCTTTCTCCTCCAATCAGTCCTTAGAGCAATTCCTACATTGCTATATTTTTGACCATCATAACAACTGGTCACATCTCTTACTGTGGGCAGAGTTTGCTCACAATAGTGCCTTGAATTCTGCTTCCCGATTGTCCCAGTCTATGGCAAACTGTGGTTTCCAACCTTCCATGTTGCCTGACTCATTTGTTCCACAGAGTATTCCTGTGTTAGAGGAGCATCTCCGTGGTCTTTATTCCACTTGGGCACAAATCCAGGAGGCTTTGCGACATGCTAATGATAGGTAAGACTCCACGCTGACCACAGACACCTGACTGCGCCTTCCTACCAGGTTGGGGACAGGGTCTGGCTGTCATCTCGCAACCTCCGACTTCATGTTCCCTCTCTGAAGTTCTCACCTCAGTTTATTGGGGCTTTCTGTATTCTTTGCAGGATTAACCCAGTGGCTTATGCATTAGACCTTCCTTCTAATATGCGTATCTCAAATATATTTCATGTCTCTTTATTAAAACATTTGGTTTGCAACCACTTTACCACCTTGGTGCCTCATCCTCACACTGTACAGGTTGGGAACCATGAGGAGTATGAAGTACAGTCCATGGTTTATTCCCGTAGGTTTCGTGGTTTCGTGGTTTCGTGGGCTCATACAGTACCTGGTGCAGTGGAAAGCAAAAACCTTGATAGCTGAAATCTTAGAAGATTCCCAGTATAACCAATTGTTGGAACAGTTGACTCTACCCCTGCATGAGTACTCTCTGGAGCAACAGCAGCTAATACACCAAATACTGGGAAAACAGGTGCTAGCAATTGCAAAAGGACCAGACGATTATAGATGCATTGATATCCTTGATCATCTTATCCATACTGGTGACACCTTAGAGATTAATATTGAAACATCCCACCAGCCCAATGTCAGGAAGTGAAGGACTTACTTCACAACATGTTCCAAAGTCGAGTTTTAAAAGACAGTAGGAGTCTTAAGCTCTTCCTATAGTCCTGGTTCATGAGGACAGGAGCCTGCACTTTTGTGTTTATTATCGAAAGATTTACTAAAAACATTTACCGGTGGAATCTTTGATGGCCTTGGGTAAGGCTTGTGTGTTATCCACTTTGTACTTAGCCAGTGGCTACTGGAAAGTGCCTGTACAAACAAAATATAAAGAGAAAAATACCTTCATTATTCCTTTGAGGTTATACAAAGCTTTGTTGTTTTTTTTTCTTTTTTCCTTCCTCTGGAACAACTGCGGGTATTGGATAGTGTATATGTAGGTTTTCTATTTGAGGATGTTGGTTTTCCTTTTTTTGGTCTGACTAACACACCTAGTAATTTTTAGAGGTTCCAGATCAGTATGGTAAATCTCAAGGAAGGCTCCTTCTACACTATCTGTATTTCCATGGTCAAATGTGGGAGTGCAAAGCCCGGGCAAATTGCTGAAATCACCTTTCCGATACTCTTGTCATTTATTCCACTGTGGGTTTGTCACACATGCACCACTAAAAATCTTGATATCTGGCCCCACCATCTATTGGAAACTGCACACTATACAAACCAGATGCAGATATGAATGGTAGCCAATCAGCTTCTAACTTCAGCTTGTTTAATTAAGCTTTGACAATAAAAACAACTGTAAGTGGATTGGTTTCTATGCAGAGTTGCATCAGATTTTGCACTCTCCAGTTTTAATAAACCAACCACTATGGATGGTAAGCTATAATACACAAGAAAGGTGTATCATTTGTAAATGAAAGGTTTAAGAATATTTTGTTGGAAAAACATGGACAATCATTAATTATTTACAGGAATAACTATTATTTTACATAACTTGGCCCCATAACCATATAATTAAGGTAAGTGCTGACAACCAGCCGAATTACCCTTAGGCCTTTGTCAATCTTTGAACAATCATGACTTGTTTATGGGATACAAGCCGAATAAAGGAATCTTCAGACTGAACCAATTTCCACATCGCATTGAGATAATCTTGACAAATCTTTATTGACTTGTTTCTTAACTCTCTTAAACCAATAACATATAAAGTATTTAAACAATCAGTCATTGTTTTGATGAGTTCCTAACCTATTGTGAAACTGAGAACTATATTAAAAATGTAAAAAAAAAAAAAATCAGTTCCTGATCTGTCCTAATTATCTCTGAGATTCAGGTATAAAATCCAGTTGCAGAATTGATAATCAGAGGTATATTCCCAGCAGACATGAAGGTGATGGTGGCATCTATCTTCCTTTTTCTGGGGACAGTCCTACTCCCAGCATTGACTGCAAGTAAGTGGATCTTTTTTATGACTACTATTCCTACTCTAAGCCTCTTATTTTATTCCTCCCTCCCTCAATTTATAAATATGTCCAATTATTAAAAATGTATCATAAATGCTGATTTAAGACCACAGCAAACTTGGTATGTTTATCTAGAACACCCATAATCTTAAACTTTAAAGCTAATTTCCAAGAAAACTAATGCAATTATCACAGTTCAATTTTCATTAGAAATCTTTAAAAGTAGCAAGTGGTCCTGTATACTCTAAGCAGGGCCATTTTTAGACAGGGAAAAAGGGGCAGCTGCCCTGGGCCCCATAATTGTTGTGGGGCCTAAAGCAGCTGCCTCATACTTGCCAACTATCCCAGTTTAAATTATTTCTTGAATTCTTCATCCCATGCTGTGTCCTGGTAGCTCAGTGTAAAGTTCTGTTGCTGCTGCCCAGCTCTGCCCTATTGCCATGTACAAATGACTCACCTGCAGACCCTGTGTTTACATGTACAGTAAATAACTTGCATTGATATGTAAATAGAAGGGGCATTCATATGTATATCATGTCCCCCTGAGGTGATATCTATCATCACTTCTGCTGAATGCTGCCCACTGGGGAGGTAAAGGAGCATGCTTGAAAGTCCTGCCCACAACTATAGTCATTAAGCCTAACATCAGCCTGTTCTGCAAAGGTAAGCAAATTGGAGGTGGAACCCTTTTTCTAAATGGTGCTACAGCCCCGTGAATTTTGGTGCATGTGAATACACACATCTCAGCAGATAAGTGAGGGTGTCATTAACAATTAATGTCACTGCTGTGTATCTGCTAAAGGACAGCATGTTTCTGTGGTGTCAGGAAAGTGATTTTGCATGTATTTCCGACACACACAAATGTGAACGCAGGCTAAATGTCTCAGTTACATTGGTGGTCAGTGTAAATCTTCTCTTTACATTGGGGCTTGGTGTACAATCCTTTCATTCACACCAGTGGCCATTGTGAATGTCCCCCTTACATCAGTGTAAATTCTTCATAACATTGGTGATCAGTGTACATTTCCCTTTACATTGGTGGTAAGTGCAGAATTGCCCTTACACTGGAGGGTCGGTGTAAATTCCCCCTTACATGGTAGTCATTGTTTATTTCCCCTTACACTGGTGGTTGGTGTAAATTCTCTTATTACATTGGTGGCAGTATAGTAATCCCTCTTTTCTATTGGTGGGTGGCATAAAATCCCCCGTTACATGGTGGTCAGTGTAATTACCTCCTCACATTAATGGTCAGTGTAAATCCACCATCACATTGGTGGTCATTGTAAATTCCCCATTACATTGGTAGAATCCTCCACTACATACTTGCCAAAGATTTCCAGCTTTGCTCTACATAATTAAAAATTTGCCACAGTGTGCTGCCTCCTAACCAACCCCATCCCCCCACCACTGCCACTGATCGCCATCAACCCCCAGCATTGCCACTGATTTCAGAAGTCCGAGGATCCCTAGGAGCTTTCTGTCTATTGATGGGTCCCCTCACCTCCCCAGTCCATGGTGTGCAGGCAGCGAGGAGATAATGTGCTGTAACCTTTAACAACCAATCAGTGAGCAGTAATGATGTGCACTAACTTCTTGCAACCAATTATTGAGTGGTAAGGATATGCAGTAACCAATCAACAAGCATAGATCATGTGCTGTAACCTCTAGAAAATAAACAGTAAGCCATAATGTGTGCTGTAACCTCTAGCAGCCAGTCAGTGAGCATTAATGATACACTGTAACCTCTGGCAACCAATAGCAATCGCTGCCTGATCTGATTCAGTAAACTGATTATGAGTCTAGCTACTATTTATTGTATGTCTCGAAGCATGTAGAGAGCAAAATTGCATGGAAGAGGGGGCCAAATAAAATGTTTGTCCAGGGTCCAGACAATATTAAAGACGGCCCTGACTCTAAGTACATGAAACATATTTGCTATAAGCCTTGTGCATTCCCCTGTACACCAGAAGAAAGGAACACTAGGAGATAATAAGGAGTGCTGGATGCTCATTAGCTGGCATAGAAACTGTAGACATGTGGAGAGAGCAGCGGGACAAGTTCATTACCTTGCTGTTGATTCTTCATCATCCAGCCACAGGTGAGAGCTAAGAAGGTGACCAGGCTACATTGCATAATTACAGTGAAGAAAAGAAGTATTTCATGCCCCTAAGGAAATGCTTTCTTGATCTTTGGCTGCTATTGGGTGCCCACCAGAGAACACATCCCACATCTACCGGCTAGTGCAAGTGGAATAAACAGACCACACACAAATGATGTCACAAATGCTAAAAGTCTTTACCCTGATAAGACAGGTTCACAGCATGACTCACCTCCTGTTATTCACCTTCTTCAACACATTTCTGCCCAGGAAAGGGCTTAGACATGGAGACACATCTGACTTGTATCCCAAGGAAAAGGCTTAATCATGTAGACATGTTCTCCATAATTAAACTCCTTCCTTGGGCGAAACACATTGGAGCAGATGGATGACAGGCAGAAAGTCAGGCTGTGAACTAGTCTTAGCGGATTAAAGCCTTTTAGTATTTGTGACATCATTGGTATGTGGCCCATTTATTCCCCTTTGCAGAAGAGAAAAGTCAAGTCACCAACCTCAATCTGTGTGGCAAGGCTGCATAACTCTCAGGGGTGGACGGTCCCTACATTTCAGCATTAAGTGTTTAAAGAGGAACTTCACCCTACCTAACCCTGGCCCTGTCTAAAAATGAAAAAAAGTATTAGACCATGGCGTACTGCCAAAGTTCTTCCTCTCTCATGCTGCCATCTTTAATGGAGATCTTACACAGCGCAAGTCATGCTCAGCCCCAGGTATCTGGCAGAGACCGGCATGTATGGGCATGAGCGGAGGATGAAATGCTATACAGAGACCTTTAAATTGGAGAGGGCTTAGAAATCACTTCTCTGGAGTGGAATAAGTTACTGCTTTGACTCATTCATTTGTATTTAGGATTTGAATTTATCAAAAAAAGGATTGAAAAAACGAGAGCAAAAAAACTAGAGCATAGTATAGCCTCATTGCTTTCAGGTACTTTCACTAAATTAAATGTGATACAGAGCCTTCTAAAGGAGGAGGAGGGGTCACTGCTCTGGAGAGAAACAAGTTACTGCTCTGACTCATTCTTTTAAGTGTGGTAAATTAAGCTTAAGCTATTGAGCTCTGTAAAGAACAGTCTTTTTTTTTGCCAGCAAAACCAATAAGGTACTATAAGCCTGGAAAAATAGAAAAAAAGTAGCCTGGAGGCCTTTCCAGCTGAAAAATAAATTTAAACTATTAATATGTACTTCTTTACCAAGCCAAGAAACTTAAATTGACATACATTTCTGAATGAGACAGAGCATTGTCCTTTACCCCTCATCCTGATCACAACAAACTGCTCTGTCAGAACTTTTAAATAGAGAGAAAGAGCCTAAAAGAAAACAGCTTCTAGTCACCCCATCATATAATAACTAGTACTTGTGATAAACAAATCACATGATACCAGTTCCCTTTAAAAGATGTACAACCAGGGGGCATGGCGACTGTGCTGTAAGATGGCTGCAGTTGCCTGAAGCTCCTTTCAGAAATCTGCAAATCCTTTATACAGATCCTTGGGGCTATATTCCCCGCAGACAGACGCCTAAAAGCTCTAGCTCATCTGCTTCTCCCTCTGCTGGCATGTCCCCTCCTAAAAGATCCGGAGCCATTGCAAAACTAGCTCAATACCGCCATGACGAGCGGGACCCGGGAGAGGAAGATGGCGCCGTACAGCCTCCCGTAACTGATGACCAGACCTCCGGAGATACAGCCAGAGTGCTGGAGGCCATTGCTCTCTGCCAATCCACCCTCACCTCCAGGATCGAGGAGGTGAAGATTGACATCTCCTTGATCCGGTAGGACGTTCACAAGCTTCGGGAGCGGTTGACCGAGACGGAGCGCCACGTTGGCCACGTGGAGGAGGGCCTGCATCCCCTTCAGGTCACCACTGAACAGCTGCAATACCAACTGAACATGGTTTTCTCCAAACAAGATGACATGGAGAACCGTCTCAGGAGATGTAACCTCCGTTTTGTGGGGCTCCCCGAGAAATCCGAGGGTGCCGACCCCCCCACATATCTAGAAAATCTGCTCGTCAAGACCTTTGACAGAGAGATCTTCTCCTCCACATTTGTGGTGGAGCACGCCCACCGCCTCACAGCAAAACCCTCGCCTGCAGGAGCCCCGCCGAGAACCTTTATTGCCAAGTTCTTGAACTACCGTGACCGAGATGCGATCCTTAGGCTTACACGTGAAAGAGGTAACATCCCTTTGGGTAACAAGACCGTTGCGGTATACCCAGACTTCTCCGGCGAGGTCCAAAAGAAAAGAGCGTGCTTCACAGAGGCAAAACGGCAGCTTCGCATACATCATCTGCCCTACGCAATGCTCTTCCCTGCATGACTCCGCGTGGTGAGCGATGGCAAGGTGCAGTTTTTCGAAGACCCGCAGGCTGTTCTCTCCTGGCTGGAACGACGCGGCACGCCCGACCCGGGCCCTGCATAGACCCTCACCCCACATGTACCGCTGCCTGAGGCTGGAAAACTGCTCCCTACGCTCTGCCTGCTATACCTTGCTGCCTCCGGGAACCGTGAGTTGGCCTTTTACACTGTACCATTTTACTTTTCTACACTCCTTACCCCCGACTGAGATCTAATGCCCTCTCCACTTCCTCCATATCCGCACTACTCGACATTGCCTTTCCCCCACCATTATGTCTGACTTTCTGGTCTCGGACGGCCCACTCGCGCCTGCAACCAATGGGATTGAACGCTCCCGTTTTATCGTGTGCTCTCCAGCTTGATAGCTCCCCCTTGACCTTGTTGGTCACCTTAAGACTGTGGCACACTTGCCACCCCTGACTACCACCTATCTACAAATGTTTCCCTGTCCAGCCTCTGCCTCCTCAACCATGACAGACGGCAGTGTGTTGAAACTGTCTTGCTGGCTCAGAGTTTACGCAGACAGTTTAGTTTTTGTTTTTACATATATTGTTTTTCCTCTTCCTTTTGATGTCCACATTGATATACCATACTACGCAGTTGATATTGATGGGTCTGACTTCTCTCTTCGGACGTAAAACATCCCAGATTAGGGTGTGGTGGCCCCATGCTCATCATGGTTTCTTATCACAGGCCTGGATCCCCCTGGTGGCTTCCACGCCCCATGGGTACCCAGTACACACATATACTTTGTTAGAAATTGTGTTAAGATGTATGTACTGTTTTCCATTGTTTTTTGTCACCCCCTGGGAGTCCGACTGCATCCACTAGCCCCCTCCCATATGCTATGGCTTCACTTAAAATTTTAACCTGGAATGTCCGGGGCCTCGTTGAGAGGGCTAAACAAACCACGGTCCTTTCACATCTCAAATCCCAACAGGCAGATATTTCTATAATTGTTGAAACTCACCTTGCAGGTCAGAAACAGATGTATCTCAAAAAGCCGTGGGTGGGCTGGCTATACCAGGCCCCGCACACCTCTAACTCCCGTGGGATTGCAATTCTTATTGCCAAAATGGTGCAATTTCAGCTTCACACCCTGCAGTCGGACCCCCAGGGTTGGTCATTGTTTTTGCATGCTACCATAGCGGGCCTGGAGATCCTCCTTATGGCCTTCTAAATCCCCCTCCATTTCCATTTGCCATGCTACAGCTGGGTGTCGCTTTCATGTCCCAACGCCCCTCAGTGCCAGCAATTTGGGCAGGGGATTTTAACATGGTCATAACCCCACATCTAGATAGATTGAGCCCTGCAAACCCCCCTCCTTCTACACCTAACACCACTAGATTTGGAAAATTTCTCACAGAATTTGCCCTAACTGACACATGGACACATATATATCCGTCACAACCAGGTTTCGCCTGTTTCACTCCCTTGCGATCATCTATGTCCCGCATAGACTTTACTTTCCTTGCTCTCCCTCACCTCCTCGACGTAGATTTTTAAGCCAGAGTGCTCTCCGACCACTCTCCATACTGGATCAAACTATGGCTACCATCTCCCCCAACTGCCCGGATCTGGAGGCTGAATCCTTTTTGGCTCACCATCCTCCCTGATCTGGACACCATCCAGCGTGAGTGGGGTCATTATTTACGTACAAATGATGGCTCTGCCCTGGTCGGATCCATATGGGAGGCCTTCAAAATACACGCCCTTATGATCCTCTCCACGCGTATTAATCGACACAAGGTCAACTCCAAACAGTTGCTCTGCCAGGCAGAGGATCACCTCAACACCCTAGAGCAAGCCTTTCAAAATAACCCAACAGCCACCAACGCCTCTCTTATACACATACAGTCCAGGCTCACAAATCAGCTACACTTTGAGAAGGCTAAACAAGATATTTTTTTCAGTAAGCAACGCACCTTTGAGCATGGTGAAAGAGCTGGCAAGCTCCTTGCCTACATGGCCCATCTAGATCACAAACCCCCGATAGTGGTCTCTTCTTAATCGACCCCTCGGGGCCAGGATAACAGATCCTGACCAGGTGGCTGAGTTTAAGTCCTTCTACTCTGAACTTTATTCTTCCACCTCCCAACACTCCCAGCTGAGCTCTCAGCATTGCTACAGGACATCGACTTCCCTACACTCTCAGCCCCACAAATCACCCAACTGAAAGCACCTATCACCACAGAATGCATTGCAGAGGCTCTGGCTCTATTCCCTACATCCAAGGCACCTGGTTCCGACGGGCTTCCCCTTGAGTTCTACAAACAATTTAGTGAGATTCTAATCCCCAAGCTCTGCAACCTATATACACATATATTTGACACAAACACTCTCCTGACATCCACGAGCGAAGCCCTTATTGTCCTCATACCTAAACCGGGCAAAGACCCGCTCTTCCCCGAATCATACAGACCCATATCCCTCCTCCAACTCGACGTCAAGGTACTGGCCAAAATTCTGGCCCTACGCCTTAATAAAGTAATCTCCAGCTTAGTGCACCCCGGCCAGACTGGCTTCATGCCAGACAAAAACATGGCCTTTAATCTTAGACGGCTCCACATGAATCTCCAATCCCAACAGACAGATATAGGCACCAGAGTAGTGGTCAGTTTAGACGCTGCCAAAGCGTTTGATTCTGTGGAGTGGAGCTATTTATGGGAGTGTCTGAGAAGATTTGGCTTTGGCCCAAAATTCATAAAATGGCTCCAGCTTCTTTATCAGGCCCCCACAGCCCGTATTCAGGTAAATGGTAGAGTCTCTCCCTCCTTCCCACTCTCTCGCGGCACGCGGCAGGGTTTCCCTATCTCACCTTTGCTCTATGCCCTTGCGGTAGAACCCCTTGCCCTTCGATGCCATCCCGACATTAAGGGCCTCCGTTGTGGCCAGATAACAGAGGTAATAAGCCTCTATGCTGACGACATTCTCCTATACCTCGCCGATGCAGGTCCCTCACTCCAGACTGCTATTCATGTTATTACAGCCTTCGGGGCATTCTCTGGGCTTCAGATAAACTGGACTAAGTCCCAAATCCTCCAATTAGATATAGGCGCCCCTACGGCCGACCAAACCGCTCTCCCCCTGGTTAGAGCAAGCACCATCAAATACCTGGGTATTCACATCTCCCAATCTCTCCTCGATTTTATTACCCTTAACATTGAGCCACTATTCACCACACTAAAGATCAAAACGCAGATATGGTCCCAATTCCCCTTAGGGGTTATGGGCCGAATTAGCCTGGTGAAAATGATCCTTCTTCCCAAATTACTTTATATATTTTGGCAGGCCCCAGTATACCTTCCTGTGCATATATTCAAATCTATGGAATCTATTCTTAAAACTTTCATATGGGGCTACTCCCATCACAAGTTGTCGTGGAAGGTCCTGAAATGCCCGACTAACCTAGGCGGCACTGCGCTCCCTGAACTCTCTACATATTACACAGCTTCTCAACTCTCTCACTTCTTCCATTTCAACCACTCTGACAGAACTCGCTATTGCCACATGGTCTGCTCACAACCCCCTGGCCCATTGTCCCATCCCTTTCAGATCCTGTTCTGCGGACCCCGTGGACCACCCCACACCGGCGACGGGAGACACATGTTGCTACACCACTGCAAGATCTGGCGAACTGCCATGTGCCTGGGTCGAGCACCCTCCCCTCACTCCCACACTCCTCTTTGGGACAACCCAAATTTGCCTGAACTTGCCTCCATCCCTGACCACGGTCTGTGGGTCGACAGGGGCATTATCTACCTGTCGCAAGTTGTAGCTCACGGGTCAGTTAAACCTTTCCAAATACTCAAGGACAACTTTGCTTTACCAAACCACATGTTCTTCCGCTACCTTCAACTCCGGCATGCACTCAACACACAGTTTGGCAAACTCGGCGAACTCCCACCCGAAGTCTTCTGGGACATCTGTGTGTCCCAGAAGACATGTTTCATATTCCCATTGCACATGTTCCTGGTATAAGCTCTAAAGTTTGGGTGCTGCAGCAACAACCGGTGGGATACTGGTTCAAGTCACAATGTAGATACTTGCCAGCACACAAAGGATCAGCACAAGGTGGCGTCCAAACGGTTTAGTTTATTGCATGATCACAACACGAAGAGGTGCAACGTTTCGGAGTCACGCAGAACCTCTTCATCAGGCATGTGATGATGTATTAAACTAAACCATTTGGGTGCCACCTTGTGCTGATCCTTGGTGTGCTGGCAAGTATCTACATAGTCCCAAAAGACAGCCGGCCATTCCCATGCACAGTAGGAAATGGGCAGTGAAGCCGCAAGGCTCCACTGCCTGTTTCCCTTAATTAGAATGGCGGCGCCTGCACCCTATCCGATGGACAGATCAGCCTCGGGGGGGCGACATCGCGGGCTCCATGGACAGGTAAGTGTCCTTATTAAAAGTCAGCAGCTACAGTGTTTGTTGCTGCTGACTTTAAAAAAAAAAAAAAATTGCAGGTGGAACACCGCTTTAACCGCACCAGAAAATAGTCAGGTCTCCAGGTCGCCTGTGGTGCATGGTAGGACTGTGTTAATATCAATAATGGCTGGACAGAAATATAAATCTTTTTTCAGCTAAAACACCTCCCATATACTGCATGTATTTCTTTTGTGAATGTAACTCTTTGCCTGGAGTTCAACCTTATCATTTCTCTCCTGAGAAAGAGGTAAAAAGTTAATTCCTGAAATAAAATTACCATTTTAAAAACTCTTTTTGCTTTGGTTGTAATTAAATTAAATGCTATTTAAAAATAAAAAAAGTGTAAAAACGAAAAAAACAACAGCAACAAAAAAAAGATGTACAACCGATTGGCTCAGTTGGTTTAGCACACCAGTGTGTGAACATATACTTAATCAGGGCTCTTTGTCAGCAGGAACGCAGGGAAACGCAGTTCTGCCACCTCCAGCACTGAATGTATCTAATGGCAGGGGGTGCTGGGGTGTGCTGGAGGGTCCATTGATGTTGGCTGCTGGTGGATTTATTACTACTTGGGGGAACTATTTTTGAGGGATGAGTCTATTGTTGCTGGGGGGGGGGGTTTCTTATGTTGCTCGGAGGTCAATTGTTGCTGGGAGGAATCTACTGTTGAGGGTGGGGTCTATTGTTGCTGGCTGCTGGAGGGTCTATGAATAATGGCTGTTGGGAGATCTATTTTTGCTGGCAGGGGCTTTTGTTCCTGAGGTGGATCTGTTGTTGTTAGGGGATATTTTCTTGCAGGGGGTCTGTTGTTGTTGGGGGGAGGGGGACAGGCTCTATTGTTTCTGGAGGGATCTATTTACTGGGATCTTTTACTGTTTTTTCAAATTATCCCTAACAAACTCCATACAAATTACTTAGCACCACAAACTGATTCTTGGTTCTGTTTTCTCTAATAGGGGCAGTACTGGGAGGGGGTAGGGGGTGGAACCAAGGAATTTTGCTAGGAGGTGGGTAGGGGCAGAGACAAGGGGTGACTTGGAAAAGGGGAGTACCTGTACCTATTCTCTGAGAAAAAAAAAAAGCCCTGTACATAAATAATCAGTTCACATATGGATGCATGCTGCCTCTTGTGCAGGACATATCATCCTGTGCAGGAGTACCCGAGCCGTGAATTTTCTATAATGTGTACATTGGTGGTGTCAAACATGCGGCCCAGGAAAAGCTCCTCTGTAGCTCACTAAGGATCTCCTTCCCACAACTTCACTGGACAAAAGAGACCTTTTCCAGGCTGCGGGGAATAACGGATGGCTGTATACAATGATGTGGGAATTAATACAGCTGCAGGAAAGGACAGATCCATCACCTGTGTGTCACAATTGACACACCCACCCACCACCTATCACTATCCACAAGGGGCAAGCAACAGGAATGATTGACAGGTGGTGGGTGGACAGATATATCAACATAGCTTTGACATACAGAGTGATTCAAATTAACGTGCTTGTGCATGTCAGAACCATTGAAACTGTTACATATTTACATAGTTACATAGTAGGTGAGGTCGAAAAAATACACAAGTCCATCAAGTCCAACCTATGTGTGTGATTATATGTCAGTATTACATTGTATAGTGGGGCAAAAAAGTATTTAGTCAGCCACCAATTGTGCAAGTTCTCCCGCTTAAAAAGATGAGAGAGGCCTGTAATTGTCATCATAGGTATACCTCAACTATGAGAGACAAAATGTGGAAACAAATCCAGACAATCACATTGTCTGATTTTTGAAAGAATTTATTTGCAAATTATGGTGGAAATTAGGTATTTGGTCAATATCAAAAGTTCATCTCAATACTTTGTTATATATCCTTTGTTGGCAATGACAGAGGTCAAACGTTTTCTGTAAGTCTTCACAAGGTTGTCACACACTGTTGCTGGTATGTTGGCCCATTCCTCCATGCAGATCTCCTCTAGAGCAGTGATCTTCTGGGGCTGTCGCTGGGCAACACGGACTTTGAACTCCCTCCAAAGGTTTTCTATGGGGTTGAGATTTGGAGACTGGCTAGGCCACTCCAGGACCTTGAAATGCTTCTTACAAAGCCACTCCTTCGTTGCCTGGGGGGTGTGTTTGGGATTATTGTCATGCTAAAAGACCCAGCCACATTTCATCTTTAATGCCCTTGCTGATGGGAGGAGGTTTGAACTCAAAATCTCACGATACATGGCCCCATTCATTCTTTCATGTACATGGATCAGTCGTCCTGTTCCCTTTGCAGAGAAACAGCCCCAAAGCATGATGTTGCCACCTCATGCATTACAGTAGGTATGGTGTTCTTTGGTTGCAACTCAGCATTCTCTCTCCTCCAAACACGATGAGTTGTGTTTCTACCAAACAGTTCTACTTTGGTTTCATCTGACCATATGACATTCTCCCAATCCTCTTCTGAATCATCCAAATGCTCTCTAGCAAACCTCAGACGGGCCCGGACATGTACTGGCTTAAGCAGGGGGACATGGCTGGCACTGCAGGATCTGAGTCCCTGGCGGCGTAGTGTGTTACTGATGGTAGCCTTTGTTACATTGGTCCCAGCTCTCTGCAGGTCATTCACTAGGTTCCCCCCTCCCGTGTGGTTCTGGGATTTTTGCTCACCGTTCTTGTGATCATTTTGACCCCACGGGGTGAGATCTTGCGTGGAGCCCCAGATCGAGGGAGATTATCAGTGGTCTTGTATGTATTCCGTTTTCTAATTATTGCTCCCACAGTTGACTTCTTCACACCAAGCTGCTTGCCTATTGCAGATTCAGTCTTCCCAGCCTGGTGCAGGTCTACAATTTTGTTTCTGGTGTCCTTCGACAGCTCTTTGATCTTCACCATAGTGGAGTTTGGAGTGTGACTGTTTGAGGTTGTGGACAGGTGTCTTTTATACTGATAACAAGCTCAAACTGGTGCCATTAATACAGGTAATGAGTGGAGGACAAAGGATCCTCTTAAAGAAGAAGATACAGGTCTGTGAGAGCCAGAAATCTTGCTTGTTTGTAGGTGACCAAATACTTATTTTCCACCATAATTTGCAAATAAATTCTTTCAAAAATCAGACAATGTGATTGTCTGGATTTGTTTCCACATTTTGTCTCTCATAGTTGAGGTATACCTATGATGACAATTACAGGCCTCTCTCATCTTTTTAAGTGGGAGAACTTGCACAATTGGTGGCTGACTAAATACTTTTTAGCCCCACTGTATATCTCTGTATGTTGTGGTCGTTCAGGTGCTTATCTAATAGTTTCTTGAAACTATCGATGCTCCCCGCTGAGACCACTGCCTGTGGAAGAGAATTCCACATCCTTGACGCTCTTACAGTAAAGAATTCTCTACGTAGTTTAAGGCTAAACCTCTTTTCTTCTAATTTTAATGAGTGGCTAAAAGTCTTGTTAAACTCCCTTCCGCAAAAAAGTTTTATCCCTATTGTGGAGTCACCAGTACGGTATTTGTATATTGAAATCATATCCCCTCTCAAGCGTCTCTTCTCCAGAGAGAATAAGTTCAGCGCTCGCAACCTTTCCTCATAACTAATATCCTCCAGACCCTTTATTAGCTTAGTTGCCCTTCTTTTACTTGCTCCATTTCTAGTACATCCTTCCTGAGGACTCGTGCCCAGAACTGGACAGCATACTCCAGGTGCGGCCAGACCAGAGTCTTGTAGAGCCGGAGAAGTGTCGTTTTATCTCTGGAGTTGATCCCCTTTTTTAATGCATGCCAATATTCTGTTTGCTTTGTTAGCAGCAGCTTGGCATTGCATGCCATTGCTGAGCCTATCATCTACTAGGACCCCCAGGTCCTTTTCCAACTGTAATGTGCTCTACATTATATCTGGTGCTGTGAAGGATAGGTGTTTGAGTAAGCAGGAATGATTGTAATGGTGGGCACAGGCAGTGAGATTGAGAAAAAGAAGGTGAAGATGAACCGTAGATTTGAGTAATCAAAAGTTTGTAGTTAACAATGTCTTTTTACTATGTATATCCATTAAAGTGTTGTCAATGGATGAAGGTGTGATCACCATTGGGCCCATTTTTGTATAAGAGCTTGTAATGCCTGGTGTAGAGTCACTGACGGTTCCTCTTGGTCTTCTTTTCACAGTCAGTTTTCCGGAGTGCCCACTCTGGAGTGGAATCTGCAACTTGGAGTCAGTTACAGATGAATGTGGGCCAAATCGTCCCTGTCCCGGGGGAAGGCAGTGCTGCAGTCAATGCGGAATGAAATGTGTTGGTCCATCTGCACCAGGTACAAAAGCTAAGATAGCCCAGTGATTACATAGTCACATAGTAAGGTTGAAATAAGACATACTGTAAGTACATCTAGCTCAACCTATAGAAGAAATAAATAGAAAATAGTAACCCTCCACATACACGATCCTATAGCCACAATTGGTCAGAGGAAGGCAAAACCCTTAGGAAGCATGGTCCAATTTACTCCAGTGGTGGAAAACGTTTCTTCCTGATTCCCCAGGAGGCAATCGGATATTCCCCAGATCAACTACCCCTGGTGTTATTACCTCTAAATGTTAGTATCCAGTTCTATTTGGACATGTAGGAATACATCCAACTCTTTTTTAAAACAATCTGCTAAGCTGGCCAGAACTAGTTCTTGAGAGAGTCTATTCCACATTTTCACAGCTCTTACTGTGAAGAAGTCTTTCCAGATGTGAAGGTTAAACCTGTTTTTCTCCAAACAATCATGTATGTCATAACTGCCACACCCACCCACCCCCTATCACTATCCACAAGGGACAAGCTGCGGGAATGGTTGACAGGTGGTGGGTGGATAGAATTATCAACATAGCTTTGGCATACAGAGTGACCCAACGTGCCTATGCATGTCAGAGCCATTGAGACTGTAATGTGCTCTTCATTATATCCGACTCTGTGAAGGATAGGTGTTTGAGTAGGCAGGAAGTATTGTAATGGTGATAAATAAAGAGATAAAAAAGGTGAAGATGAACAGTAGATTTGAGTAAGCAAAAGTTTGTAGTAAACAATGTCCTTTTACCATGTATACCCATCAAAGTGCTGCCTGCCCATGGATGAAGGTGTGACCACCATTGGGCCCATTCTTGTATATGAGTATGTCATGCCTGGGGTAGAGTCACTGACTGTCTCTCTCTCTGTCCTCTTTTCACAGTCAGCTTTCTGGAATGCCCACTCTGGAAGGGACCCTGCGAGTGGGAGTCAATAATAGATGAATGTGAGCCAAATCTGCCCTGTCCCTCGGGACAACTGTGCTGCAGTCAATGTGGATGGAAATGTGTTGGTCCAATTGTAACATGTACAACTGCTAAGATAGCCCAGTGATTATATAGTCACATAGTTACTAGGGTTGAACAAAAAATACACAAGTCCATCTAGCTCAACCAATAGAAGAAAATAAATAAAAAGAAAACAGTAAACTTTCATATACACAATCCTATGACACAGTTGATCAGAGGAAGGCACAAAACCCTTAGGAAGCATGGTCCAATTTACTCCAGTGGTGGAAAGCATTTCTTCTTGACTCCAATTGGCAATTGGATATTCCCCGGATCAACTACCCCTGGTGTTACTACCTTTAAATGTCAGTATCCTGTTGTATTTGGACGTGCAGGAATACAACCAACTCTTTTTTTAAAAAACACAATCTGCTGAGCTGGCCAGAACTAGTTTTTGAGAGAGTCTATTCCATATTTTCACAGCTCTTACTGTGAAGAAGACTTTCTTTATGTGAAGGTTAAATCTGTTTTTCTCCAGACGTAAAGAGTGTCTCCTTCTCCTGTGTAATGACCTAAAAGTGAATACCTCTACACCAAGTTTACTATATGGATTTACTATATGGACCACTTACAGTATGTATTTATACACAGTGATCATACTGTATACCTCTTATGTATTTACTCATAGTGATCATATCCCCTTATGTATTTATACATGGTGATCATATCCCCCCTTATGTATTTATACATGATGATCACATCCCCCCTTATGTATTTATACATGGAGATCATATCCCCCTTATGTATTTATACATGATTAATATACCCCTCCTTATGTATTTACTGTATACATGGAGATCACACCCCCCTTATGTACAGTATTTATACATGGTGATCATATCCCCTCCCTTATATATTTATACATGGAGATCATACCCCCTTATGTATTTATACATGGTGATCATCTCCCCCTTATGTACTTATACATGGAGATCATATCCCCCCTTATGTATTTATACATGGTGATCATATCCCCCCTTATGTATTTATACATGTGATCATATCCCCCTTATGTACTTATACATGGAGATCATATCCCCCTTATGTATTTATACATGGTGATCATATCCCCCCTTATGTATTTATACATGGTGATCATATCATATCAATTAGGCCTTAGGCACTGGTGCTGGTGCCACAACACTGCAACCCCTCACAGATACTCTAGTTGGAGCGCAGGAATGAGCCCTGCTGCAAAGTATTGCATCAAAAATTGTAATTACAAGCCCCTGTTGAACAGGGGCTGAAAAATTGGGCCTTAGCCACTGGTGATGGTGCCCAGAACCAAAAATGTTCTTACAAGCTATCAGCATGATCATTGAGGAGGAAGAGGATAATTACTCAGGAAAGTCACTCAGCATCAGCATAGGCAGTCTTTGAAGGGATCTGAGATTTCATGTACAACCATAGTGATCACATCCCCCCTATATATTTGTACATGGTGAATGTGATCATATCCCCCCTTATGTATTTATACATGGAGATCATAACCCCTTATGTATATATACATGGTGATCATATCCCCCCTTATGCATTTATACATGATGATCATACCCTCCCTTATGTATTTATACATGGTGATCATATCCCCCCTTATGCATTTATACATGATGATCATATCTCCCCTTATGTATTTATACATTGAGATCATATCCCCCTTATGTATTTATACATGGTGATCATACCCTCCCTTATGTATTTATACATGGAGATCATATCCTCCCTTATGTATTTATGTATGGTAATCATATCCCCCCTTATGTATTTATACATGGTGATCATACCCCCCCTTATGTATTTATACATGGTGATCATATCCTCCCTTATGTATTTATGTATGGTAATCATATCCCCCCTTATGTATTTATACATAGTGATTATACCCCCCCTTATGTATTTTTACATAGTGATCTTACCCCCCTATTATGTATTTATACATGGTGATCATACCCTCCCTTATGTATTTATACATGGTGATCATATCCTCCCTTATGTATTTATACATGGTGATCATACCCTCCCTTATGTATTTATACATGGAGATCATATCCTCCCTTATGTATTTATACATGGTGATCATACCCTCCCTTATGTATTTATACATGGTGATCATATCCTCCCTTATGTATTTATGCATGGTAATCATATCCCCCCTTATGTATTTATACATGGGGATCATACCCCCCCTTATGTATTTATACATGGTGATCATATCCTCCCTTATGTATTTATACATGGTGATTAGGGATCATATCCACCTTACCAACCGCTCAGTGTCTGCCAACCCTCTACTTCAATCCCTACACTGGCTCCCAATCACCCAGCGAATTAAATTCAAAATTCTAACCACAACATACAAAGCCATTCACAACTCTGCCCTGAGCTACATCACTAATCTTGTCTCCAAATATCACTCAAATCGACCTCTCCGCTCTTCTCAAGACCTCCTGCTTTCAAGCTCTCTCATCTCCTCCTCCCATGCTCGTCTCCATGATTTCTCCAGAGCCTCACCCATCCTCTGGAACTCGCTACCTCCATCTATCCGGCTATCCCCTACTCTTGCTACCTTCAGGCAATCCCTGAAAACTCATCTCTTCAGGAAAGCCTATCACGTCTCCAACTAATCTCCTACCACTTCCACCAGCTCATTCCCCACAGTTACAACCTTTTGTACCACCTGCCCCACCCTATTAGATTGTAAGCTCTTCTGAGCAGGGCCCTCTTAATCCTATTGTATTGTATTGTATTATAACTGTATTGTCTCCCTTTTATATTGTAAAGCGCTGTGTAAACTGTTGGCGCTATATAAATCCTGAATAATAATAATAATAGGGATGAGCTGAACACTCCCTGTTCGGTTCGCACCAGAACATGCGAACAGGCAAAAAATTTGTTCGAACAAACGAACACCGTTAAAGTCTATGGGACACGAACATGAATAGTCAAAAGTGCTAATTTTAAAGGCTTATATGCAAGTTATTGTCATAAAAAGTGTTTGGGGACCCGGGTCCTGCCCCAGGGGACATGTATCAATGCAAAAAAAGTTTTAAAAATGGCCGTTTTTTCGGAAACAGTGATTTTAATAATGCTTAAAGTGAAACAATAAAAGTGTAATATTCCTTTAATTTGGTACCTGGGGGGTGTCTATAGTATGCCTGTAAAGGGGAGCATGTTTACCGTGTTTAGAACAGTCTGACAGCAAAATGACTAGGGATGAGCTTCGTGTTCGAGTCGAACCCATGTTCGACTCGAACATCGGCTGTTCGATCGTTCGCCGAATTGCGAACGTTATGGGCCGTTCGCGCTAAATTCGTGTGGCGCGTCACGGCCCATAATTCACTGCGGCATCGCAGTGCATTGCTGGCTGATGATTGGCCAAGCATGCACTATGACCCGCATGCTTGGCCAATCACAGCGCTGTCAGTAGAGAGAGCTGTAATTGGCCAAAGCCAGGGTGGCTTTGGCCAATTATGGCTCAGGGGATTTAGTACACACCCCACACTATATAAGGCCGCCTGCACGGCGGCCCTGTGTAGTGTGTGTTCCGGTGTGCTGAGAGATAGAGAGAGAGAGAGACAGTGTCATTTGATTTGAGTTAGATAGATTAGGCAGAACAGTCAGTCAGTTAGCTGCACTTACAGTGTATTGTGTATATATATGCATCCCAGGTGTTGCATATATATATATACACTGTATTCAGTTTAGCTAGATCCGTTCCTGTTATCTTCTATCTAGACTATTTACATTTAATGCAGTGCGTCCTGCTCACAGTGTTCAGCTAGATCCGTTCCTGCTATTTACATTTAGTGCAGTGCGTCCTGCTCACAGTGTTCAGCTAGATCCGTTCCTGTTATCTTCTAGACTATTTACATTTAGTGCAGTGCGTCCTGCTCACAGTGTTCAGCTAGATCCGTTCCTGCTATTTACATTTAGTGCAGTGCGTCCTGCTCACAGTGTTCAGCTAGATCCGTTCCTGCTATTTACATTTAGTGCAGTGCGTCTTGCTCACAGTGTTCAGCTAGATCCGTTCCTGTTATCTTGTAGACTATTTACATTTAGTGCAGTGCGTCCTGCTCACAGTGTTCAGCTAGATCCGTTCCTGCAATTTACATTTAGTGCAGTGCGTCCTGCTCACAGTGTTCAGCTAGATCCGTTCCTGCTATTTACATTTAGTGCAGTGCGTCCTGCTCACAGTGTTCAGCTAGATCCGTTCCTGCTATTTACATTTAGTGCAGTGCGTCCTGCTCACAGTGTTCAGCTAGATCCGTTCCTGCTATTTACATTTAGTGCAGTGCGTCCTGCTCACAGTGTTCAGCTAGATCCGTTCCTGCTATTTACATTTAGTGCAGTGCGTCCTGCGCACAGTGTTCAGCTAGAGCCGTTCCTGCTATTTACATTTAGTGCAGTGCGTCCTGCTCACAGTGTTCAGCTAGATCCGTTCCTGTTATCTTCTAGACTATTTACATTTAGTGCAGTGCGTCCTGCTCACAGTGTTCAGCTAGATCCGTTCCTGCTATTTACATTTAGTGCAGTGCGTCCTGCTCACAGTGTTCAGCTAGATCCGTTCCTGTTATCTTCTAGACTATTTACATTTAGTGCAGTGCGTCCTGCTCACAGTGTTCAGCTAGATCCGTTCCTGTTATCTTCTAGACTATTTACATTTAGTGCAGTGCGTCCTGCTCACAGTGTTCAGCTAGATCCGTTCCTGTTATCTTCTAGACTATTTACATTTAGTGCAGTGCGTCCTGCTCACAGTGTTCAG
Organism: Aquarana catesbeiana; assembly: GCF_042186555.1. Classification (NCBI taxonomy): domain Eukaryota; kingdom Metazoa; phylum Chordata; class Amphibia; order Anura; family Ranidae; genus Aquarana; species Aquarana catesbeiana. Next base: position 4,101,170 of record NC_133327.1, on the reverse strand, counting down.
CTAGATCCGTTCCTGTTATCTTCTAGACTATTTACATTTAGTGCAGTGCGTCCTGCTCACAGTGTTCAGCTAGATCCGTTCCTGTTATCTTCTAGACTATTTACATTTAGTGCAGTGCGTCCTGCTCACAGTGTTCAGCTAGATCCGTTCCTGTTATCTTCCTACTGACAGGCAGGCTTGTCTGGTTACAGTATATAAAGCTACCTGAAGAAAATTACAGGTGTTCTATTTGATCCTATTAGTACCACGGTCAGGCAGCTAGACTATTTACATTTAGTACAGTGCGTCCTGCTCACAGTGTTCAGCTAGATCCGTTCCTGTTATCTTCCTACTGACAGGCAGGCTTGTCTGGTTACAGTATATAAAGCTACTTGAAGAAAATTACAGGTGTTCTATCCCAGCTTAGTGCAGCTACAGGCCATTAGTATGTCTGGAAGGCCAAGAAGGAGAGGCAGACAGTCACAAGCCAATAAGAGAGGGCAAGCAGGCTCTGTGTCTAGTGCTGGTCGTGGAGACGGTGCATCCTCATCAGCACGTGGCCATGGGACACGCTTGGCCTTTTTTTCGGCAGCTGGCCATGTTGAGCCGCAACATGCGGAAGACTTGGTCGAGTGGATGACCAAGCCGTCCTCATCCTCCTCATCCTCTCTCACCCATGCCCAGGGTGCTTTGTCTGGCAAAGCAGCGGCCTCTTCCCTCAGCTCAATGTCATCAGTGACTCCTTCCCTAGCTCCACCATGTCCTCATGAGGATTCCCTCGAACTGTTTGACCACAGTGTTAGGTACATGCTCCAGGAGGATGCCCAGCGTTTGGAAGGCTCTGATGACGATACTGAGCTCGATGAAGGCAGTAACATGAGCGCGGACAGAGGGGGTGCCCAAGAAGGACAGCAATCTGGCAGTCATGCTCCCCCTGCTGCAGCATACTGCCAGGTTTGCTCCAGTGATGAGGAGGGAGGGGATGATGAGGTCACTGACTCAACGTGGGTGCCTGATAGGAGAGAGGAGGAGGAGGAGGAGGAGGAGGAGGCGGCAGCACATCACCAACGAGGCAGGATGCCCTCCAGGGGCCAGCCTAAGGGCAGCACATTGACTGCATCACACCCCAAAGCTCCACATGTGCAGGGCGCTGCAGTCTCTGCGCGTTATTCAAAAAGTTCTTTGGTGTGGGCCTTTTTTGAGACGAGTGCATCAGATCGCACCGCTGCTATTTGCAACATATGTCTCAAGCGTATCTCGCGTGGCTAAAATATCTCCCGCTTGGGTACCACATGCTTGACCAGACATATGTTGACCTGCCATGCAGTTCGTTGGCAAGCGTATCTAAAAGACCCACACCAAAGAACAAAGAGGATCTCTCCTTGCTCCTCATCAGCTGAGATTTCCAACCCCACTAGACCTTCAGTCCTCTCTGAGACCTGCAGTGAGAGGAATGAAGGTGTAGAATTAGGTGTGTCACAGCCAAGTACTTGTGGGCAATCTGCTTTTGGTACACCGACGTCAGATTGTACCAGGCAAATTTCCCTGCCCCAGCTGCTGCACCGCCGAAAGAAGTTTGCTCCCAGCCATCCACATGCCCAGCGGTTGAATGCTAGCTTGGCAAAATTGCTAGCACTTCAACTGCTGCCTTTTCAGTTGGTAGACTCTGCCCCCTTCCGTGAGTTTGTGGAATGTGCGGTTCCTCAGTGGCAGGTACCCAAACGCCACTTTTTCTCACGGAAGGCGATTCCGGCTCTCTACCGGCATGTGGAAGGCAATGTCCATGCCTCGCTGGACAGGGCGGTCAGCGGTAAGTTGCATATTACCGCTGACTCATGGTCCAGCAGGCATGGACAGGGACGTTACCTAAGTTTCACGGCGCATTGGGTGACTCTGCTGGCAGCTGGGAAGGATGCAGGACAAGGTGCAGTAGTGTTGGAGGTTGTTCCGCCACCACGCCTCCAAAATGCTGATTGTGACACACCTCTCTCCTCCACCCCCTCCTCTTCTTCTTCCTCCATGGCCTCTTCCTCGGAACCAGCGGTGCTCCGTAGGCGTTCAAGGGGCTACGCAAGTACGCAGGCCAAAAGATGCCATGCGGTGCTTGAGCTGGTGTGCTTGGGGGACAGGAGCCACACTGGGGCAGAGGTTCTGTCAGCTCTGCAGGGGCAGGTTCAGAGGTGGTTGACGCCAACTTAAGGCAGGAATGGTGGTTTGCGACAATGGCACCAACCTCCTCTCTGCCCTCCGACAGGGACAAATGACCCATGTGCCCTGTTTGGCTCACGTCCTTAACTTGGTGGTGCAGCGGTTCTTGGGCAGGTACCCGGGCTTACAGGATGTCCTGAGGCAGGCCAGGAAAGTCTGTGTGCATTTCCGCCGGTCATATAATGCCAGTGCTCGGCTGACGGACCTCCAAAAGGAGTTTAACCTGCCCAAGAACCGCCTAATCTGTGACATGCCCACCAGGTGGAACTCAACGTTGGCCATGCTGCAGCGGCTGCACACGCAGCAGAGGGCCATCAATGAGTACCTGTGCGACTATGGCACCAGGACAGGGTCAGGGGAGCTTGTTTTTTTTTCCCCACGCCAGTGGGCCATGATCAGGGATGCATGCACTGTCCTGTCACCATTCGAGGAGGCCACGAGGATGGTGAGCAGTGACAGTGCATGCATCAGTGACACTGTCCCCCTTGTCCACCTGTTGGAGCACACGCTGCGTGGAATAATGGACAGGGCACTTGAGGCAGAACAGAGGCAGGAAGAGGAGGACTTCCTTAGCTCTCAAGGCCCCCTTTATCCAGACAGTGTTCCTGCGTGCCCGCCGATCACACAGGAAGAGGACGAGGAGGAAGAGGAGGAGGAGGAAGATTGTGTCAGTATGGAGGTGGAGCCTGGCACTCAGCATCAGCAGCAGTCTTTAAGGGATCAGTCCCAAGAAACACATGGACTTGTACGTGGCTGGGAGGAGGTGGCTGCGGACCATGTCGTTCTTAGTGACCCAGAGGACTCCGGACCGAATGCCTCAGCAAACCTACGCTGCATGGCCTCCCTGATCCTGCAAAGCCTGCGTAAGGATCCTCGTATTCGTGGTATCAAGGAGAAGGACCAATACTGGCTGGCAACCCTCCTTGATCCACGTTACAAGGGTAAGGTTGCGGACCTTATCTTGCCATCGCAGAGGGAGCAGAGGATGAAACATCTTCGGGAGGCCTTGCAGAAAGGTCTGTGCAACGCGTTCCCAGAGACTGGGAGGTTACAAACTCCTGTTTCTGGACAACGTGTTGCTGAGGCTTCGGTCAGTCAAAGAAGGAGCGGTGGAGAAGGTGGCCGTCTGACCGATGCGTTCAGACAATTTTTTGGTCCGCAGCCCCAAGGTATGATCGGTTCCAGCAACCATCGCCAGCGTCTGTTTTACATGGTGTAGGAATACCTAGGGGCAAGATCAGACTTGGACACCTTTCCCATCGAAAATCCTCTGGGTTACTGGGTCTTGAGGATGGATCACTGGCCAGAGCTTGCACAGTATGCAATTGAGCTACTGGCCTGTCCTGCATCCAGCGTTCTTTCGGAACGCACATTCAGTGCTGCTGGAGGCGTGGTAACCGATCTGTCCACCGACTCGGTCGATCGGCTGACCTTCATAAAAATGAATGAGTCTTGGATCACCACCAGCTACCAAGCACCTGATGCTGATGTAACCGAATAATTTTTTTTGAAATCTCAGATCCCTTCAAAGACTGCCTATGCTGATGCTGAGTGACTATCCCTGAGTAATTATCCTCTTCCTCCTCAATCATCACGCTGATAGCTTGTAAGAACATTTTTGGTTCTGGGCGCCACCACCAGTGCCTAAGGCACAATTTTTCAGCCCCTGTTTAACAGGGGCGTGTAATTACAATTTTTGATGTAATACTTTGCAGCAGGGCTCGTTCCTGCATTCCAACTAGAGTGTCTGTGAGGGGTTGCAGTGTTGTGGCACCAGCACCAGTGCCTAGGGCCCAATTTTTCTGCCCCTGTCTAACAGGGGCGTGTAATTACAATTTTTGATGCAATACTTTGCAGCAGGGCTCGTTCCTGCGTTCCAACTAGAGTGTCTGTGAGGGGTTGCAGTGTTGTGGCACCAGCACCAGTGCCTAAGGCCCAATTTTTCTGCCCCTGTCTAACAGGGGCGTGTAATTACAATTTTTGATGCAATACTTTGCAGCAGGGCTCGTTCCTGCGTTCCAACTAGAGTGTCTGTGAGGGGTTGCAGTGTTGTGGCACCAGCACCAGTGCCTAAGGCCCAATTTTTCTGCCCCTGTCTAACAGGGGCGTGTAATTACAATTTTTGAAGCAATAATTTGCAGCAGGGCTCGTTCCTGCGTTCCAACTAGAGTGTCTGTGAGGGGTTGCAGTGTTGTGGCACCAGCACCAGTGCCTAAGGCCTAATTTTTCAGCTCCTGTTCAACAGGGGCATGTAATTACAATTCTTGATCTAATATTTCACAGCAGGGCCCTGTGAGGGCTTACAGTGTTGTGGCCACAGCAACACCTAAGGCCCAAATTTCTGCTGAGTATATAGGGTAGGACCCTACTTTCAAACATCTAACTTACAAACGACTCCTACTTGCAAACGGAAGGAGACAACAGGAAGTGAGATGAAATCTACCCCTAGGAAGGGAAATTCTCTCCTGTAAGAGTTAATATGGGAAAACAAGTTCTCCTTTCCACTGATGCTTTCCAATCCTTGTTCCACAAAAAAACCCAAATTTTCAAAAAACATTTTTCATTGGGACAAAAAAGTGAGGTGAAATCTTCTGAAGAGGAGGAAAGACAGCAAAACAAATGTCACAGGGGTGATAACCCTTCCCTATGTTTTCCAAAAAGCTTAGAAAAGATTTTTTGGCTGGAGCTAAACACGTTAAAAATGTTCAAAATTACAAACAGATTCTACTTAACAACAAACCTACAGTCCCTGTCTTGTTTGCACCGCCTGTATACTGCTGTTCAGAGTATATAGGGCCTGGTGGCCCCACACCTTTCCTTATTTTAATTTGGGTGCGGGGTTCCCCTTAATATCCATACAAGACCCAAAGGGACTGGTAATGGACTGGGGGGTACCCATGCCGTTTCTCTCACTGATTTTCATCCATATTGCCATGACCCGACATGACATTAAACCCGCAAGCAGTTTTAAATGAGATTTTTTCCTTTAAAAATGACATTTGGTGCAGGGACTGTTCTAAACATGGGAAACACGCGTCACTTTACAGGCATACTATAGACACCCCCCAGGTACGATATTTAAAGGAATATTTCACTTTTTTTTTTTTTACTTTAAGCATCATTAAAATCACTGCTCCCGAAAAAACGGCCGTTTTTAAAAGTTTTTTTTGCATTGATACATGTCCCCTGGGGTAGGACCCGGGTCCCCAAACCCTTTTTAGGACAATACCATGCAAATTAGCCTTTAAAATGAGCACTTTTGATTTCGAACGTTCGAGTCCCATAGACGTCAATGGGGTTCTAACGTTCGTGCGAACTTTCGGTCCGTTCGCGGGTTCTGGTGCGAACCGAACCGGGGGGTGTTCGGCTCATCCCTAAAAATGACATTTCAAAGGAAAAAAAGTCATTTTAAACTACTCGCGGCTATAATGAATTGCCGGTCCGACAATGCACATAAAAGTTCATTGATAAAAACGGCATGGGAATTCCCCACAGGGGAACCCCGAACCAAAATTGTAAAAAAAATGACGTAAGGGGTCCCCCTAAATTCCATACCAGGCCCTTCAGGTCCGTGAGGAGATAGAGGGGGTGAGTTGAGGAGTGGAGAGATAGATCTGGGTGTCATCGGCATTGAGGTGGTATTGGAAGCCATGGGAGGTTATCAACTGGCCCAAGGACGGAGCCTTGGGGTACCCCAACAGAAAGAGGAAGGGGAGCGGAGGAGATGGAGTTGTAAGTGACACTGAAAGTGCGCTGAGATAGGTAGGAGGAAAACCAGAATAATGCAGAATCACGGAGGCCAAGGGAGTGTAATTTGCTGAGGAGGAGCAGGTGGTCCACTGTGTCAAAGGCAGCAGAGAGGTCTAAAAGTATGAGTATGGAGTAGTGGCTATTGGTTTTGGCAGTTATTAGGTCATTGGTGAGTTTTAGTAGGGCAGTTTTAGTAGAATGTTGTGGGCTGAAGCCAGACTGTAGGGGGTCGAGAAGGTTGCTGTCCGTGAGGTAGCGACTCATTTGGTCATGAACAAGGCATTCGATGAGCTTGGAGGCAAACGGGAGCAGGGAGATAGGTCTTAAGTAATTCAAACAGGTGGGGTCTAGTGAGGGTTTTTTGAGTATGGGGGTAACCAGTGCATGTTTGAGCGGGGAAGGAAAGGTGCCGGAGGAGAGGGAGAGGTTGAAGATGTGAGTTAGGGAGTTGAGGATAGAGTGGGAAGGTGGTCGCAGTAATTGAGAGGGGACAGGGTCCAGGGGACAGGTAGTGAGGTGGGCCATGGAAATAAGTTTATCAACTTCTTCTGTGGTAATTGGGCAAAAGGAGGAGAGTATTGAGTGTGGTATTGGACCTGATATGTTGGGTAGGGGAGGAATTTGAATGCTGGATATCTCCTTGCGAATTGTGTTGATTTTGCTATTGAAATGGTTGGCAATATGTTGAGCGGTAAGCAAGTTGGTGGGTGGGGGCAGTGGGGGGGGTGAAGTAAGGAATTAAGGGTAGAAAAGAGTTGACGAGGTTTGGATGAGAGGGTTTTGATGAGAGTGTTGTAATAGGTTTGTTTAGCAGTGTGGAGGCAGGAGTTGTATTTGAGAAGGGCAGATTTGTAGAGGGTAAAACCTTGCAGGGATTTAGATTTACGCCATGCTCGCTCAAGAGCATGGCTGTGTCACTTGAGACTTCTGGTGTCATTTGTTTGCTAGGGTTGTGGCAGATGGGGCCTGGTTCTGTGTGTAGAAAGAGGAGCAAGTACGTCTAGGGAGGATGACAACGTGGTGTTGTAGATGGAAGTGGTTAGGTCTGGGCAGGACAGGGGTGCGATTTTGTCATAAAGGCCATCAGTAGCAGAGTGAAGAAGGGAAGGTTTGAGGTTGCGAAGGTTCCTGCGGGTAGTGGTTTGTGGGTTGGCAGCATGGGAGGTAGGAGACAAGGAGAGTGTGAAACAGATAAGGTTGTGATCAGAGAGAGGAAAGGGTGCATTAGAGAGATTGCAGGGAGTGCAACGATGGGAGAATACAAGGTCGAGAGTGTTGCCATTGGAGTGAGTGGTGGTTTAGGTTGAGTAGTTTAGAAGTGGTAGCATTATTAACATTGATTGGAATGTTAAAGTCACCTAGGATGATGGCAGGCACTTTGGATGAGAGAAAATCATATCCTCCCTTATGTATTTATCCATGGTGATCATATCCCCCCTTATATATTTATACCCTGGGATGCACAACACAGCACTTCTGGGACCCATAGATCATGGTAACTGGTCGCTTTGAGTGGGTGGGATGTCACGTGAACATTATGCCATTACATGATCTCAGTGTCAACACAACTGTTATGAATGGGTTTCTTTCATAACAGTGGTGCTTAATATTGTGATGCTGTGATTTGCCCACAGTTAGCACATGGTACCTGGGCCAAACACAACACCCTGTATCATGTGATTAGCTACAGCCTATCACAGATCACAGCTGTTATAAATTAAGCCATCCATGACAGTTCAAAACATTGCTTTCACAGTGATAATCACCTGATCAGCCCCCCCCCCATGATGAAAGTATGTAAAAAAAAAAGTAAACAAACAATAAAGTGAAATATATGTAATGTATATATATATACAGTATATATATATAATTTTTTTTTTTTACATACTGTCACCAGTCAGTATCCCTGATTACCGCCACACCAGTCATATGATGATGTTGTACTGTACTTGTAACAGTATATAAAAAAATGTGAAAAAAATATTTAATTTCTTTATTTTCCAAAAGACAAAAAAAATGACAACTTAAAAAAATAAAAAAAACCCTATGCCTCTTACTAAATACATCAGACTGTCTACCTTCCAAAAAGGGAGATTTTGGGGGGAATTTGTACTGTCCTGGCATGTTAAGGTCCTCAAGAAATGCCATCAGTAAAGGGGTCATGAGATAAGAAATTTTGATAGGCCGTCAGTATATCAGAATTGATTAATTTCCACTTATATATCCCATAGTTTGTAGACTCTATTGCCCCGTACACACGGTCGGATTTTCCGATGGAAAATGTCCGATCGGAGCGTGTTGTCGGAAATTCCGACCGTGTGTGGGCTCCATCGGACATTTTCCATCGGATTTTCCGACACACAAAGTTGGAGAGCAGGAGATAAAATTTTCCGACAACAAAATCCGTTGTCGGAAATTCCGATCGTGTGTACACAAATCCGACGGACAAAGTCCCATGCATGCTCAGAATAAATAAAGAGATGAAAGCTATTGGCCACTGCCCCATTTATAGTCCAGACGTACGTGTTTTACGTCACCGCGTTTAGAACGATCGGATTTTCCGACAACTTTGTGCGACCGTGTGTAGACAAAACAAGTTTGAGCCAACATCCGTCGGAAAAAATCCTAGGATTTTGTTGTCGGAATGTCCGAACAAAGTCCGACCGTGTGTACGCCCTATAAAACTTTCACACAAAACAATTAATATACATTTATTGGGATTTTTTTTTTTTTTTTTACCAAAAACATGTAGGAGAGAACATTTTGGCCTAAATTTATGAAGAAATTTGATTTTATTGAATATGTTTTATAAAAGAAAGTAGAAAATATTGTTTTTTTGTTTTTTCAAAAATTTCAGTCTTTTTTTCAATTACAGTGTAAAATTAAAAGTCAAAACCCAGTCGTGATCAAATACCACTAAAAGAAAGTTCTATTTGTGGGAATTTTTTTTTTTATAAATTTTATTTGTGTACATTGTTGCATGACCGCGCAATTACCAGTTAAAGTAGCGCAGTGCTGAATAGCAAAAAATGTCCTTGCCCTGAAGTGGTTATAAGCAAAAAACACTGCTATTAAAGGGATATGTAAAATTATAATTTCCTATTGGTACTTATAATTAACAGCATTATTATATGGTTAAATTGAGTAGACATGGGGCATCAGCCTTTATTAGATGAAGAACCGCAATATCCAAGAGATCTGGAAACGCAACGTGTTTGGTGAGGTCTGGCCAGCTTCTTCAGGAGGAGGTCGGGAGTACACTAAATTTGCAAAACATGACAACCATACACAGTTGTGCTCATAAGTTTACATACCCTGGCAGAATTTATGATTTCTTGGGCATTTTTTAGAGAATATGAATGATAACACAAAAACTTTTCTTTCACTCATGGTAAGTGTTTGGCTGATGCCATTTATTATCAAAAAACTGTGTTTACTCTTTCTAAATCTAATTACCCTGGTTAAAAGTTGACATACCCTGGTGATTTTGGCCTGATAACATGCGCACAAGTTCACATAAAGGGGTTTAAATGGCTATTAATGTTACACATCCTCACCTGTGATCTGTTTGCTTGTAATTAGTGTGTGTGTATAAAAGGTCAATGAGTTTCTGGACTCCTGACAGACCCTTGCATCTTTCATCCAGTGCTGCACTGACGTTTCTGGATTCTGAGTCATGGGGAAAGCAAAATCATTGTCAAAGAATCTGCAGGATAAGGTAGTTGAACTGTATAAAACAGGAAAGGGATATAAAAAGATATCAAAGGAATTGAGAATACCAATCAGCAGTGTTCAAACTCTAATCAAGAAGTGGAAAATGAGGGGTTATGTTGAAACCAAACCACGGTCAGGTAGACCAACTGAAATTTCAGTCACAACTGCCAGGAAAATTGTTCGGAATGCAAAGAAAAATCCACAAATAACTTCGGGTGAAATACAGGTCTCTCTGAAAACATGTGCTGTGGCTGTTTAAAGATGCACAATAAGGAGGCACTTGAAGAAAGATGGTCTGCATGGTCGAGAAGAAAACCATTACTATGCAAATACCACAAAGTATCCCACTTACAATACGCCAAACAGCACAGAGACAAGCCTCAAACCTTCTGGCACAAAGTCATTTGGAGCGATGAGACCAAAATTGAGCTTTTTTGGCCACAACCATAAACACTACATTTGGAGGGGAGCCAACAAGGCCTATGATGAAAGGTACACCATTCCTACTGGAAATTTGGTCAAAATTGATGGCAAGATGAATACAGTATGTTATAAAAAAAATACTGGAGGAACATTTGCATTCATCAGCCAGGAAGCTGCGCATGGAACGTACTTGGACATTCCAACATGACAAACACTAACCATGAGTGAAAGAAAAGGTTTGTGTTATCGTTCATATTCTCTGAAAAATGGCCAAGAAATCATAAATTCTGCCAGGGTATGTAAACTTATGAGCACAACTGTATGTTGAAAACATTCAGTAATAATAAAGTAATCTTAACAACAATCTACAGTACTGTGTAATTATACTCACTACATTTGGGTATAAAATCCCACATATACTATATAGAGATTGCACTGTGGAATCCCCGGGGAGTGAGCATGGGGACACATACTAATTATGGTTAACCTCCCTCTTTGTCTGGATTTTTAAGGCGATTTGAAGAAGAGATATTTTATATTATTTATTTTAAAAAATATCTTTATTTTCCATAATGAATAAAACTGAGTATGGTTATTTATAAAAAACTGTAGACAATATATATATAATATTCCAAAATGGTTTCCATCACATTGCATGATAGTGTAAAATAGTTATATTGTCCTGAAGTGGTATTTCCCAACTACTTGGTGTTTCACCATCGATGTGCATGTGCAGATGGTTTCTAGTAAATTGGGATAACCAACACGTTTTGAAATGTATAGGCATAAGCAATTTCTTCTTCAGGGATTAATATCACCTATTCTTTTACATTCTTGGTAAAAGCACTCCCTCAGCTAAAACTGAAAACCCCAAATCATCTGTGTTGCTTGCCCTTTCATGATATACAAGGGCCGCTGGATCATATCCAAAAGGTGTGACACCAAAAAAGTTTTTTTTTTTTTTTTTTTTTTATGGTAGCAAACCACCTGTATGTCTAGTACATCCAAGCACAAGCAGTCCAACCACAAAAATACTCCTCATTAATGTCTAGTCTCCTGCCATCCCTCTGTGTAAAGCAGCTTGGGTTTCCCGTTTTAGCTGAGGAAGTGCTTTTGCCAAGAATGTAAAAGAAATAGTGATATTAATCCCTGAAGAAGAAATTGCTTATGCCTACACATGTCGTAATGCGTTGGTTATCCCAATTTACTTGAAACCATCTGCACATGCACATCGATGGTGCAACAGCAATTAGTTGGGGAATACCACTTCAGGACAATTTAACTATTTTACATTATCATGCAATGTGCTAGAAACCATTTTTGGAATATTGTGTATATATTGTCAACAGTTTTTTTTTATAAATAACCATACTCAACCATACTCATTCAGAATGGAAAATAAAGACATTTTTTTTAAATAAATAATATAAAATGTCTCTTCTTCAAATTGCCTTAAAAATCCAAACAAAGAGGTTAACCACAATTAGTATTGAAAAGGGAATAATGGCAAATGACACACAAAGCTACATGAGCCTCTAATTTAGCATAGGGACAAATTAGAGGCAAAATTGTAAGGAAGGGAAGATATGGTGTAAAATATAAAAAGTAATTAAACCCAGTTCTACATGCAGAAATGTAGGTTTTCAAAAAATGCACCCACCTGTAATTAAACCTTTATGAAGTGGGAGCATTTACCGATTTTAAAAAGCCTACATTTATGCACGTAGACCTGGGTTTAGGAGTGATGCCGCTCCAGGCATGGTATCCCAAACAAATGCCGTCCGACTCAAACCTGGCTAACGCGTTTCACATCATGGTGGATGCTTAGTCATAGCTGCTGACCATAGTTTAACTATAAATATATATAATGATGTTGAACCAATTGAGGGAGCAAACACTCCCCACAGCTCCTCCCATAGACAATCAAACTAGAATGGAAACCTGGTGTGCAAGAGAGGACAACAGGAAAAAACAGGAAAACGCAGAGTACCAAACTCTAGATGTGTGACGTAATAAATTTGATCAAGTCAATTAAACTAATCGTCTGTAATGACATGTTGTCCTCTAGAAAATATCGTTATTCTAAAATGTTCTAATGCAAACATTATGTACAACATAAAAACATGATAATACACTAAACAATGCGTTAGAATATACGGTATATCTGCAGAGCTTTGTGCAATCAAAATACCACAGACAGCAAAAACAGCAAAAAACGACCATCATTGTACATTTTCAATGATCAAAAATTCATGTTTGTAAAAATTCAAATTATGAAAATTGAACAAACTATATAAAAAAAGCTGCGCTATCCAATGAAACAAACTGAAAAAAACTAAAAAACTACAGCTGCTAGCACACAACAAACCAAGTTCCCAAAATGAAAAATAATAAAGTGCAGCGCTAAACCTACATGCAAGAATATAAAATAGTAGTATAAACCTGTAAATAAGTGACATATAGTGACAAGCATAAAAAGTGTATATAAGCAGTGGCGTGCTATAAATGGACAAAGTAATGTCTATAAGAAATGTGACAAAAACAAAAGTCCATAAATGGTGAGGTAAGTGGAAGTCTTCTCCAAAAACGAGGGAGGTACCATATATCCTGGGGAGACTATGGACACTCGAATAGGAAGGCGGCCACAGATATCAAAACGCACAAATCTTCAAAAGGAAAAGATGGGTACCCTTACCAGATCCGTAGGACGCATCTGCCGTATAGCAGTATGTCTATAAGGCATAAGGGGGTGGTTATCCAGGATATCCAGCCGGATGATGTCCTCCGGGTCTCAGTCACCAATGAGGGGTGGTTGCCGTGGCTGGCATTGGACCTCCAGTACACCTGATCTCCGGTTCCAGAACAAGTTGATCAGAAGAGAATAATTCTTAGTGGGCCCATGGAGGAAAAGAAGAGGGAACTCCACATAGTGTAGATCAAAATGGGGTTTTTAATGTCCAAAAAACCATACAAAATACAGGTGATCACGAACAGATAAAAAGTATAAAAATAGCAATGTGGGAAGCTGAGATAGCTGGCCCTACGCGTTTCGACTCCACAGTCATCAACAGGGGCATAAAACAGCCTCCGCACATTGCACTTATATATAGACTGTACCCAACTTTCAATTTAACCAGGCTCCGCTCCCGTCATGGCGGGACCGGAAATGGATGTTCAAAGGGAACACAACTATCTATGTTTAATATATATTTAATATACAAAAATGCCCCAAGTGTAAGGGAGACCCAAATTATAACAGGGCAAATAAAACACTATGACTTACAGGGAACTACAGGCATTAGTGCCTCCGTTCAACCTGTGTCCCAAGCCGACAGTGCGGCTTGCGCTCCAAGCCTCGTAGATATATCCCTGTAGAGGGAATAGCAGCTAACAACCTATCAGCCGCTGGTATCGCATCCGCATGTAGATCCGGAGTGTGCGCTCCAAGACTCGTGCGTACCCAAGAGCGCAGCCAGCCCCGAAACAGGCATCATCTCGGCCACTAAAAAAAGGAAACCAATCGGCAGGTGGTAATAGAACAACTCCCAGAAAGGGAGCTTGCGCTCCACACCTCATGACAACAGAGGGGGCTGGACTGTCATAATATACCAGCTCAGTGATTGGCCACCTATTATAAAATGACCAAAACCCACCCTCCCAGGTCTAAAGAGCCATAGTCCGGGGTCCACGGTATCTAAAACTGACACCTGAAGTATCCTAGGCAGGAATCATCATGGTCGTATAGCCGTGAATTGGAGTATTGAATGTCATCCAGCACTTAAATCCAAGCAAAGTAATACATGCCCGGACCTTCCACAGGAATGCAGGGCAATGCCACAATGCCAGCTAGAAGGGATAAGGGCACAAAAAGTGAACCCCCGGGAAAATGAAGGGTAATTGGAAATATCAAAGCCAAATAGCGCTAAAACTGGTGCTAGAGGTACCTAATGCGTGAACTCCCCTAACCAGCCACCAAGCTATAAGGAGTAGCAGACTGATATCCTAGTATCACCCCCCTTGGTCGGTCTCCTTTTTCCAAGACTGCAAGGGATACTTCCCTTGCAGAAAGTGCAATGTATGTCTACGGATCTGGTAAGGGTACCCATCTTTTCCTTTTGAAGATTTGTGTGTTTTGATATCTGTGGCCGCCTTCCTATTCAAGTGTCCATAGTCTCCCCAGGATATATGGTACCTCCCTTGTTTTTGGAAAAGACTTCCACTTACCTCACCATTTATGGACCTTTGTTTTTGTCACATTTCTTATAGACATTACTTTGTCCATTTATAGCACGCCACTGCTTATATACACTTTTTATGCTTGTCACTATATGTCACTTATTTATAGGTTTATACTACTATTTTATATTCTTGCATGTAGGTTTAGCGCTGCACTTTATTATTTTTAATTTTTAAATTATGAAAATTACTGTATCAAAAATATATTTCATTTACAATTAATATAAAACAACAATAAAATGATGTATGTTATCATAAAGTCATGCGGTCGTTCTCCCGTTTGTCATGTTTGTAGTAAAGGAAGGACCCTATAGAGAAAAGGAGAAATAGGGGAAATACTTAATAATAGTAGTGAGAAAATAAGGAAGAAAAAAATACTGGTAAACAAAAGAAGAATGGGAAATTAATTACTATTGAATGAATGTATAAGTGATACTTAAATCTATGATAACATATATCAATATGTGTATGATATACACAAAATGTACATCAATATCCTGTCCCAGATTCACATGTGTGATCTGCATGGACAATAGTGGTATAGAAAACCATGAATATCTCTGTGTATCAATACAATAGTCCATCACATGAAATCAAATGTATGAGTATAGGATCGATACTGATCCAATTTATTTCGATGAAAAACTATTCATAAAAATAAGTAACGTACCAATCAAAGTTTAAGCCAACTGGTTTTCTTGTATGTAAAGTGAAAATCCAGTAAACTTCCCCCACAGTCACACACTCTTATTAGTAATACTCACTATTGTCTTTCCAGAAACAGAATAAGAATCTACTGAAGACATTTGTGGAGAGATGAGATCACCAGCACCTCGTTATGATCAGCAAGATGTCCCTCCACACACACAGGAATTGTCTTTAAATAAAGAATTCTTCAATCCTGATATAACAATTTCTGTTTACTTTATTAATGAGGAATTTTGACTTGTAATGCTGAGATCTCATCACACAATTACAAACTACCAACCAATTACCAACAATGGATCAGAACTTGCTGAACTGCAAGCACAAAAACTTTATTTCATGCATAGCACTCTATAGCAACCGAGGATAGATATCCACTTTGTATGCAAAAAAACACATTTGAAAAGACAAATATTATCATATAAAAATAGCAGTGACATTACTGTGCTGTACATACCCTGTGAAGAGAGCAAGGCTGTGGGAGTGACCCAGCTGGCTCCACCCAATACTTGTTGCCTGCAGAAATCTACAGAAGGGGCGGAGACAAGACCAGTCATCTGGCACAAGAATAGAGAGCAGAAGTGTGCGGTCTTTATTAACTGCTTCCCACCCAGCCACTGCACATAAACAGTTGGGTGGGTGCTTTGCCGTTCTGCTGGTCGTACCCATATGTCCCATCAAAACTGGTCATGTGGCGGCACGATCCTGTGATGGTTGTGTCCCTCGGACATGGCTCATCACAGATTGGGACATGGGAGCTGTGATTGGCACTCCCGATCACGTGATGGCTGCGTCCAGTTACAGCCTTCGCACAGTGTAAACAAAGACACATGTCGGCTCTCCCCGCTGAGCTTAGTCAGAGCTCGAGGGGGGGGGGGTTGCTGCAGCATATCACTGATCTCTACATCTCTGTGTAGCTGATGATTTTAGTGTTCAGCTACATAGATCACACAGACTGCAGCCATCCCACACCAATGCTCCAAGCACCATCTGTCCTGGTGTCCCATCAACATCTGTACTAGTGGACAAAACATCTGTCACAGTGTACTAGTGTCCCATCAGCATCTACCACAGTGTACCAGTGCACAGAAACATCTGCAGTAGTGTTCCATTGCAACATTAACATCTGTTGGTGGACCTAGTGGATCGTCAACATCTGTCGGTGCCTGCCGGTGGACGATGAACATCTGTCACAGTGTAGAAGTGCACAATAACATCTTTCACAGTGAGCCAGTGTCTCACCAATAAAAACATAAAAAAATGCAACGTGCCCCCATCTCCCTGTGCTCGCGTGACTCTATAATTTTCACACAGACAAAATAATAGGCACTGATTTGGGTTATTTTGACCAAAGAAATGTAGCAGTATACATTTTGGTCAAAATGTATGAAGATAAAATTACTTATTTGCAAAATTTTATAACAGAAACTAAGAACTTTTTGGTCTTTTTCATTTATAGCGCGAGTGGTGACCCAAGTAGTGATAAAATACCACTAAAAGAAATCTTTATTTGTCTCAAAAAAAATGATAAATATTATCATTCAAAATGTGACAGCACAGAACGCTGATAATTGGCCTGGGCAGGAAGGGGTTGATGCGTTTCACACTATAGAAGTGCTTTGTCAAAACCAAGGTAGTTTACCTGCATTTCCCCTGCCTGTACCCATCCAGACAACTGAAAGTGTAATCCTTATATCCCCCCTATTAAATACTAGCCAAGATGTCTATCACCTTTACTTTCATCAATGCAAAAGGCTTAAATTCCCCTTATAAACAAAATTTATTATGGAAGGAAGCATTAGCCCAAACTTCTGACATACTATGCATACAGGAAACTCATTTTATCTCCAGCAAACCCCCCTCTTGTACTCACAAACAATACCCACACTGTTACTTTGCCAACTCCACCAAGAAAAAAAAACGGGTATTATGATCGCCATATGCTCCTCGGTTTCCTTCCAACCATTTCACACCAAAGATGAGCCTGAGGGCAGATTCACAATTCTAAATGCCGCTGTCAACAACCATACAATGAATATAACTATCATCTACTCCCCCAATACCAATCAGCACGGATTCTACAAAACTATAATGAAGAGATTGGAACCTTTCAAACAAGGCCCCTTGATCATATGTGGTGATTTTAACCAAGTTGTGGACCCCTCACTAGACACCTCAAACCCTGCCCGTAAGCAATCTACTTCTCTTTCCTCCCTGATCCACCCGGAGGACCTATATAACCCCTGGAGATGCCTGCATGATACAGAAAGGGATTACATTTTTTTTTCACACACACAAAATTCATATTCTCAGATAGATCTCTTTTTGACTGGCAAACATACTTTACAACTGGCCCAAGAAACTAAAATTGGACTTATTACGTGGTCTGACCACGCACCGAATTTCAATTAAACTGTATCCAGGACTCACAACCAAAAACAGCACCATCTGGAGGTTTAATACCTCTATTATTGCACGCCCACAATATCAAAAACAGATCCTATACAAACTGCAACAGTATTTTACAACCAATGTCGGGTCTATAAACAATCCCACCACACTGTGGAATGCCCACAAGGCCTACATCAGAGGCCTCCTGATTAAGTTGGGGGCCCACGAGAAAAAACAATACAATACCACCACAAACAATCTTCTAGAGCAAATATGCATACTCGAAAAAGCCAACAAACCTCAACCCTCCCCCATGCTTAGCTCTGAACTACATACAGTTAGAAAAACTCTCATTGCCCACCACCACACAAACTTTGACTACCACCTTAAACGCCTCCGCCTACAATCCTACTCACAACACAACAAACCTGGAGCATATCTAGCCAGGCAACTTAAACCCAAACTAACACAAGCTAAAATCCCATACCTTACTGACCACATCGGTACACACTTTAAATTATACAATCTAACCAACTCCAGTTCCGCCCCACCACCCTCCTCTGCTGACAGATAAATTCCTGAAAAATTCATAGATACATTTCTGAAAGAACACCTTCCCTCACTATCACAGGACCAATCACACCACCTGTCAACTCCATTCTCCCCATCAGAAGTAGAAACAGCCTTTGCTGCCCTACTACTTCATTAAGCTCCAGGCCCTGACGGGTTCAGCAACGAGTACTATAAAACTTTCTGTAAGCTCCTTACTCCACATCTATGTCACTCCTTCAACTTCACTGCTGTCACCGGCTCCATTCCACCAGAATCTCTCCAAGCCACTATTGCCACTATCCCAAAACCGGGCCCTGCCAGCTACAGACCCATCTCCCTACTAAACTATATGCCAAACTCTTAGCTACACGGCTCTCAAATATTATCCCACAACTAGTGCATATCGACCAGGTGGGTTTTGTGACTGGCAGACTGATACCCGCAGATTTATTGACCTACTACAGTGGGTGGAACACCACCAAACGCCTTTTCTGCTTATCTCTCTCGATGCAGAAAAGGTGTTTGACAGGGTGGACTGTCCTATTTGTCCTATTTGACAGCGGTTTAACGGAAATTTGGCTTCTTTGGGACCATTCTGCAAGCAATACTCTCCCTCTACTCCCCTCCCATTGTCAGGGTAATGACTTCCGGACTACTCTAAGACCACTTCTACATCTCTAATGGGATACACCAAGGGTGTCCACTCTCACCCTTAATATTCGCCCTTGTCATGGAACCCCTAGCCCAATCAATCCGTGACAACCCACTCATATCAGGAATTACGACCGGAGATAGAACACATAAAATAGGCCTCTACGCCGACAATGTCATCATCTCTCTGACTGACCCTATTAAGTCACTCCCTGCACTCCATCATACCTTAGACGTATTTAGTAGGGCCTCCTTGTATAAAATTAACTTATCCAATTGTAGCATGCTAGGTATAGGAGTTGACCAACGCAAGAAAAACTACATCACTGTCCGGACATCTTTCACGTGGACCCCTAATGCCGCGTACACATGGTCGGAATTTCCGACAGAAAAAGTCAGATGGGAGCTTTTGGTCGGAAAATCTGACCGTGTGTATGCCCCATCTGACCGTTTCTGTCGGCATTTCCGATGGACTTAGATAGAGAGCATGTTCTAATTTTTTCCATTGGAAATGCCGACCAAGTCCGACCGTGTGTACGCGGCATAACTCACATACTTGGGCATACAACGAATCACCCCCTCCTCTCATTTACGAACTATCAACTTTAATAATCTCATATCCAAGCTTCAAAAAACTGTGCAAGACTTTCAACACACCCCAGTCTCCTGGGCAGGTAAAATATCCCTCGCCAAAATGTATCTTCTCCCTCATGCCATATATATTTTCTGAACTATGCCGATACCCTTTCTCAGAAAGCAACTATTGCAGCTACAGTCTATCATAACAACTTTCATCTGGGGCAGAAAACGCTCTCGTCTTAAAAACAACACCCTATGCAAACCCATCACTTCTGGAGGGATTGGAGCACCAGACATCCTAGCATATTATAAAGCAACAATTCTCGACCAAGCCAAAGTCTGGTGGAACCCATGCAACAAACCACCCGGTTTCAAATTCTCAGCGCTCTCCTCCTGCTATACCAAGAGACTCACTCATTCCTTAACAGTGTCAATGCTACCATCAAGACATGGAAAGCCACTATACAATCTTCTAAAGGCATCCCATTATGTCTACTCTCACATATACCTCTGGAAGCACTCCACACTCTTACACCTAACATCAATTTCTCAGACTGGATCCCCACAGGCATCTCAACTATCGTAAACCTATATGAAGGCCCCACACTCCTGTTCTTCCAACAACTACAAGCCACCAAGCATATTGGGGCTAAAGATTTTTTCAAATACCTCAAAGTACACTCAATCCTATCTAAGGTAAAATGGTCCGAAAACCTATTACCATGGCATGTGACAAGATTTGTCAACCCAAACACTCCTTATCGGCGTGGTATCTTATTTTTCCACAAGCTCATCACCGATACCTGCCACACTTCTAAGACCCCAACGATGCTAAAATGGGAACAGCAACTACAATTCTCCTACACTTCCCATCAATGGTACCAATCGCTCCAAGCACCTTTGAAAATCTCAAGATGTGTGCTACACTGGGAAGCTGTCCAAAAGTTATTCCACAACTGGTACCTCACACCAACTAAGCTTGCCCACATCTATCCAACCTCCACCAATCTCTGTTGGAGAAACTGTGGAACCCCAGGAACCCCACTACACATTTGGTGGAACTGCCCAATCCTGATTGCATTTTGGACTATGCTCTCTAAACTTCTCCTCTCCATTCTACCAACTCCTGTATCCCTAACGCCTCTAATGGTACTATTGGGTCTAGACATGGATTTATTGCCCCTGACCTTCCCACACAGTCATCTCCCACGTACTTATTGCTACTCAACTAGCTATTGCCAAAAATTGGAAAACCCCCAACCCCCTCTCTAGCTCGGAGCTAATTATTCTTGTGAATAACCACTGCCTGATGGAATTTATGTACGCCAAAGTCCACCTACAAATTGCTAAATTCCAAAAGCACTGGGATCTTTGGCTCAAACATCCTAAATGCCTACCTCCCATGAATGCTCTACCAAATATCTGAAACCCTAATGCCTTGTCCACACATGATTGACCATAGCTTTGCTCAAATACCTGTCAAACACAACACAATACAAATGTTTACCTTTACCTTTGTTTGCTAAACCTTTGTTAGACGTACTCAACTGATTCTTAAATGTCTTATGTATACCTTCTATTGATACGATAATCTGATTATCACATGACTACTCATATGTTGATCAGCTGTTTAACTTTGTACTTTTCTTACTCTGTATAACTTACAATAAAATTGAGTTATAAAAAAAAAACATCTTTGCCATTCTGAAGCTTCCCTCCAACCACTTTAAATATTATTTTATATATACTGTAATTCTGTACTTGCCAAATATGCTGCAGAAATCTCCCTCCACTGAGTCTGGCTGCAACCATTTTTTAACTGTGGGCACACAGGCACACAGACACACACACACACACATATACAGACACACACATACATACATATATAGACACACACACATATATACAGACAGACACACTCACACCTTTGCATTTCTCCTCTCTGGATGAATACACATGGATCTCTGCGGTTTCCTGTTATCTCTGCCCTCCTTCAGCCCACTCCAGCTCTGCAGCTCTCATTGGCTATCTTATGACTCCCCCCCCCCCCCCCCCTTGCTGGCAAACTTTCATGGGAGTTAGAGATAGAGCAGTGCATGATGTCATAAGCCTAGGCTTATTATCAGACAAGAATCAGGAAGTGGGCTGTATAAGGTATTTACTGGCAGAAAAAAAATGTTTTATGATCCAAAGTTAAAACAACAACAAGGACGGAAGATTTAATAGATGGAAGCCTGTATGGAGGTGGTTAAAGGAAGCTCCTGCACAGTGGTAAAGTTTCACACTGGATTACTGCACAGATCTGGAAGAAACACACAAAGCATGCCAAGATTTAGGAAGAATACACATGATGAATAGATTTAGACAATATTTGCTGAATTCAAAATTCTGCATCTGTGTATTTGGCTCTCTGTACATCTACATGCCCACTATATCACCCTCCACACTCCTCTCCTGCACATACTGCCCACTGTCATACCCCCCACACTCCTCTCCTGTACATACTGCCCACTGTCATACTCGACACACTCCTCTGCTGTACATACTGCCCACTGTCATACCCTGCACACTCCTCTCCTGTACATAATGCCCACTGTCATACCCACCACACTCCTCTCCTGTACATAATACCCACTGTCATACCCTCCACTCTCCACTCCTGTACATACAAACCCTTTTATATCCACCACATTCCTCTCCTAGAAATACTGCCTACTGTCATACCTGCCACACTCCTCTCCTGTACTTACTGCCCACTGTCATACCCTGCACACTTCTCTTCTGCACATACCTCCCACTGTCATAACCTCCACACTACTCTCCTGTACATACCTCCCACTGTCATACCCACCACACTCCTCTCCTGTACATACTTCCCAATTTCATGCCCTCCACTCTCCTGTACATACAAGCTCCTGTTATACCCCCACACTCCTCTCCTGTAAATACTACCCACTGTCATATACCTTTCACACTTTTTTCCTGTACATACGTCCCACTGTCATACCCTCCACACACCTCTCCAGTACATACTGCTCACTATCATACCCTCCACATTACTCTCCTGTACATACTAACCACTGTCATACCCTCCACACTCCTCTCCTGTACATACTACCCACTGTCATACACTCCACACTCTTCTACTGTACATACTGCTCATTGTAATACCCTCCAAAATCTCTCCTGTACATACTACCCACTGTCATACCCTCCACACTTCACTCCTGTCCATATTGCCCATTGTTATACCTTCCACACTCCTCTCCTTTACATACTTCCCACTGTGATACCCTCCACACTCCTCTCCTGTACATACTGACCACTGTCATACCTTCTACACTTCTCTCCTGTACATACTTCCCACGTTCATAGCCTCCACACTCCTCTCCTGTACATACTGCCCACTGTCATACCCCCCACTCTCCTGTACATACAAACCCCTGTTATAACCTCCACACTCCTCTCCTGTACAAACTACCCACTGTCATACACTCCACACTCCTTTACTGTACATACTGCTCACTGTCATACCCTCCTCCACACTCCTCTCCTGTACATTCTACCCACTGTCATACCGTCCACACTTCTCTCTTGTACATACTGCTCACTGTCATACCTTCCACACTTTTTTCCTGTACATACGTCCCACTGTCGTACCCTCCACACTCCTCTCCTGTACATACTGTCCACTGTCATACCCTCCACACTCCTCTCCAGTATATACTGCTCACTATCATACCCTCCACATTACTCTCCGGTACATACTAACCACTGTCATACCCTCCACACTCCTCTCCTGTACATACTACCCACTGTCATACACTCCAAACTCCTCTACTGTACATACTGCTCACTGTAATACCCTCCAAACTCTCTCCTGTACATACTACCCACGTTCATAGCCTCCACACTCCTCTCCTGTACATACTGCCCACTGTCATACCCGCCACACTACTCTCCTGTATATACTGCCCACTGTCATACCTTCCACTCTCCTGTACATACAAACCCCTGTTATAACCTCCACACTCCTCTCCTGTACATACTACCCAGTGTCATACACTCCAGACTCCTCTACTGTACATACTGCCAACTGTCATTCCCTCCACACTCCTCTCCTGTACATACTGCCCACTGTCATACCCTCCACTCTCCTCTCCTGTACAAACAAACCCTTTTATACCCACCACATTTCTCTCCTGTACATACCGTCCACTGTCATACCTTCCACACTCCTCTCCTGTACATACTGCCCACTGTCATACCCTGCACACTCCTCTCCTGTACATACCACCCACTGTGATACCCTCCAAACTCCTCTCCTGTACATACCTCCCACTGTCATACCCTCCACACTCCTCTCCTGTACATACTGCCCACTGTCATACCCTGCACACTCCTCTCCTGTACATAATGCCCACTGTCATACCCACCACATTCCTCTCCTGTACGTAATGCCCACTGTCATAGCCTCCACACTCCTCTCCTGTACATACAAACCCCTGTTATAACCTCCACACTCCTCTCCTGTACATACTACCCACTGTCATACACCCCACACTCCCTTACGGTACATGTCTGCTCATTGTCATACCCTCCACACTCCTCTCCTGTACATAGTGCCCACTGTCATACCCTCAACACTCCTCTCCTGTACATACCTCCCACTGTCATATCCTCCACACTCCTCTCCTGTAAATACTGCCTACTGTCATACCCTCCACTCTCCTATACATACAAACCCCTGTTATACCCTCCACACTCCACTCCTGTACATACTACCCTCTGTCATACGTTCCACACACCTCTCATGTACATACAGCCCACTGCCATACCCTCCACACTCCTCTCCAGTACATACTTCCCACTGTCATACCCACGACACTCCTCTCCTGTATAGTCTGCCCACTGTCATATTCTCCACACTCCTCTCCTGTACATACTGCCCACTTTCATACCCTCCACTCTCCTGTACATACAAACCCCTGTTATACCCTCCACACTCCTCTCCTGTACATACTACCCACTGTCATACACCCCACACTCCCTTACGGTACATACTGCTCACTGTCATACCCTCCACACTTCTCTCCTGTACATACTGCCTACTGTCATGCCTTCCACACTTTTCTCCTGTACATGCTATCCACTTTCAAACACCTTAAACTCCTCTCCTGCACATACTAACCAATTTCATACTCTCCACACTGCTCTACTGTACATACTACCCACTGTCATACCCTCCACACTTCTCTCCTGTCCATAGTGCCCACTGTGATACCCTCCACACTCATCTCCTGTACATACTGCCCACTGTCATACCCTCTACACTCCTCTCCTGTACATACTGCCCACTGTTATACTCTTCACACTCCTCTCCTGTACATACTGCCCACTGTAATACCCTCCACACTTCTCTCCTGTACATACTGCTCTCTATCATACCCTCCACACTCCTCTCCTGTACATACTAATCACTGTCATACCCTGCACACTCCTCTCCTGTACATAATGCCCACTGTCATACCCGCCACACTCCTTATATTTACAAATTTTTATGTTTAAAAATTACTCCGTATTTTTCTCCCTCACTGATGTGCGCTGATGAGGCTGCACTGATGGGCACTGATAGGCTGCACTGATGGGCACTGATATTGAGGCACTGATATTGAGGCACTAATATGCAGCACTGATGGGCAGCCTTTATGGGCACTGAAAAGTGGCACTGATAGATGGCACTGATGAGGAGGCACTAACAGGCATCACTGATGGGCACTGATTGGCATCAATGAAGGACACTGATTGGCATCAATGAAGGGCACTGATTTGCATCATTGGTGGGCAGCCTTTATGGGCACTGATAGATGGCACTGAGGAGGAGGCACTTACAGCCTTTACTGATGGGCACTGAAAGGCGGCACTGATTGGCATCAATGAAGGGCACTGATTTGCATTACTGATAGACACAGGTGGGAATCACAGGTGGACATCACTGGGAGGCACTGACAGGCATCACTGATGGGGCTGAACTAGATAATTAATGCACTGATTATCAGCACAGACCCCCTCCCTGTCAGGAGAGCTGCTTATCGACTCTCCTCTGCTCACACCCCATCAGTGCAAGTAGAGGAATGCCGATAACCGGCACTTCCTATTGACACTGTGATCAGCTGTGATTGGACACAGATGATCACGTGGTAAAGAGCCTATCAATCATCATGCTGCGTGACCCCCAGGGCAAGCACAGCGGCCTGTCCTGAAGGACATCATATGACGCCCAGTCAGGGCAATGGAGCCCCCTCCCGGCCATCATTCTGCTATATTCCAAGTGGGAAGGTGTTTATGAAAAGTGTAATTAAAAGTCTTACATGGTGCTGTGCACACAGCTACAAGTTGAAAGACCCAAACCAGTGATGGAAGGGATATGCTGGAGGGGCTATGAGTGCTGTAGGAGTCTGTGACAGAAGGCTGCGATGGAGCTACATGTCTGTGACAGGTGACTGCTGGCTGCAGCACAGGGGTTGGAAGATTTTGTATCCCCGGGAATAACATCACTAGAACTCAGGAGACAGCCGCACACCATAGGCTAGCAGGGCATGTGGAAGTGCAGCAGAAGGGTGGTTAGAAATCCAGTAACCAGGATAACATGTTTCGGGTCATGCCCCTTTAGTGATTTGACAAAGGAGCATGTCCTGAAACATATTATCCTGGCTAGTGGCTTTCTAACCATCTTTCTGGTGCGCTCCCACATGCCCTGCTAGCCCATGGTGTGCGGCTATCTCCTGAGGTCCGGTGATGTTATTCCCGGGGACACGAGTTCCTCTGATCCCTGTGCTATGACCGGCAGTCTCCTGTCACAGACCATCGCAGCTTTCTGCCACAGATTCCTACAGCACTCATAGACCATCCGGCACATCCCTTCCATCACTAGTTTGGGTATTTTAACTAGCAGCTGTATGCAAAGCACGGTGTAAGAGTTGTATTTGCCTTTTCATTAAAGCATGATTTTAACTGGATTTGCTTGTCTCCTGAGGATCCTGGGCTCTGCTTAGTGCATTTACCCCACACAGTCCATTGCACAGACCGTTTTCATAGGACCTCCCTGGAGTGCCTTGACTGTGTATTTTTATATAAAACCAAATGCCACCACTCAATACTATTAGACCTTAGTGCTTCAACACAGTTGACCACCCACTCCTCCACAAGAAACTCCAATCCACCCTAGGATTCCAATCTGCCCTAGGAAAAACTCTCCTCTTTCCTAGTTCTCCTACCTACAGTATCTAAGTCATCTACAACTCTACCTCATCCTCTCCTCTTTCTCTTTCTGTTGGAGTCCTTCAAATCTCTGTCCTCAGATTTCTATTCTCTATCTATACCTGTTTCTTTGGCTTTAAATACAATCTCTATGCTGACAAAACCCAAATCGATCTCTCTATTCCTCAGCTCAACTCTTCAGTTTCCTCGCACATCACTAATCAGCAAACTAACATATCAATATAAATGTCAAACCACTTCCTAAAACTTTCAAAAACTGAACTCATTGTCTAGTCAGGTGCTTGGGTAAGAATGAAGAGTGAGAGGAAAAATTGGCTGCAGCTGCTCTTTGTAGCTGCTGCCCTGCAGTGCTGAACTGGTAACAGTTATGTCAGCAAGAAGAGGGAGCTGCTGAGCAGGAAGTGTTCAATAGACTGAGTCAGGCAGCACTGTACTGTGGGAACTGTAGTCCTGAGAAAACACTATACCGTGTAATCAAGAACTTTTGAACTATATTCCCCAGAGGGGAGATTGCTGGGATGAAGGAAAAGAGCTGTATTTTCTCAGGCTGTACGCAACACAGCTTCCTCTTGCCATGAGGGAGACTGGAGAGTGCAGATCGCTGTCCAGTGTGTACCATCACTGCTGCACATTGGTGGCCTAAACAGGATCTGAAGCATTGAGTTTGGGAGTGCTAAGAGCCAGAGTCACCTTGGTGCAGAGCAGAGTAGACTTATTGCTGTGTGTGACTAGATAGTGGGCTGCAATATCGCTGGGACTGGTGAGGTCCTGCAGCATCACTGGGTCTGTTGAGAGGATATTTCAACCACAACCTATTGCTGCTAGAGAGAGTAAGCCCTTTAGGAATGACTGCACAGCTGCCTAGTAGCCCTAGCCTGCAGGTCTGACTGGGACTGTTCTTATGTGTTCCAACAGTACAATTGGGCCCCAACACCAGCCTGTGGAAGAATCAGGACCAAAGACTGCCCCTTTAGAGTTGCTACGCAAGCTGCCCACTGCCTGGTTTAAGAGGTACCTCTAAGGGGATATTGTACAGCACTCTTATGCTGCGTACACACGATCGCACATTCCGACAACAAAATCCATGTTTTTTTTTTTCCGACGGATGTTGGCTCAAACTTGTCTTGCATGCACACAGTCACACAAATCTTGTTGGAAATTCTGATTGCCAAGAACGCGGTGACGTACAACACGTACGATGAGCCAAGAAAAAGTTCAATAGCCAAAGCGGCTCTTCTGCTTGATTCCGAGCATGCGTGGAACTTTGTGCGTCAGAATTGTGTACACATGATCGGAATTTACGACAACAGATTTTGTTGTCAGAAAATTTGAGATCCAGATCTCAAATTTTGTTTGTCGGAAATTCAGACGGAAAATGTCCATTGGTGCCTACACACGGTCGGAATTTCTGACAACAAGCTCCCATCGAACATTTCCCGTCGGAAAATCCAACCGTGTGTACGCGACATTAGAGTGCACTCTAAATCCCTCCATGGACTTCCAATTGCTAAAAAATAATATTACAAATATTAAAACTTACAAAGACATTTACAACTCTGCCCTGAGCTACACCAGAGCTACATCACCAACCTCATCTTTAAATATCAACCAAACCATGTTCCTCCTGCTTTCTAGCTCCCTCATCAGCCTGTATGGCTATCTCCCACTGTCTGTCATTAGTATATGTAGCACCATCTAGCTAGTGTGATAGATGTATATAATTAGTTGTTAGTATAGGTAATTTGGCTTGGCTGAGAGGCAGGTCTGGGCTGAATCTGGGTCAGGGTTGAGTAACTCAGAGAGGCTGGATGACTCATCTGACAGCTCTTCTGCTGCCTCACCCTGTTTTCTGGAACCTTGGATAAGGTTCTAGATGTAGTGGGTGGGAAACTAGGAGGAGCTATAATCAATCTCCTGCAAAATGGACTGGCAAGGGGCAGCTTACCTCATAAATAAACATGAGCCATTCCAGCAGAGGCAGTCGGGTGGACGATGGAAGTGGGATGCTTAGGAGGCTGTTGTAGGCCCTTGCAGAATGCCCCCTAGTCTGGGTAGGTGACCTCATGCCTGGGGCTCGATTTCGGGAAGGATCTCCCACAACACATGGAGGAACCCCTTGCTGGAGGCACATTAGCAAGGACAGCGGGAGCAGGTCAGCATGTCTGGGAGATCTCCTGAGAAGGCAGCCTAGTGGACTGGTGAGTGTTCAGTCTGGAAGGAGTGTGGAGAAGTTAGCCAGGAGGACTACTGAAAGGGGTAGCTGTAGCCAGGAGGGTTGGCAGTGTCTGATGAGGTGGTGCTGGGATCAGTAACCACAGGAATGTAAGCTGGACACTGACATTTTGCTACACACTTAAAGGGGCCTTGGGTTCTTGCCAATAAAAAGTTTTTACTCTAAGCTGACTGAGTTATTTTGTCAGATCCACCAACAGTGTACCAACTGGAATTCTGCAAGCAAGTGAATGCTGAAGGAAGCAGAGGAGTGTATATAGTGTGTACATAGGAAAATTGTCCCTAAAGTTGTTCTGAAGTCAAGTGGGCATCCCATAATTCCCAATAACTATCCAAGTTCTAATCCCTTATTAAAAAAAAAACAAAAACAAAGCACTGGACTGTTCACTGACTTCTCTGACTGAATATAAGAGTATATAATGAGTTTTATTGTTTAACAAATACCAGATAACGAGCTCTATTGTATAATGCCCACCATAAAATGGGCTCTATTACATAATGACTAATATCTCTTAATTACCTATACTCCAAAATATATTTTGGAGAAGGTCAATTCTCATAACCCCCCTCCCCTTCAAAAACCTCCCTTCCAAAAGTGGGCTACACTAGCATATCATAAAAATAATCCAAACTTAAAAACAAAATTAAACAGTCGAACATTGTACTCTTCTCTTCTGTGATGTAATCTATGACAACCACAGTCCTTATTTCCTCTTGCGCAGTCTTCAAAAAATAGTGCTCAAGACAATCCTTTTTTGTCTTCAACCATCCACATTTTTATTCCCTCTTATGAGGTTCACTCAGCAAGTCAAGCTTACCTTTTTTAGAAACATCAATAAGCACTTTTCCACCACATAGCATTGTTGTAACATAGGGATGACTCCCTATATTTCCTCTTTTTTTTCCACCAACTCGTCTTTCACATAGACCATCATCATTATACATCATTAGGCAGAATCCACATAGTGCAAAATCCTTGTTTAAGGAATTAAAAGCACATTTAGATCCAAAGGTTTCCTGAGGAAGTCCTGTGTGATTAAATGCATAAGATGGAGCTAGTGACATCACTACGTTTTAAGAAGTGTTGCCCACTTTCTCTTGGAAGACTGGGAGAGCAATAGAGTTGAAAAAAGAAAACATTATTGGTGCTAATTGGAGCTCCCTTGAGCAGATCTCCCTCCTCATAATATTATTATTATTATGAGGAGGAGATCCAAATAATGTAAAATCCATAATGGTAAAGACAAAAACAAAAAACACACTTGGATTCATGGAAGCTCCAATAAGCACTAAAAATGTTTTCTGTGTTTAACCCTCTTTCTTTCCTAGTCTTCCAAGAGACAAATACTTCTTAGAACGTAGTGGCATCGCTAATTCCAACTTACGGATTTCGTCACATAGGACTTCCTCAGGAAGCCTTTAAATCAAAATGTGCTTTTAAATTCTAAAAAAGGAATTTATACTATGTGGATTTTGCCTTTTCCTAATACATGATGTTGATAGTCTATGAGAAAGATGAGTTGGTGGAGAAATAAGAGGCAATATCAGGAATCACTCCTCTGTTAGAGTTATTTTTTTAGAAAAATGCATATTGATCTCTCTGAAATAAAATTAAAATAAAGATACATTTGGTCTCTTGAATAAAAATGACAGAGGAGAAAGTGGCTGGTAGAAATAAAAAAAAGGTTATTGGAGGTTGCACAAGAGGAAATAAGGACTGTGACTGTCAGGGATTACTTCACAGTACAGAAGAGTACAATGTGTGATTGTTTGCGAGGTAAGAACTAGGTAGCATGACTAGTTTAATTAAGTACTGGGCACTAATTTAATAATTTACTCTTTAATATTCACTGCCAGGAAATGAAGGAGTTTTATAGCTAATACGTATTTTTTCTATCTGCTCAGTGCCATAGAGATGATTAGTTGATGATTACTAGCGAAGTAATGAGTTTTGCATTTTGTCTGAGTTTTGGCTATTTGGACATTGGGAATAAATATGAACTTTCAGGACATTCAAAAGAAATTACTCCACTGAACATCACATGGTGCATTGCAAACAACCATCATCAGCCAAATCTTGAGCCTGACCTTGGTACAAGACTTTGGCCAGTGGTGGTTTTTATTCAAAGTCCCAGACTCTTTAATATGTGCCTATGATAACAGATGTTTAAATTCAGGTCTGGTATGGATTTTAAAGGGAACCCCATGCCAAATGTAAAAAAAAAAAAAACGGTGTCCCCCCCCATAATCCACACCAGACCTTTACCCGAGCGCACAGCTGGCAGGTCTAGCAAGCACCCTTCCTCCTAAATCATACCAGGCATGTTGATGGGGACAAGGGTCTCTTCCCCACAATCCTGGGCTGTGGCTGTGGGGTTATGCGGGTGGGGGGCTTATCGGAATCTGGAAGCCCCCTTTAACAAGGGGGCCCCCAGATCCCACCCCCCCATGTGAATGAGTATGGGGTACTATGTACCCCTACCCATTCACCCAAAAAAGTGTCAAAAAGTAATTTAAACACAGAGACAGTTTTTCACAAACAAAACGGTGTCACCCAATGTAAATCCATCATCAATCATGCCGCCCGCAGCACCCGAAAAAGAACAAAAAAAAACCATGGTGACGTCACATGGTGGCCCCGCCCCCCTTGTGATGTCACAGACTGGTGCATGCTTTATTGGCAATTTGTTTTTTAAATTCAGCTGTCAGCGGGGAAGCCTATTGACAGTTGATGACTCATCGGTTGTTAAGGATGCCACAGCCGGCTTCCCGTCCCTGCTCCTTAATAACCAGCTTTTACTGCACCCTGACTGGGCAAAGCTTTGCCCAATCAGGGTGCAGAATGAACTGTGCAGCACGAAGGGCATTGCAGGGCATTCAGCGGGAGAAAACACCTGCCTAACACCATCAAATTCTGCTGTTATTCCGAACGGGGCAAACAGCCATTGTTCAGCACAAACTCATGCTTGGCCGAACCGTTCGCCCAACATTCATTACCAGTGATACTTTGTAGTGAATTGCAGTCTGTGTGGCAGGGAGACTAGAGATTAAACCTACTTGCATTCATTTTGCTTTCAAAAGACCCATCAGTGCTTTTTAGGTCTAATTTTTTATGTATCAGCAACAAGTTCTGTTGCCGT
Organism: Aquarana catesbeiana; assembly: GCF_042186555.1. Lineage (NCBI taxonomy): Eukaryota > Metazoa > Chordata > Amphibia > Anura > Ranidae > Aquarana > Aquarana catesbeiana. Next base: position 4,069,329 of record NC_133327.1, on the reverse strand, counting down.
ATTGCTGCTGTTCCCCCTTTTTTATGTTTCTTTTTTCTTTTTTTATTTAGCAATTACTTTTTTAAAGGTGGTTTTAATTTGCTTGTAGTGTTTTAAGGTTGCTGTTTGTTTGTTTTTTCCTTATTTTCCTTTTTTTGCCCTTTAGCTCTTTTTTATTTGTGTTTAATTTTTGACATACAGAAGCTGCTAATAACATTGGGGAATAAGCCCAATGTTAACAGCATCATGCCTGGGAGTCCAAAAAGGAGAGGATATCATAGGGCAAGCAGCATATGAATCCAAGGGCCAAGGTGGTGGTTGGTGTGCACCATCTAGAGGCAGGGCACATGTGCCTCTCTTTTTTGGCAGTGGGGGTTCTAAGACCCAGAGCACATGGAGGAGGTAGTGGAATGGCTAAGCAAACCTTTATCTTCCTTCTTCTCTCTTTCTATCAGGCCCAGAGTAGCTTGGAGTCATCAGCTGCTGTTAAAGCATAATGCTCTGCCTCCTTGTCCACAGCTACCCCTGTCATTGTTCTGTCAACTGGCAAAGAGGAGTCAGTTGAATTAGTTGAGGACAATAGCAGCCACATACTACAAGAGGATGCACAGAAATTAATTATGTCAGAATGAGTAGGGGAGCAGTGGAAGCATAGAAGGAGGTGACAACAGTCTGGGAGAACCAATTGGCACAGATGTTTCTTCAGCTGCAGTGGAAGGGGGGGGTTATGATGAGGCCTGCAACTGTACTTGGGTACCAGATATAGCAGAGAATGAAAGTGAGGGAGAGGAACATCAGTGAGGCACTCTGCAACTCACAGGAGAGTGAAGGGAGCAGCTGCCCTTTACACCAGATGGCAGAGCTCCATTGGTGCAGGGCACTATTACCCTTAGTCAGGAAAGGGGGGGAAATCTGGGAGGTGGAAGGAAGCTCTGCAATCTCACGCTGTTTGTGTTCTCTTATAACTTGGAGATATGTTGCTTCCTGGTTTCCAGGCCTAGGCAAATGATGTCATACATCCCAATAGTCTTGAGAAAGGAGCGCGCATGCCCAGTGTGTGCTCTGAAACGCGTTGTGGTCTGTTCTATTCTGGTGACGTCACACGCCCACGAGCGTCCTGTCAGACCAACGGAGCTTCCATCCAGCCCAGCTGCTAATCTTTCCTTGCGGGGGACCGCGGCCATCCCTTCGGAACCACCTTGCAGCCTCTTGCTACGGACGCAGGGACTAATCCAGGATATTTTCCCCGTCGGAGCCGCACTTCCCTAACCTTATTGTAAGTGTGGATTACTTGTTTATTGCTACAATAAATACCTGCACTCAGAGGTGCTTTCTTCTGTTTTTCTTCTTAGTCAGGAAAAGGGTCGCACTCCTCCATGTTCTTTCAGCTCCTATTTTCCACCCCTACCCCCACAATATAAGACTCCCCTTTAGAAGGCTCTAGCAATAGTGGTTAAGGTCTTTCAGTGGGTGTCAGAGGTTTATCTTGTTACCTTCCAACATGAAAGAAGGTGAGCATGGGCCATGAAGATTGTGTCTTTCTGCTCTCTCCTTCTTGAATTTACTCCTATGAAAGAAAAAATGGATTCTATGAAGCTAATCTGTTTAAGTTTTAAATTAATTTTCCAAAAAATGGGCTGAAATATGACCTCTCACTGATTCGAAAATGTAACACTGATTTTAAAGGATGACATTCTGTGCATGAAATCTTTAAAATGTTTCTATCGTCTCTCAAGAAAAAGTACAAGTACAAGTAAATCTTATTGTTCTGGCTGTGTTAAGAATGCTCTGAAAATTACTTTGTTTTAAAAGGATAAGATTCAGTGCAGCAAATCAGTACCAGGTCCATCATAATAAAAATGTCTGTAAAAAAATGTGTTATTGATTATGTCTAACTGAAACATTACTTCTCCCTGCTTTTGAAATGTACTTTTATTAAAAAAGAGGTGATTCTGTGCATCAGATCTGGTCAATTTTATAGAGTGTTTGAGGAAACAAATGATTTCATATGTCTAACTGATATATTCTGATTCCCTTTTCACTTAAAGTGTTTCTAAAGTCTACATTTTTTTACCTTCATGCGTTCTATGCATTAAGGTAAATTAACCTTCTCTGTGCTGCAGCCCCCACCAGACCCCCTAATACTTACCTGAGACTGATCTTCCTCCAGCGCTGTGCATAAGAGCCTCATCTCTCCGGGGACTCTTACTCCTCATTGACTGAGACAGCAGCAGGAGCAATTGGCTTTCGCTGCTGTCAATAACAGTTAGTAAGCCAATGAGGAGAGAGGGGCGGGGCTGAGCCATGGCTCTGTCTGTGAATGGACACGCAGAGCAGCAGGTCAGGAGCAAGCCTGCCTGGGTGCCCCATAGCAAGCTGCTTGATCTGGGGGCACTCGGCAGGAGGGAGGGGCCAGGAGCACTGGCGGGGGACCAGAGAAGAGGAGGACCGGGCTGCTTTGTGAAAAACCACTGCACAGAGCAGGTAAGTATAGCATGTTTATAATTTGAATGTAAAAAAATCCAAAGCTTTGGTATCACTTAATATTAATGGCTGAAATATACCTGCTCTCTGCCTCCAAAACCACTTCAAATTATAAAGAATGCGATCAAGTTCAGCATGTCCTATCCTGCAATTTGACAGCTTCTGACAGACCTCATTCTTAGCTGCATCTCTGATCCAGTCTGTTCCAATCACATCCACCATTACAGCCCTCATGAAGGAGGAAGCATTTTCCCCGAAACTTGCTGGATTTACCTGTAAACTGTCAACTTCAATAGACTTCTTAAATATACCTTCACGTGTGATGAACTTTTATACTGAGTGCACCCATGCAAAAGCATCCTGCAGAGTATCTTTTCTTTCATTCTCAGAGAAGCAGCAGCCAGAAACTGTAACAGGGTTCACTTACACCATACCTTCATAGGGTACATGCCCTACTGACAGACAACCTGGACCACATTGCTCCACTAATACCAGACTATTCACTGGCCCAGTGCTGTCACACACAAACATTGAATTCCTATTTTAAAGGATTCTGGACACAAAATCTTTACAGTTTTATACAGTCTCTCAAAAAATTACTATGCAGTTTTATTGTTATAGCTACAGTGTATATTAGGAACACTCTCTTGTTCTGTTGGTGCAAATCTGATAAAATGTACTGCATTGTTTCATTCTTGGACAAAAAGTTTAATAATTCATGATGGGATATTCAGCGCCTGGCTTCCTCCCCAAACCAACACACCAGGTCCGACACCACACTCAATACTTTCCGCTTTCAGCTCAATTACCACTGACGAAGTTTCAAATTTCTTTCCACGGCTCACCACACAGCCTGTCCCCTAGACCCTCTCCCCTCACAATTAATATGACCACCTTCCTGCTCTATCCTAAACTCTCTAAACCCACATCTTCAACCTCTCCCTCTCTTCCGTCACATTTCCCTCCCCGCTCAAACATTCACTGGTTACTCCCATACTTAAAAAAACTCTCCCTGGACCTCACCTGTTTGAATAACTTAAGACCCATCTTCTTTCTCAGTTTGCCTCCAAGCTTCTTGAACCTGTGGTGGTTTTAAAATGAGACCAACAAGACCATTGGGTAGTGTGTTTAGAGATGTTGTCCTGGGATATGGAAATACGCTCCTCCATTTCAGCTATTTTGTCAATTCTCCAAAACCATTCTTTGATTGAGGGGGCATGGGTTTGCCCCACAAGACTGGGACACATAGCTTAGCAGCGTTTACCATGTGCATAGCAAGGGATTTGAGGTAAGAACGTCTGGGTGTGGAGGTGTGAGGTAAGAGGAGTTTGGAGGGAGAAAATTCTAATGTGAGGGTAGAGACCCTTGAGATTATGTTATGGACTTCATTCCAGAACTTTTGAATGATGGGACATGACCACCAGATGTGAGTGAGAGACCCTGGTTCAGATTTACATCTCCAGCATAAGTTGGATACTTATGGTGCAAATTTGTGTATAGAGGTCGGAACTCTGTACCATTGTGTGAGGACCTTATATTCATTTTCCTGGAGTGACACATTTATTGAACCCTTAAGGATGTTTTCGAAAATTTGTTCCCAGTGTTTATCTGTGAGGTCAGGGGACAGTTCTTTTTCCCAAAATTGACACATCTTGTTTTTTGTGGGGTGTTTAGCAAAGAGTAGATGGTTGAAACTACATGTTTTTGTTGTGTGTTCTCAGAACATAATGACTCTAGAGGGGTGGATTGGCGGGACCGGTGGGGTTTACGGTTTGGACCCAAAAGAAGGCATTGTAATTGAAGATACCCCCATAGTAGGAACTTAAGATCTTTCATTTGGGAGGTAAGTTCTTTGCGGTTTAAAAATGAAGCTCTGTGGAAGAAATATTTGGCCTGAATGTGTTTATGTGGCCATGAGCTTGATAGGAATTGTTTGGACTTTCCCGGAGGGAACTCAGGATTGAGTGGTGTCATGGGGCCTGGTACAGTGGAAAGGGAGATTTGACAAGTAGTAGGCTTTCATGAAGGTTGATTGAGGTGGAACGCCGTGTTGGAGAGGTCACTGAGGGTAATGTGGAATGGTGATATAAGGGAAGGGGGCTTGGAATTCCCATTGAGCGTTTGTCCAGGGTTTGGTTGAGGTGTGTGCTCTCAGGGCAGATCAGGCTAGTCAGTTATGTCTCAGAAGCGGCATAAAAAAACAAAACAAAAAGAGAACACGAAAACTGTGTATAACAGATGTGTATATTATATTCCATGGGATATTCTCATTGATCTGCATTCCATGGTGCTGATAAGCAGTAATCGCTGTACCAATCAGGCAGGGGTGGTAGTGGGATACCCATAGCAGCTTAGAGCCGTGGCAGGTCTTCTGGGACACGGAGCATAGCAGAATGTCCCATTGCTGAGGCTGAAAGACAGAAGGGAAATTTCCGCCTGTAGGAAATGTTGCATGAGAGAAGAAGGTCTAGGAGAGGGTGAAGGTTCTTCTGGTACTGTCCGGTTATTGGTGATAAATCTTGAAATAACTTGATTTCCCTCACTCAGAGGGGTGGCATCTCTCTGGTGCATTTGAGGATGTCTTCCTTCAGGGGGAAGCTCACCAGGCAGCAGATGACATCGCGTGGAGGGTCGGTATCTCTTCCCCTGGGATGTAGGGCCCTGTGAATGCGTTTAGTAACAATATCATGGATTCAATTGGAAAGAGTGTGTGTTAGTTACCTCCTGTAGGTCTCTTGCCTGCCTGATTGATTGCTAGTGTGTGCGCAGGGAGGTTAAGCCTGTTACGCTCAGGGCTGTAGCTAGTGTGGTGCGGGCAGAGGCCTGTGAGGTGAGCTGCATGTCCCGCTGCTGGGACCTGAATATCACGGGATGTTGCGGCTCAGCTGTGTCTTCTTGTCCCATGAGCGGGACCTGGTTGCTGAGTTGCTCCTGTCTCCCTTACCCATTGTGGCTGAATCAATCTCTGCTTAATGGCAGTGCAGGGTCCCCGTTTTGCAGGAGCTGGAGAATCAGGCAGCCATTCTCTTCCGATGCCAGGCCATGCCCCAAAAGATATTTTTTAGTTGGAAATGCAATCATTGGTCTTTCCCCGTTGTGATCCTACCAAAGAGCATATATTGGTCTTTCCCTAGTAAGATCACAACCCCAGCAAACACTTCCTCAGTGATATTCCACCTCACACATTGGTCTTTACCCAGTGAGATCCCACCTCAGCACATATTTTGATCTTTCCCCAGTGAGATCCTGCCTCTAGTGCACATATTGGCTTTTCCAACCTCAGCACACACATATAGGTCTTTCCTGAGTGAGATTGCACCCTCAACACACACATTAGTCTTTCATTAGTGAGGCCCCACCTCCAGCATACCTAAATTGGGCTTTGTTCAGTGAGATTCCACCTCCAGTACACACACATTGGTCTTTCCCCAGTGAGATCCCACCCCAGCACATACTGTACATTGGTCTCTCCAGGGCGAGATCCCACCCCAGAAAATACTGTACATTGGTCTCTCCTCAGTGAGATATAACCTCTAGACCACACATTGGTCTTTCCCCATTGAGACAATCACATCCACAGCACATATTGGTCTTTCCCCAGTGATTTCTCAACCAATCCTAGCAAACACATATTGGTCTTTCCCTTGTGAAACCCCCATCTCCAACACATACACATTGGTCTTTTCTTAGTGATATCCCACCTCCAGAATACACAATGCTTTTTCCCCAGTGATTTCCTATTGCAGCACACAATGTAGTTTTTCGCCAGTGAGATTCCAACCCCAGTACACACATATTGTTATTTCTCCAGTGAAATCCCACTTATCTACTGCACACATTGGTCATTCCCCAGTATGATCCAAGCCCAGCACACATGTTGTTCATTCCTCAGTGAAATTCCCACCAGAGCAAACACATATCAGTCTTTCCCTACTTAGATCCTAACCCCAACACAAATATATTGATCTTTCTCAAGTGAGATCCATCCTCCAGGGCACACATTGGTCTTTTCTTAGGGAGATCCCACCCCTAGCACCTACATTGGCCTTTACCTAGTGACATCCCACTTCCAGCACACATTGTTTTTCCGCAGTGAGATTCCACTCCAGCACACACATTGGTCTTTCCCTAGTGAGATTCCAGCCTCAACACACACATATTGGTCTTTCCCCAGTGATATCCACACCTAATGCCGCGTACACACGACCAGACTTTCCGGCAGAAAAGGTCCAACGGAATCATTCCATCGGATATGTGTGGGCTTCATCGGACTTTTTCTTTCGAAAATTCTGACGGACCTAGAAATAGAACATGTTTTAAATCTTTCCGACGGAATCAATTCCTATCGGGAAAACCGTTCTTCTGTATGCTATTCCGATGGACCAAAAACGACGCAAGGGCAGCTATTGGCTACTGGCTATTGAACTTCCCTTTTCTAGTCCCGTCATACATCATCACATTCTAAACGATCGGACTTTGGTGTGATCGTGTGTAGGCAAGTCCGTTTTAGCGGAACTCCGTCGGAAAAACCGTCAGAGTTTATTCTGACGGAAAAAACGGTTGTGTGTGCGCGGCATAGGTACACACAAATTGGTCTTTCTGCAGTGCTATGCTAAGACCAGCACACACATATTGCTTTTTCCCCAGAGATATACCACCTCAGCACACAAATTGGTCTTTTCTTAGTGAGATATGTCAGTCTTTCCGTATAAGAACCCAACTCCAGCACACACATATTGGTGTTTCCACCTCCAGAGCACACAATGGTCTTTCCCCAGTGAGACCTCACCCCAGCACACACATGTTAGTCTTTTCCTAGTAATATCCAATTATCAGCACACACAATGGTCTTTCCCAGTGAGATCTGACCCCAGCACACACATTAGTCTTTCCACAGTAATATTCCATTTCCAGCACACAAATTTCCCTAATGAGGCTCCACCTCCAGCATACACATTGGTCTTTCCTTAGTGATATCTCCACCTTAGTGATATCTCCACCTCAAGCACAGACAATGCTCTTGAGGAGATCAGATTCTAACCTCAGCATACACATATTGGTCTTTCCCTAGTGAGATTCAAACCCCAGTACACGTACAGTAATTGTCTTTCCCCAGTGAGATCCTATCTATTCAGCACACACACAGTGGTCTTTTCTTAATGAGATCCTATCCCCAGCACCCCTACTGGTCTTTCTCCAGTGAGATTATGGTGCAGAATTGCAACCTGGAAAAAGAAAACAACTGCTGCAAAAGTGATTGCAGAGCTCAATCTCAGTCTTCACAGGACTAAGATTGAGCTCCCTAGACAGTTTTACAGCAGTTGTATTCTTATTCCAGGTCACAATCCTGCACAATTCCCATTTGTCTCTTTCGGTCAGTGGACCATGTCGACCTCAATTATGCTTATCAGACAACATTTCCCAGAAACTGTACACGCCATCATAACCTTTAACTACTTCCAGACCACCGCACGCTGATATACGTCCTATCTTTGAAGAGGAATATCGTTGTTATGGCAGCAGCTAGCTGCCATAACCCCGGTGTCCTCTTCTTTGGCGGGCGGTCCAGCTTTCGATAATAGTGGTCTCTGCGGTGAATTTGCCACAAGATCACTTTTATTGGCGGCAGGAGAGGGGCCCCCCGCCGCACTCTGGTGCCTTCCCCCGCTTACCAGAGGCATCGGTAGCAACGGAGGCGATCTGATCCTTCTCGGTGTTAGATATGGAGACGAGTGAGGGGAAGATGACCCCCACCCATCTCCATACCATTGCAGGGCAGAAGCAATGTCAAAACGTCACTTCCGCCCATAGTTCTTAAAGGGCCATTTTATTTTTAAATGACCCCATTTTTTTATTGCATTTTAGTGTAAATATGAGATCTAAGGTCTTTTTGACCCCAGATCTTATATTTAAGAGGTCCTGTCATGCTTTTTTTTCTATTACAAGGGATGTTTACATTCCTTGTAATAGGAATAAAAGTGAAACATTTTTTTTTTAAAAGAACAGTGTAAAAATCAAAAATAAAAGGTAAAATAAATAAGAACAAAAAAAATAATTTAAATGCACCCCGTCCCACCGAGCTCGCGTGCAGAAGCAAACGCATACGTGAGTAGCGCTCGCATATGAAAACAGTGTTCAAACCACACATGTGAGGTATCGCAGTGATTGGTAGAGCGAGAGCAATAATTCTAGCCCTAGACCTCCTCTGTAACTCAAAACATACAACCTGTATAATTTTTTAAACATCGTCCATGGAGATTTTTAAGGGTAAAAGTTTGTCACCATTCCACGAGTAGGCACAATTTTGAAGCGTGTTGGGTATCAACTTACTCAGCGTAACATTATCTTTCACAATATAAAAAAAAATTGAGCTAACTTTACTGTTGTCTTATTTTTTAATTAAAAAAAGTGTATTTTTTCCAAAAAAAGTGCGTTTGTAAGACCGCTGTGCAAATACAGTGTGACAGAAAGTATTGCAACCACTGCCATTTTATTCTCTAGGGTGTTAGAAAAAAAATGTATAATGTTTGGGGGTTCTAAGTAATTTTCTAGCAAAAAAAATGTTTTTAACTTGTAAACAACAAATTTCAAAAAGAGGCGTTGTCCTTAAGTGGTTAATATTGTACCTCGCAACACCACAAATAAATTGCCAACTTCAGTCACAGAGGCACCAGCTAAGCGAGCACCAACAATTTTCTCTCTTTGAAACTCAGTAAGCTCCGACATGACTCTGTATTACTAGCAGCGCAGGCAGTGAATGACAAAAAGGCTTCATACCTGTGTGATAGGTTTCTCATCACAAAGCCGAAGGAAAAGAATGTTACATCACTTCCGCCTTTAACGCAAAATATGTCATCACTTTCATGCCTGCAAATCATGTAGTTTCCATTTTTTTGTCTAACCCCTGTATTGTCCAGATTTCCTCTTTGTAGTCCATGTATTTTGAGGATCACACCCATTTTAGTTCACATGTTGCCAAGCCAGCACCGTTTGTTTAGTATAATAAATTATTTTAATTTTTTCCTCTGCAAGCATGTTACACCTCTACCCCTAAACCCTTTTATATCTTGGCCCCGCCCTGTATTGGAAACTGCACATTACACAAACTGTAACCAGTGGTTTTAATCCCCTTCCACATTTGCAAATGAAATTCCAGATATACCCATTTGTGACTCCTTATACTTAAAAGATATCTTAGTTTTGGGGTAACTATGTGTGTTTCCACAATCTCTGGGACATTTTGTGCTATTATTTTTCTCCCTAGTTAAGATTTATCTGAATAATGAAGGAATTAGTAAGCAGGCTCCATTTCACAGCTTTGTGAAGCTCTGATTGTTTTTATGAACTTTGGTGGTCATTCTTCCAGATAAAGCAGGAGGTTTTGGATGGTGGGCTACAATACACAGTAAGATATGCCATTTAAAAAAAAAAAAAAGGCTTTAGTCTTTTTTGTTAGGAAAAAAGCATGGAAAATCACGACTTATTTATGGAAATAACCATGTCATTTTAAATAACTTGGCCCCTAACAGTATAATTTTGATTAATTGGTTCCTTAACGTAAGTGCAGACAACCAGCAGATTTACCCTTAAGCCTTAAGCAAACTGCTTTAGTCTTTAGACAATCATGGCTTGTTTATACAACATAAGCCGAACAAAGGAATCTTCAGAGTGAACCAGCAATTCTTCGTCACAATGAGTTGGGTGGACTTGGCAAATCTTTATTGACTTGTTTGCCAATTTTCTGAGACCAATAACTTAATATGCATTTAAATAATCACAAATTGTTCTAAAGAGATACTCAACTATTGCGAAAGTGAGAACTATAATAAAAAGTAAAAAATTATTTCAGTTCCTGACCGGTCCTAATTATCTCTTGTTTATGGCTTGTTTATGCAACATAAGCCGGACAAAGGAATCTTCAGAGTGAACCAGCAATTCTTCATCACAATGAGTTGGGTGGACTTGGCAAATCTTTATTGACTTGTTTGCCAATTTTCTGAGACCAATAACTTAATATGCATTTAAATAATCATGCATTGTTCTAAAGAGATACTCAACTATTGCGAAAGTGAGAACTATAATAAAAAGTAAAAAATGATTTCAGTTCCTGACCGGTCCTAATTATCTCTGAGATCTGGTTATAAAATCCAGCTGCACAGCTGATAACCAGAGGAATATTCCCAGCAGACATGAAGGTGATGGTGGCATCTCTCTTCCTCCTTCTGGGGACAGTCCTGCTCCCAGCAGTGACTGAAGGTAAGTGGCTCTATGCCATGACTCCTTCTCTAAGTCTTTTCTTTTGTTCATCCCTCCCTCTATTTACAAAGGTGTATCTAATTATTAGAAATATATCTTATAGGATGATTTAAGACTGGTGTCATCCTAAATATTACCTTAGCAAACGTAGTATGTTTATCTAGAACAACCATTGGGGTTGATTTACTAAAGGCAAATAGACTGTGTAAGTGCAGCTGCACCAGAGCTTAGAAAACGAGCAGAAGCTCTGCTGAGTTCCATCACCCAATCATGTGCAAGCAAAAATGCTGTGTTTTTTTTTTCTTACTTTCTTTGCACATGATTGGGTATTCTTTGCAAAGTGAAGCTTTACCTCATTCACTAAGCTCTGGAGCAACTGCCCTTCACAGTCTATTTGCCTTTAGTAAATCAACCCCATTGTCTTACACTTAAAAGCTAATCTCTAAATAAATGTTTGCAGATCTGTGTTCATTAGAACTCATTACAAGTAGCGGGCAGTATAAGTACATGAAACTGACTTGATATTAGCCTTTTGCAATCCCCTGTGCACTCCTTACTGGGAGAAGGAAGGGCACCACTAGAAGACAATCAGGAGTGCTGGATGCTCATTAGCTGGCAAAGAAACTTTAGACAGGTGGAGAGAGTAGATAGATGAAATCAGATTCTGTTGCTGCTTCATCATCCAATAACAGGTGAGAGCTGGGAAGGTGACCAGGCTACATCGTAAAACTGCAGAAAAGAAAATCAGTAATCAATGCACCTCTGGAATTTTTCTCTTCATCCTGATCCTTGGCCGCTATTAGGTGCCCACCTGAAAGAACGTACCCCCTCCACAGGCTAGGGTCAAGAGGAATAGATAGACCACACACCATGGCATCACAAATGCGAAAACTGTTTATTTTGATAGGACAAGTTCACAGCATGACTTCCCAACTGTTATGCCCCATACACACGGTCGGACATTGATCGGACATTCCGACAACAGAATCCTAGGATTTTTTCCGACGGATGTTGGCTCAAACTTGTCTTGCATACACACGGTCACACAAAGTTGTCGGAAAATCCGATCATTCTGAACGCGGTGACGTAAAACACGTACGTCGGGACTATAAACGGGGCAGTAGCCAATAGCTTTCATCTCTTTATTTATTCTGAGCATGCGTGGCACTTTGTGCGTCGGATTTGTGTACACACAATCGGAAATTCCGACAATGGATTTTGTTGTCGGAAAATTTTATAGCCTGTTCTCAAACTTTGTGTGTCGGAAAATCCGATGGAAAATGTGTGATGGAGCCTACACACGGTCGGAATTTCCGACAACAAGGTCCTATCACACATTTTCCGTCGGAAAATCCGACCGTGTGTACGGGGCATTATTCACCCTCTCCAACACATCTCTCTCAAGGAAAGGGTTTAAACACGGAAACATGTCCGATATGTTGCCCATGGAAAGGTATAATTATGTAGACATGTCTGATATGTCACCCAAGGAAAGGGTTTAATTATGGAGACATGTCTGATATGTCACCCAAGAAAAAAGCTTAATCATGGAGATATGTCTCCATAATTGAGCCCTTTTCTTGGGTGAAACACATTGGAGCAGGTGGAGGGGAGGTCACACTGTGAACTTGTTTTATTGAATGAATCAGCTTTGCCATTTGTGATGTTGTTTATGTGAGGCTCGTTTATTTCCTCTTTGCAGAAGAGAAAAGTCAGGTCATCAACCTCACTGTGTGTGGCAAGGCTGTGTAACTCTCAGGGATGGATGGTCCATACATTTCAATATGAAGTGTTTAAATAGGAACTTCACCCTACCTAAACCCTCTAAAAAATAATCTCTAACCCTTGGCCCTGTCCCAAAATTAAAAAAAAAAAAAAAACATACTTGCTAGATTATGGAGTCTTGCCAAAGTTCTCCTATTGCTGCTCGTCTCCCATGCCACCATCTTTAATGGAGACCTGACATGCTGCAAGTCACACCTACAGTAGACCCAGGGACCTGGCAAAGAGGCATGTCTGGGCATGAGCAGAGGTCTGCGATATTATCCTTGCCAAGGTGAGGAATTAGTTAGAAAAAAATAGAAAATGTATTTAAAAGTTTTTACATTTAAAAAAAACTGCAAATGTGTAAGAGGGAGGGAAGAGGAGTCAGGAGAGTGGACCTTGATTGTATGGGTGAAGGTTCACTTTAGGGATTCCAGAGGTGGGGTGGACTGTGAACTCCCAAACACTGCCTTGGTCTTCCCCTGCTCTTTCCAAAGAAGATTCCAGTTAGGTGTACCACTACTGTCACAACATACAGTACTTGGAGTTCTATTGAGCAGTGCCTTCTGCTGGTTCACTTTAGTAACCTACTGTATAAGAATAGATATAGACACAGATGACCAGGTTCTATTAACCCAACATGTTCAATAAAATCAAGAAGGAATGTGGGGTGTAGAGTAGGGGAAGAGGAGACCCAGGGAGGTGAAATGCTCCTTTAGGGTCTTCTTCAGTAGGTGACTTCATCCCATTGTGTGAGTTGAAAGTCTCATGACCAGAACACATTTTGTGTTTTCCTGTCAGTTTATTGAACAAGCTAAGACTGTGGGTGTAGGATAGGCAATCAGGAAATCTAGGGAGGTGAAGCTCTCCTTTAGGATCCTTAGAAGGTGACTTTACCGCTTTGTATTCTTTGAAAAATGTCAGTTGAAAGAAACACAATTTGCAGTTTTGGTGTCAGTTTAATTTGTGAATGGTTTTATAAATATCTTATATTAATTTTCCCTTTACAAAAAGTGCATATGGGTTGATGGGGGGTATCAGTGATGGAAATCGGAGAGAGGGGCAGAAGACAAGCTGGTGATAAGTATATGTAATGGAAATGAAAGAGAGGGTCAGCAGATGAGTTGGTGGGAGGTATCAGTGATAGGATTGGCAGAGAGGGGCAGTAGATGAGATGTTGGGAGATATCAGTGATGGTAAGGGCTAGGGTTGCCACCTTTTCTTCAAGCCAAACCTGAACACTTTAGCGGTGGCATTTTTTTGAGGGGGTATATGCTATAAGATTGTAAAAGACCTGGGACACTTTTGGTGGCCTGAAAGAGAGTAGTAATGTGGTGCATAGCTCACCTCATCAAACAGTGCACCTGGCTGAATTGTGAGTGTTCTGCACGGAATGCAGGGGTCAGATATGTCCTGAGGAGAGGGCTGGTGCTAGCAGGGGGGTGAGGAGAGTTAGATATGTGCTGGGGGGCAGTGGCAGCTGGTGCTCAAAATTTTTTTTTGGGGGGGGGGGGCGCAAACAAACTGAAAGATTCTGAAAAAAAAAACATCAATTGCAGCCTCACCATGCCTCATAAAATGCAGCCATTGTGCCCCATCAAATGCAGCCACTGTGACTATCATATGCAGCCACTGTGCCCATAAAATGCAGCCTCTGTGCCCATCATATGCAGCCAATGCCCATCATATGCAACCTCTGAGCCCATCATATGCAGCCTCTGTGCCCATCATATGCAGCCTGTGCTAATAATACAGTCTCTGTGCCAATCTTACAGCCTCTGTGCCCATCATATGTAGCCTGTGCCCATCATACAGCCTCTGTGCCCATCATATGCAGCCTGTGCCCATATGTGCTGGGGGCACTTGGAAGGGTCAGATATGTGCTGGGGGGCGCTTTGTGAGAGAAGAGGGCTAGTGCAGGGGGGGGGGTAGGGGGGTAGGATATGTGCTGGAGGGGTCCTTTGGGAAGGAAGAGAGATAGTGCAAGGAGGAGTTGCCAGATTTTAAATCCAATCCACGCTTCTAGCATATCTTCCTCCTGCCAAAGCCCCCCCAGCACATATGCTCCTAACCCCTCGATCACTCCACATATTTTCTACCTTGTCCTCCTTTCCAGCCGCTCTCTCCCCCTCCCTCCTCCATCTACAGAGCATAATAAAAACTTTCTACAGACCTGATATCAGCGTGTCCCTGCTCCCCCTCCTCCTCCTGTGTGTACAGAATGGAGAAGGAGGAGAAGGTGAGGAGCTTTGATACACTGACACTCTGCTCTGCTCTGCTGAACCAAGTTGCTGTCAGGGAGAGGGGAGATATGTCACTCTTGGTGCAGTCCATGTGAATGATGTGTCCGCGTCTGGGGCAGAAGTAAACCCGAACACATCATTCAAAAACCGGACTGTCCATGAGAAAACCCATACAGGTGGCAACCCTAAGGGCAGAGACAGGACAGTAGATGAGACAGTGGGAAATATCAGTGAGGGGAAAAGCAGAGAGGGGCAGCAGATGAGCTGGTGGGAGATATCTTTTATAGGGTTTGGCAGAGAGAGGCAACTGATGAGATGGTGGGAGACCGTACTGGTGACCCCACAATAGGGATAAAACTTTTTCGCAGAAGAGAGTTTAACAAGACTCGTGGCCACTCATTAAAATTAGAAGAAAAGAGGTTTAACCTTAAACTACGTAGAGGGTTCTTTACTGTAAGTGCGGAAAGGATGTGGAATTCCCTTCCACAGGCGGTGGTCTCAGCGGGGAGCATTGATAGCTTTAAGAAACTATTAGATAAGCACCTGAATGACCTCAACATACAGGGATATATAATGCAATACTGACACATAATCACACACATAGGTTGGACTTGATGGACTTGTGTCTTTTTTCAACCTCACCTACTATGTAACTATGTAAGTCTAAAAACTTGAGGTTAAATTTACACAAAAAGCTGGATGAAGCAGAGTAGTATCTTAGCACCTCTCCCGTGCTCCCTCCGTATGGCTTCATCAGAAGTTTTAAATAAAGAGAATGAGACTGAAAGTTTCTACTGTGATCTTTATAGATATCACCATTGTAAGTTATGGGATATTTAAATGTTATGTTGGATTTTTATGGATTTAAATTGCAGGAATTCCTAAGGCTCGAGTTTTGGGACACCTGTCTTATGCTACTGCTAACTAGCTCTTGTGATAAACTTCTTGACTAGTTGAGCCTCCCTCCCTCCCTCTCTCCTCCTGTCTTCACTTGCAGATGGGGAGAGGGAAAAAAGCTTCAGTGCAGCGGCCCCTCCTCTGCTGGTGCTGTGACCTGAGCCTTCCTTTTCTAATGAGGGTTGGAAGGAATGGCCTAGAGCAGTGGTTTGCCTTTATCTGACCCTTGAGGCGCTATTTCTTCCACTGATGCCTATGATGATGCACCATTCCTCCCAATGACACCAACAATGGTGCAGTATTCCTCCTATTAAAACCAATGATGGGGTATTGCTTACTCCCATTGATAGCAAGGCATTTTCTGCTCCCACCAGCCACAGTCTGTTCCCCATAAAGCCTGGAGGACAGTAAACTGGCCTTTCTTTAGAAAGTTTGGAGACCTTTTGCCTTGAGTATAGTGTATGCGGATGTACAGTATGCACAAGCATGGAATTCACGTATATATAGATTCAACATACAGTATATATTTGCTGGATGTGTGGACTGCCTGTACCCTTGCTGACATTTTTGGAACAGAAGAACTTAATATTCTGAATGTGCTAATAGGGCTTCTGATTATTGTATTATTTTGTATATAGTCTTTCTGTTTCTAGGATGCCATAAACACTACACTCTGTGGAAAAGAACCAAGGTTTCCTGAAACGTAATTGAAGGTTGCATTCTGCACATCCTTTTCCGATTATAGTTTTATATATTACTATTACATATATAATTACTTTAAAACTAACAAGGTTAAAAAAAATGACATCATAACAGTTTCTCTTTAAAGATGTACAACCAATCAGTTGAATTTGCTTAGTTTAACAAGTGTGTGTTCTTATAAGCGCTTACAGTGCCTTGCAAAAGTATTCACCCCCCTTGGCATTTCATTTTTCAGTTTTGTTGCCTCACAACCTGGAATTAACATGGATTGTTTGAGGATTTGCATCATTTAATTTACAGAACATGCCCACAACTTTGAAGATTTTTTTTTTTTTTTTGTGAAGCAAACAACAAATAGGACAAAATAACAGAAAAAGTCAATGTGCATAACTATTCACCCCCCTAAAGTCAATACTTTGTATTGTCCCTTAATTGTTTGGAGAGTTCCTTGGTCTTCATGGCAGTGTTTGGTTGGTGGTGCCTCTTGCATAGGTGTTGCAGCCTCTGGGGCCTTTCAAAAAGGTGTGTATATGTAATGACAGATCATGTGAAAAATTAGATTGCACACAGGTGGACATCATTTCACTAATTATGTGACTTCTGAAGGTAATTGGTTGCACCAGAGATTTTTATGGGCTTTATAACAAAGGGGGTGAATACATACGCACATGCCAATTATCAGTTTTTTATTTCTGAAAAACAGTTTTATGTATCTTTTTTTCTAATTTTACTTCACCAACTTAGACTATTGTGTTCTTATCCATCACATATAATTCAGATTAAAAAAAACATTGAACTAAAGGCTGTAATGTAACAAAATAGGTAAAAAGCCAAGGGTTGAATACTTTTGCAAGGCACTGTAAGGTAGGTAAAAAGCCAAGGGTTGAATACTTTTGCAAGGCACTGTAAGCAGTGCCCATAGTGTGCACACCAAAGCACTGGAGTAGTCAAGCAGTAAGTTTTCTATGTATAATTTGTATGGCAAAAAGGGTGTCAAACATGGGCCTATGGATAGTTCCTCTGTGACTCATTAAGGACCTCATTGCCCACACCTTCACCGCCCATAGATAAAGGTGTGACCACCTTTGAGGCTCATTGTTGTATTTACAGTAAGTTTGACATATCTGGTGTGGAGAGTTCCTGACTGTCCCTCTCTGTCTTCTTTCCACAGACACGCCTGTACAGTGCCCAAACTGGAAGTTATCCTGCACAGACGATACTATAGAAAATGCATGTGACAGCGATCAGGACTGTTCCGAAGAAGGGAGGTGTTGCGATGTATGCGGAAGGAGGTGTTTTGACCCACAGACTCTAGGTACAACAGCTCAGATAGCCCAGTGATAACAAAGAGCTTTTGCATAGAAAAATCTTTTTTTCTGAAGGTCTGTAGCACTAGATGACCAATGTTGCTATTCACCTGTTCAGGTTCATTAATACTGGACATGTTATCATGACTTGTGCTGTATTTTAAAGTACATGGATAAATAACACTCACTATTCTCTAAAGGACCTCTTCCCACCATCACTTAACGAACAGTGAATGGGGAAGAGTCATTCAATGTTATATTATGGTTGTGTTATCCAATTCACTAAAGCCAGATACTAGAGATGAAACCTTCCATGTATGATATGTGACTGTCCCTCTCTGCCTTCTTTTCACCGACAGACCTGGAGCCACCTCCTGTTTATTACACTGGGCTGAGGGGGAAGCTTGACCCTGCAACTGGTACAGGTCGGCATAATAGTCCCTGAACGCCCAGGCGATTGCCTGTGATGTGTTAACCAATAAGTTTACCCATGTCTTAATGTGTGAGTTGTGGTTTCACGCTTAGGCACTCCTAAGGGCATTAGCAAGCATCCTGCTCAGCTTATTTACGTAGAACACCTTCCTACATCAAGTGAGTTTGGCTTTTGCTTTGACTATAAGCAAACTCGTCTGTGATACTTGCTCTGATATCCTTGAGCAGGACTTCTATCTGAGAAGTCAGGAGTCGTTTCCTATGGTCCCTAGTGAGATCAAAGTACCCCTGATTGCACACTTGTGTGCTTCGCAGAGGCAGAACAGCGTAACATCGATGTCTCGTTGGCGGCAAAAAAAGAGGCCAACTCCTGGGCTATCTGTTTTTTTTTTAAGCTGGATCCTTCAGGACTGCTTCATTTATCTTCCAGTGCCACTCACCAGGCACGCCCATCCTGAGTTCGAAGATGCAATGGGTCAGTGCATGGTCTGAAATAGAGAAAGAACAAATGGATGCTGAGAGGAGATATAGTAATGCACTCTGAGAAATTATTATATAACTGGGTCTGGTATAAGTCTTATGATTAGCAGAATAAAAGGTATAGTCCCTATCGTGAGCGTGGAATTTTTTCCAATTGTCCACTAATTGCAGGTCCTGGAAGGGTTTTTTGGCCTTACCTAGTTTTGAGTAGGACAAGTGGAAGGCACCCTTCTAGTAGGGGATCTAGTGCCATATTGATATGTCCCTCCATCAGCTGTCAACCTTCTTTATGTTGGTCCAGGTTCAGACAAGCCTCTAGAGAGGTGACTTGATCTTTGTGACTTGATCTTTGTATAATACAAGCTAACTAGTGTTACCTTTTGCTCAAACAGGAGTCCCTTAACAATAAGAAGGCAACCTTCATCGTCCATGATAACCTGTAATTTTTTCCATGGAATTTGTTTAGACAGGAGTATTGATACCCCATTTATTTGGAAGTGTGTGAGGCACTGCGGTACACTGTCAAGAATCTGTAGTTTCCCAATCTCTGTACTTTGTCCTTACTAAAGTGTATATAACTGATGGTCTGCAAGTTTAACACGCCCACGCTTGAAGCACCACCACTGCGCCAACAGAAAAAAATTGAGATTTTGTGAAAGCTGCCACTTTATATAAATCAAACTGAAAACTGTATTTACCCTCTTCCTAAATGTAAAAGTAAATAGTGGCGCTGATATCGAAGTATTGTAAATCATAACAATCAATACTATAAAATAAAATGAAATAACACCCAGTGACAAGTGAAAGTCACTGTGTCACCAGTGACAAAAGCGACAAGAAATAAAGTCTATACAATAGTCTAAATTGTTTCTCTGTGGCTCCAAACATATGCTTCTATAACAGTTGTGTTACTTCAAATCTTCCACCATACCGCAAGTGAAGGTGCTTCCGCTCCCCTAAAAAAACGACTTCAGGTGCCTTGCCCTCTCATGCTCAGCATATACACTTTTACCCTCAAAGGGTTAAAACATCCCAACTATATCCAACCGTGCATAGGGTAAATATTCTCTCCACATGAAAATAAAATAAGTGCTCCAATAGTGTGATATCGTTTAAAACAATTTAATGAAAAAAAACAAATCTCCAACTATTACACTCACATAGTTCCAAGTAAAGCAAGCATACAACAATCCTCCTGTTACCAGCAAGTAATGATGTACTGTGGTCACAGCAGACCCGCGGTGTTCAACCTGTATCTCACCCACACTGACTCATCAGATTCAGATTGTCACTTCCGGTTTGACGTCAGACGTCAGAGTTGGTTGTCGTACAGCCACGACCGATGCATTTCATCATCATGACTTATTCATGGGATTGGCTGTACGGCATGGCAACCCCTCCCTTTTATAGTTCTCACGTCCATTACTGGTGGAAGTGTTTTTACTGCACATGCGCACACTACGTGTCCCCACAACCACAATAAACCAGCCTTTACGTTGTTCACATTCATATTGCGGGACATCACATTAATTCTGGTCAGCATGTTATTGATATAATTCTTATCCATGTCTCCTTTCAAGCAACTTTACCCGTAGCGGGACGGGTAATCTTCCACACTGCATTGTAATCAACATTTCCAGTATTAAACAAATATTGCATGTAACACCATCAAATCAATATCAACTATATTGTATGGCATATATCAATCTAAATGTTTCTCAAAGCCCTATTACTAGTCAATGATATAAGCCTAAAACATTTACATTATATGTTAAAAGATATATATAAAAAAATATATATATTATATTCAATACCTACCATTCTAAAACACATACATATTTTTTTCTCAGAGCAAATTGGAAAAATTCAAAATTCAAAATTATTAATAAAACAATTGAGGTCCAGCTCAATGTTCAAACCTCTTGGAAAAAGACACTCTAATAAAAAAATCCACCTGGTTTCTCTTTGGGATAAATCACGTACACGATTTGAATTCCTCCATGACGAGAAAACATAATCTATCCCGCAGAACTGCAATAGTGTGGGATCTTGATTATGTTTTTCTTTAAAGTGTAGAGACACGCTATGATGTCTGAAACCCTTTCTTATATTTGCCAGGTGCTCAGCAATGCAAATCTTGACTAGTCTTTTAGTTCCCCCCACATAGTATAATCCGCATGGGCACCATAACAAGTAAACCACATGTGAAGTATTGCATCTGATAAACTCATCTACGGAGAATAAAATAAAAAATGAAGGAATAGCGGGACTTTTTATATAAACACACGGGGGCAAAAATAAAATTGATAGCTTTTAATAGAATCAAATAATTATAGAGTTTCTGTATTCAAATAATTCAATGCATGATGCTATATATGAGATTATTCGTACAACTACTACAATTCATTGAAACCAGAAGAGATATACATACATACATATTCCAACAAGGAATCAATATATAATATACATAGTATAAACAACACATTTGGAGCATGGTTACATGGTATGTAACCATGCTCCAAATGTGTTGTTTATACTATGTATATTATATATTGATTCCTTGTTGGAATATGTATGTATGTATATCTCTTCTGGTTTCAATGAATTGTAGTAGTTGTACGAATAATCTCATATATAGCATCATGCATTGAATTATTTGAATACAGAAACTCTATAATTATTTGATTCTATTAAAAGCTATCAATTTTATTTTTGCCCCCGTGTGTTTATATAAAAAGTCCCGCTATTCCTTCATTTTTTATTTCATTCAACCGGGATGGAGGGGGGGACCTGAGCGGCACCCCTATACCTCATATAAAGTCCCACATTTTCCCTCATTCTTCTCCCTCTTAATATTCATCTATGGAGAATGTTTTGTGGTCAGCATTAGTGACACTACACATGCCTCTATTGCTGATTTTGACTGTTCTGCAACATATGCACTTCCTGCATGAAAGAAAATCCCTTTAAATCAATTTTTAATGTTTGTCGATCAGGTGGGTCCACAATTTTCCTTACCACCTGGTCTCCAAAATTAGGGGCTCTTCTATATGAAAACTTGGGCCGGAAAGGTAGAACTCCACCCAAATCTCTATCCATACATAAAATATACCAGTTTCTATTAAAAATATTCTCAACTTCCTTGTACTGGTAATGAAAGTTAGATATGAAGCCCCATTGATGTTGATCAGTAGATGGTTGAGCACCCTTCTTCATCAGACATCGAGTTCTAGGTATATTTGCTACCTCATTAATTGTTTTATCCAGGACGTCCCCTCTATATCCATTTTGTACAAATTTTTCTTTTAGTACATTCGCTTGTATGTAGAAGTCTTCTTGTTTAGTGCAGTTACGCCTCACTCTGAGCATCTGTCCCTTTGGGATATTTTTTATCTAAGCCGGGTGATAGTTACATAGTTACATAGTAGGTGAGGTTGAAAAAAGACACAAGTCCATCAAGTCCAACCTATGTGTGTGATTATGTGTCAGTATTGCATTGTATATCCCTGTATGTTGTGGTCATTCAGGTGCTTATCTAATAGTTTCTTGAAGCTATCAATGCTCCCCGCTGAGACCACCGCCTGTGGAAGGGAATTCCACATCCTTGCCGCTCTTACAGTAAAGAACCCTCTACGTAGTTTAAGATTAAACCTCTTTTCTTCTAATTTTAATGAGTGGCCACGAGTCTTGGTAAACTCTCTTCTGCGAAAAAGTTTTATCCCTATTGAGGGGTCACCAGTCCGGTATTTGTAAATTGAAATCATATCCCCTCTCAAGCGTCTCTTCTCCAGAGAGAATAAGTTCAGTGCTCGCAACCTTTCCTCATAACTAAGATCCTCCAGACCCTTTATTAGCTTTGTTGCCCTTCTTTGAACTCGCTCCATTTCCAGTACATCCTTCCTGAGGACTGGTGCCCAGAACTGGACCGCATACTCTAGGTGCGGCCGGACCAGAGTCTTGTAGAGCGGGAGAATTATCGTTTTATCTCTGGAGTTGATCCCCCTTTTAATGCATGCCAATATTCTGTTTGCTTTGTTAGCAGCAGCTTGGCATTGCCTGCCATTGCTGAGCCTATCATCCACTAGGACCCCCAGGTCCTTTTCCATCCTAGATTCCCCCAGAGGTTCTCCCCCCAGCGTATAGATTGCATTCATATTTTTGCCACCCAAATGCATTATTTTACATTTTTCTACATTGAACCTCATTTGCCATGTAGTCGCCCACCCCATTAATTTGTTCAGGTCTTTTTGCAAGGTTTCCACGTCCTGCGGAGAAGTTATTGCCCTGCTTAGCTTAGTATCGTCTGCAAATACAGAGATTGAACTGTTTATCCCATCCTCCAGATCGTTTATGAACAAATTAAATAGGATTGGTCCCAGCACAGAACCCTGGGGAACCCCACTACCCACCCCTGACCATTCTGAGTACTCCCCATTTATCACCACCCTCTGAACTCGCCCTTGTAGCCAGTTTTCAATCCATGTACTCACCCTATGGTCCATGCCAACAGACCTTATTTTGTACAGTAAACGTTTATGGGGAACTGTGTCAAATGCTTTTGCAAAATCCAGATACACCACGTCTACGGGCCTTCCTTTATCTAGATGGCAACTCACCTCCTCATAGAAGGTTAATAGATTGGTTTGGCAAGAACGATTCTTCATGAATCCATGCTGATTACTGCTAATGATATCGTACGTATTACTAAAATCCTGTATATAGTCCCTTATCATCCCCTCCAAGAGTTTACATACTATTGATGTTAGGCTAACTGGTCTGTAATTCCCAGGGATGTATTTTGGGCCCTTTTTAAATATAGGTGCTACATTGGCTTTTCTCCAATCAGCTGGTACCATTCCAGTCAGTAGACTATCTGTAAAAATTAGGAACAACGGTCTGGCAATCACTTGACTGAGTTCCCTAAGTACCCTCGGATGCAAGCCATCTGGTCCCGGTGATTTATTAATGTTAAGTTTCTCAAGTCTAATTTTAATTCCGTCCTCTGTTAACCATGGAGGTGCTTCCTGTGTTGTGTCATGAGGATAAACACTGCAGTTTTGGTTACTGAAGCCCCCCGATTCACTCGTGAAGACTGAGGAGAAGAATAAATTCAATGCCCACTCTTGATAGATAGATAACTATTCCGGTCCGTTGGTTTAAAGTAAACCTTAGTGCTTATATCATTCATATTCTTCTCAATGGTAACATCCAAAAAAACTTCCATTTTGGTGATCCAATACAATATTATTATCATTATTGTTCAAATGCGAGAGAAATTCCATTGCTGATTACTTCGACCCCTTCCAAATAAATAGGAGGTCATCAATAAATCTTTGATAGAATTTCAGTTGAGGCCTATGTCTATTAAAGACATGTGTGTCCTCCCATTCTGCCATAAATAGGTTGGCTAATCTGGGAACGAATTTCGCTCCCATAGCTACGCCAGCCTGCTGAGAGAAGAACTGACCATGATACCAAAAATAATTATGTGAAATACAAAAATCAAGTACCTTCCCAAAAAAACATTTTTGTGTATGTGGAATGTCCCCCCTTTTACTCAGAGCCCAGTTCAATGCCAGTAACGCATTATCGTGTTGGATGATGGTATACAAAGAGGATATATCTGCAGTTACTAGATAGGCCGTAGAAGCAGGATTCAGCTTACCTCATCCACCAACTGCAGAAGATCTGTTGTATCTCTTAGATTAGCTCTAGTTATTTTTACACCTGGTTGAAGAAACCTATCCAAGTACTCTCCTAGTCTTGCTGTTACTGACCCAATTCCGCTCATGATTCGTCGTGCAGGTGGTTTTTGTAAATTCTTATGGTTTTTAGGTAATGTGTAGATTACTGGAATTCTACAAGCACTAGGATTAAGATATCTTTTTTCTTTGCAATTTATAGCATTGGATCTAAAGCCCCACTGCACTAGTGAGTTTAACTGGACTCTATAGGGGTCTGTTGGATCAGATACTAGTCTCTTAGAAGTGGATCAGTCTCCCAATAATTCCAATAGAAGAATTTATCCAACACAACCACCCCACCCCCCTTATCCGCTGGCCGGATTATTATGTTTTTCCTATCTTCTAGTGACTTAATCCCCTCTTTAGTATAATCTGGATTAACTATTTTTTTTAGGAGTCAATTCTTCAATGTCTTTCAATACCATATTTTTAAATACCTCAATATAATGGTTATTTGAGTTCTGAGGGTTGAAAATTGATTTGTTGCGCAATCCACTATCTACTCTGTTCTCATTAGCAGTCACTCTACTAGAAGAACCAGCTGGATGACTAAGAAAGTATTGTTTTCATATTTAAGGTGCGTACATATTTATGTGTATCTATATGCACAATATATGTTTATTGTTTTCTTTGGGGCACATTTTAAACCCAAATTTAGTATATTCAACTCTTTTTGGTTGAGTTCAACCTCACTTAAATTGTAGATTCCTGTATTTATGTGTCCCTCTTTCTCTTTCTTGGATTTTTTATGTCTACCTGCTCTGTGCCCTCTCCTTCGAAGGGGTGCTATTTCCCTGTTTGGGTTTCTTCTTGGTGTCCCCCCCTCCCCTCCCTCCATTCCCCCGATGTTCTAAAAAGGAATCCTGTTGTTGTTAATTCTCATTATATTCATCATAGGCAAGGGGTTGATACCTATTTTGTGTTGGTATTTGGACTCTCGG
This sequence comes from Aquarana catesbeiana, assembly GCF_042186555.1. Classification (NCBI taxonomy): domain Eukaryota; kingdom Metazoa; phylum Chordata; class Amphibia; order Anura; family Ranidae; genus Aquarana; species Aquarana catesbeiana. The sequence goes on along the minus strand of NC_133327.1, from coordinate 4,044,100 downwards.
GTCAGGGAATTGAGTTCAACCTCACTGGGGGGGGGATATTGGTGCCATTGCTGGTGCTGTATATGCTCGAGTATAAGCCGAGTTTTTCAGCCCCCCTTGGCTTATACTCGAGTAAGCCATACCTTTTATTACTAAAACAGCACGTGTCTCCCTCTGTGTAATGCATTCTGTTCAGCAGTCCATTGAAAAAAAGCCCGCCCCACCTCCTCCTCGTCTGTGATAGGCGAAACACTGATACAGTTTCCCAGCATCGTATCAGTGTTCCTCTATCACGAACAGATGAGGAAGAGGCGGGGCAGGCTTTGTTTCAATGGACGGCTGAACAGAATGCATTACACAGTGGGAGACACATGCTGTTTTAGTAATGAAAGGTGTCTCCCGCTGTGTAATGCATTCTGTTGGGTGCAAGATTTATTATTGCTTCCTCTTTATTGTCATTTTCAGTACCATTATTCGTTAAATTAAAATTCTGTCATAGATAAATGTTATTAGTTTTAAAATCGTTAGAGTCCCTATTATATTTCTTAACTTTCTTTTTTTGGGTGTCCCGGTCTATCTTCTCTAATTTTGTCTTCATATTATTATTACATTTTTTGAATTGGTTAGATTCACGTATAGGTTCCAATTTGCTCTGCAATTCACTAATCTTTTCATTTAATCTATCCAATTTAATCTGTTTCCTTCTTAAAACGAGAGTTCGGAGTTCTTTTCCTTATCTATTAAAAAGTTCTAGCCATTCATCCATAAATTTTTGGTCATTAAGACCATCCTGAGGAGACACTTCCCACTAAAGTGTGTCTCTTGTACGAAAGTTGTAGAAAAAAAGAGTGTCTCTTGTAGGTTTTGAGTCTCCACAACTTGCTCAAGTGTCTGGAGCGTTTCTACAGGCTACCTAGCCCCTTTACGTTCTAGGAAGTGAAAGAGATCTTTGTCATATTGATGATGTGCAAGCTTAGATTGTGAAGGGGCTGCCAGGCAGGGTCAAATGGAAAAAGAAAAAAAGGGGCAAGGAGGGGAGAATGGAAAAAATGTAGGAGAAGGAGAAAAAAAGAGGATGGAGAGTACCACCTAAAGGGCAAGGAAACCCTAGAGAAGGAGTAGGTCATTCCCTAGGTTCTCAGATGGTCCAGCAGGGGCTTCAACAAACTCAGAGAGAAATGCATCTGGTGACACAGATCTGGATACAACTGGATTTCTGCCCAATAAATATCAAGTGGTCCCTTTTGCCACACCAGAGGAGTATTTCTTCCTTCATCGTGAAGAAGTGGACTCGGCACAGTACGTCCCTTAGAGCAGACTGTGTAGAATTACAATAATTAGACATGTGCGGTTTAATTTGTTCTGAATTGAAATTCGGACAAATTTTTTGTTATGTGTAATTCGAATGTATCCGAATGTCCAAATTACAATAGTAATGAATTTGAGCGAATCCGATATAAGGAAACAAAATTTTGGATGAAATTCAAATAGATTTTAAATTAAATTTGAATAGTTTTTTAATTCAAATAGTTTTCAAATTCAAATTGTTTTCAAATTTCAAATTGTTTTAAAATTTAATTCAAATTTCTGAAGAGAATAAAATAGAATATAAAAAGGAATAGAATAGAAAATAATAGCATAGAATAGAAAAGGATAGAACAGTAGATAAAAGAATAGAATATAATAGAATAAAACAGGACAGAATACAAAAATAGATAGGATAGAAAAAAAATTGAAAATAAATGGATAGAATAGAAAATAAAAGAATAAAATAGAAAATAATAGAGTAAAAGAGAACAAAATAAAATAGAAAATAAAAGAACAGTATAAAATAGAAAATAAAGGAATAGAATAGAACAAAATAGAGTAGAGTAAAAAATAAAAAATTAAATAGAAAGAATATAACCATCTTCTTAACTTCAAATTTAAAATAGAATAAATTTGAAAAGAATAGAAAAGAATAGAATTAGAAAAAAAAGAATAGAATAGAAAAGAATAGAATAAACAATAGAAAATAATAGAATAGAAAGAATATAACAATATAACTTTTTCCGAAATTCGAATTTAGAATAAAATAAATTTGAACAGAAAATAAAAGAAATACATAGAATAGAAAACTACAATAGAACAGAATGGAATAGAAAGAATATAACCATCTTCCAAAATTAAAATTTTCGAATAGAACAAATTTGATTCCGAATGGAATTTGATTCAAATTCTAAGGGATTTGAATTTTCCGAATTTGCAAATTCCGAAAACGAATTAAACAAATATAACTAAACAAACTTATGTAAATACGGAATCGAAACAAAAAAAATGCTTTTATTCTGCACATGTCTGATGATTAATTTTCAGAAAAACTTGCGCTATGTGTTAAACTAAGTGCGTCTTTAACCTGTAGCTGCTTTTCAGTAAGTGCTATGACACCTATGCAGAAATATCAACTATTACCACAGTGCATACAGTGTATCCCATATTACATGACAAAAAATACATTTTTACATAAGTATAGTACAGTGAACTGCAAATTAGTCCTAAGAAAAGTGTACCAAATTCAAAAACAATTCATTCCATTAACCACCATCTTCCAATAAATTGCTCTGTGCGCAATAGTTCATAAACAAAGTGCTGAAGTGCTTCAAAGAAACATGCCGTGAAGTGTGGTACACATCCTTCTTGTGCCCCTACTCACCATAGAAAATGGATTCTCAGCTTTTCAGCCTAAAAGGTCAAACACGCTTATGACTGGGGAGGGGGTATCCCAAATCTTTCTCCTTCTGTGCCTCCCGCAAGCTGGTCCTATATGCAGCTACCGCTGTGTTTGTTGCTCGTTTCCCATTAGGATCAATAGAGGGAGAGAAAATCTCATAGTGTAGTATTTAAATGTATTACTTAAAAAAGTTTCACTTACAGAAAGTAAGACAAAGTATCGCTTTGCAGAGTACAGGGCTCTTCCGGGTTCACCATGGCTCGGCGTGCGTTCCATGGGTGGTGGAAGTGACGTGATATGGTTAGGTAACCGGAAATTTAGTTTTCGCCCCTCCCACAGGGTATCATCAAAGACTTTTGACTGGAACTTTTGCTCCCGCTGAGCATGATATTATTCCTCCTATTGCAGTTTTCTGAGTCCTCTGCCTGGAGCTGCAGCTGGAGCATACGATGATGCTGGCTTTGGAGCCTATCTTCCATATGTGATGCGGGTTACAGAGGCAGAGTGCTGGGTCTCCAATATTTGGAGCTTGTGATCCACTGGAGCAGAGTTTCTTGATCTCCTCACGCAAGGCACCTGTAAGTCCCCCCCAGCATCTGCTGGATCTCCTCTTTAGTGGGGAGTGCTCTGATGAGCTGGCGGAAGTTGGGCTCTACTGGATCCTCCATACTATGCCGGCCTGGTGGGGGTGACAGAGAGGGTCTATGAGGGCTCCATCTGCTGCTGCCAAGATGGCACCATATTGGGTGGCCCGATCCCCCTCTTAATGTAAGAGTCTTGTGGGATATAGGGTGCTCCTGCAGTCCTCCCCCACTTTGGCATGAGCTGTTATAGCAGGTATGTCGGTCTGCTGGAGAAAAACACCTCTGTAGCATAGAACTTAGCACAGGGACGTCCTCACTCTGCCATAGCTAAGCCATGCCCTCTTTCCATCCTTCTGACACATATCTGTTTTTAATATTCAGCTCCCATTGACTTCAGTGTGGTTAGGATTCAGCACCCAAACTTGAGACATATTGGCTGAACCTGCCCTGAGTTGAATCCAAGCATGTTCAGCTGATGGGAAAGTCAGAGAAGGGCAGAAGATGAGTTGATTGAGGTATCAGCAATAAAAATAAAATGTGGTGTTGTTTTTATTACCCCTGAAATCATTTTGTTGGGGAACATTGGAAAAGGAACCTGAAGCTCTATCCTCTTCTCTGAAAATGAAAATATAAACTATTAATATTTATTTCTTTACCAAACCCAATAGCTCAAGCTGGAATTTACACAAATAACTAAATGAGCCAGAGCAGTGTTTTCCCCCTTTATTTTGCTCCCCCCATACGGTTATGTCAGAGGTTTTAAATAGAGGTAAAGAGTCTGAGCGAAAACAGTTTCTAGTGTTGGTAAAATACCTGTAGTGAACGAAGACCAATGGCCAAAAACGTCAGGCTAAGCACAGTTCTCAGTTCTTAAGAGGTTGAATTGTCTGAACCACCGCTGGACCAATAATTGGTGTCGGAGTCATAAGCCAAGGTTGGTACAGGAGAAGAGTTTTGTAGTCGGGGTCACAAACCAAGGTCAATGCAGGAGAAGAGTTTCGTAGTTGGGGGGGTCACAAACCAAGGTCGGTGCAGGAGAATAGTTTCGTAGTCGGGAGTCACAAGCCAAGGTCGATTCCAAGTAGAAATAGAGGTAGTTCAAGACAGCGGGAACTACAGAGACATGGCTTAAATCAGGAAGTTCAGAAATAAAAGCACACGGCAGGGTTGTCCAATGAATCAGGTAGGATGCTGTCCAGCATCTCAGGTAGCTCAGCGAGAAGAGTCATTGCCAGAGACAGCAGAGGTCACAGGCTCAAGTTCAGGCCTGCCATTCTAGTCTGCTGTGATCTCTCTAGATAACATACTTTAACTCATTACTTTAAAGTGTTTGTAAAGTCTGAAGGTTTTTACCTTCATGCATTCTATGTGTAGCAATAACTCACGGTGGAGCTGCTGGTTTAAGCGGGTCTGTTACCTTCACTTTGCTTCCCTCTGTTTCACCGGCACCGGGTCTAGGGGTTCCGTTGAGTTTACTGCTGGACGACACACACGCACCAACACTGGAGTACGTTTTCAATGCTTTATTAAACAGTCAAACTTTAGGAAGTTAAGCAGAAGAAAGGCACCTCCGGTTCAGAAACAGTAAAAACCTATATTTTACAAAAATGCATATGTCCACTTACATAGGGTAAAGGTAAGTAGAGCACAATGTATCCTCAATAGATGAAGTCCCGGCGTGAGCGTCCTGTGCAATGAAGCCGTCCATGGGAGAGGAGGTGGAAACAGCAGTCCCGTCCAGCAGGAAGTTCGTGCTCTATCCCAGGGATGATTCAGTTTCCCCATCTTTGTTTGTAATTTTATCATTTATTATTTATTTATTTTTTCCCAAAACTAGGCAGTTTCTTTGTACCCATTTCCCATTTCTTTATATTTTTTCTAATCTAGACATATTCCTTTATGACTCTCTATATATGTATATATATAAATATAGTCACTTTTATTATCTTCATTATCATCATGCGTAACTTAAATGCATCCAATTATATTCTTTTTAACTGTTTCACCCCTCTCCCCCCTCATTCTTATTTTTGTTCTTATTTCTAAATTGTTCTTATAGTCCCGCTGCATTAGATAAATGTTTTCACTTATTGCTGGAGTTCCTCTATCTAGGTTGTGTTGTTGTACACAACCTCCACTAGATGGCTCCCTCTGTAGGCACATATAAGGACTTGTCAAGCCCCTATCCTCCATGCTTGAGGAAGGCGCGCGCCTGTATCACACAGAGCGCATGCGCCGAAACGTTGTCGCATTAACGGTGACGTCATCGCGCCTGAGACCTGCGCTACACAGCTCATCCGAGCCAAGCCTCCATTTCATCCCTGGGATAGAGCACGGACTTCCTGCTGGACGGAACTGCTGTTTCCACCTCCTCTCCCATGGACGGCTTCATTGCACAGAACGCTCACGCCGGGACTTCACCTATTGAGGATACATTGTGCTCTACTTACCTTTACCCTATGTAAGTGGACATATACATTTTTGTAAAATAAAGGTTTTTACTGTTTCTTCTGCTTATCTTTTACATGTCTTTGGAGCCTGCTTCATGCTTCCCCTAAGGCTTGCCCTGGAACACAGACTGTTTTGAACTTTACAATAAGGTTTTTTGTCCATTTATCTTATGACAATTGCTATTTCCTATTCCCCCCCCTCAGGGGGCATGTGCATTTTATTCATTTTCAATCAGCAGTAGCGCTACTAACCTTTGTTCAAACTTTAGGAAGTAGCAGGAAAGAGGTGGAAAAGGAAACCTTCAGGAGAAACTCAAATATCTTCTTCTAATATCTTAGCGACAAATGTCCCGGTAGATTTCAGATAATTATGTGGAATGCATTCCCCTCATGGGACACACTCTTTGCTCGTCTGGATAGGCCTCTCTCACCGGTCCAGTAGCCAGCATGAATCTAAAGTCTCTGCCACAGACTAAATCTGCACAATCCTCTGCCACAAGATGTATCAGATCTTCTGCAGTGAACAGTCAGTCACAGTGCCTGAACCGTTAAGCCAAACCGGCGACACTATGCTGTGGAATTACTTCTTTTGGATACGTCCTGCAACCGAGTCACCAGGCCCCTCTATAGACCAGCACGCTGCATGATCTCTCCAAGACGGGTCCTCCGCTGGGATCTCCTCCGCTGTCCAGCTTCGTCACACAGGACCGACAGCTCAGGACCATTCCTCAGCCACGGTGGTAGGCCCTAGACAAGTCTCTGGACCCACCCCTGCGCCGCAGCATCTTGGGCCTCCTGATCGGAGGACCACGAGGTAGCTCCTTAACGCATACCCATCGGCCAGGAGGGCCAGCAGGTGGCTGTAAAAGGAACCCTAAAACATGGTGTCTGTCCCATAAATACCCCCTTCCCAGAATGCAACTCGGAGGACCACCTCCACCGAGCTTGTCTCCGAGACAGAGGAGCATCTATACACTTCGACACATTGCCCTTCCAACACTGACTAATGGTAACAGCGACACCCACCGGTCAGCACGGAAGCACACACAACGTCAGCCAAGCTGGAACAGAGGCAAACTTTTAACCTTCCTAACACCCAATTTACTAAATTTACCTAATCTGCGGTAGATTGTAAATCTATCAGCGCTACATATGCATAAAGATAAAAAGCCTTCTCTGTGCAGCAGATTCCCCCAGCCCTCCCTAATACTTAACTGAGCCCCAGAGATCAAGCGATGTGCACAAGAGCCTCAGCTCTCCAGGGACTCTCCCTCCTCATTGCTGTCAATCACAGTCAGTGAGCCAACGAGGAGAGATATAGGGCGGGACCAAGCCACAGCTCTGTGTGTGAATGGACATGTAAAGCCACAGCTTGAAAGCGAGCCTGCTTGGGTGCCCCCATTGCATTGCTCAACAATGTGTTGAGCAGTGGTGTCAAACACAGAGCCCATGGACACCTTCTCTGCGGCTCCCTAAGGATCTCTCTGTCTACCCCTTCACTGGGCAAAGGAGAGTTTTATCAGGCTGCAGGGAATAGCTTTTAGTGGGCATATTTCGGGTGCAGAGAAGTACCTGACCACCACCTGTTTGTCTTAACTGCCACACCTACCCACCATCTAATACTATCCAAAGAGACAAGCTTCAGGAATGATTGATAGTTGATGGGTGGGCAGGATCCTCACCATAGGCCTGGCATGCAGAGTGACCCAAGTTATAGTCGATACATTGTGCCTGTGCATGTCAGAGCCACTGTAGCTGTAATATACTCTTCATTATCTCTGATCCGTAAATGACGGGTTTTTGGGTAGGTAGGAAGTATTGTAAAGGTGGGAACAGGTGCTGAATTTCAGTAAGTGAAAGTATGTATTTAACAATACTCTTTTACCATGTACATTCATCAAAGTGCTGCCCATGGATGAAGATGTGACCGCCTTTGAGGCCCATTCTTGTATTTGAGTTTGACATGGCTGGTGTAAGGAGTCACTGACTGTCCATCTCTGTCTTCTTTTACAGCCAAACTTATAAGCTGCCCAGTCTTGATCGAATTTCTGTTGGAAGGAAAAGTTTCATTAGAGAGCTGTGAGACTAATCAGGACTGCGATTCCGAGCAGAAGTGCTGTGATCAATGTGGGAGAAAGATGTGTTCTGTATCAGGTACAACAGCTCAGACATCCCAGTGATAACAGAAAACCTTTACACTCTATAGAAAAAAACATATTTTTTTTTTCTGAAGGTCTGTAACAGTAGAGTTCCAATGTTAGAAAAAAAGCTGATATATATATTAATGATCAAAAAATGTGACCTAAAGAATATTCATCTAATATAATAGATATGGACAACTCCTTGTGTCGCACTAACAGATGAATAATTAAATATAATCACAAGTGAAATGTGCTGAATAGAACATAAAAATGAATATAAAGAATACAAAATATATATATATATATATATATATACTACAGTCCCGTCCAATGGGCTATTGGATAGAAATCCCACTGAATGTGCAGTTCATAGTGATTTTCCAAGTGGTGATATCTTAGCCCTCCAAACGTTAGTGACATACGTCCACAACACCATGGGAGATGTGATAAAGTGCGACAGGAAAGTTCCTCCACCAGTGATATTAAAGAGGGAGTCCACCTAAACCGCCAAAAAAAAAAAAAAATATTAAAAGCCAGCAGCTACAAATACTGCAGCTGCTTACTTTTAATAAATGGCCACTTACCTGTCCCTGGGTCCAGCGATGTCGGCAGGCGACACCGAGAACCTGCTCGGTTCTCGGCAGCTGCCGCCGCCATCCTAGGTGTGGGAATCAGGAAGTGAAGCGTTGCGGCTTCACTTCCCGGTTTCCTACTGCTCATGCGCGAGTCGCGCTGCGCATCGTAACTGGTCCCCGCTATCTCCTGGGAGCTGTGTGTTTCCCAGAAGACAGCGCGGAGGGGCAGGAAGAGGCATAGACTCCCATGGGAGTCTATGCCAGAAGTGGGTGAAATTACCTGTCTTAGACAGGTATCTGCACCCCCCTCCCCCCTGAAAGGTGCCAAATGTGACACCGGAGGGGGGGAGGGTTCCGAAAAGCGGAAGTTCCATTTTTGTGTGGAACTCCGCTTTAATGCCGCTTACCAGCTTTTTAGACCTATTTTTTTAAGGAGATCGTGAATGCCTGTGGCTCTTATCCCCAGCCATGGGTCTTTAAAACTTGGATGGCTAGATGTCACTGAACTCTCTATGTGGGGTATCCTCTGTGCAGCAGATACACGCTCATTCCCCATGAAAGAATATGAAGGTATCCAAAGCGTAATTCATTTAAAAATTGCATTTATTAAAAGCTAAAATATTGCACTTACAGTTATACCGTATATAAAAAGCGTATGTAAATACGGAATTGAAATAAAAAAATGCTTTTATTCTGCACATCTGATGATTAATTTTCAGAAAAACTTGCGCTATGTGTTAAACTAAGTGCGTCTTTAACCTCGGAGGAGCGGCGTGCTGACGTCACCACATACCGCGCTGAACCCGGAAGCAACGGGCAGCTATTGAGAGCCGGCCGGCTCGTGTCTTTTGAGCGCTTTTTATATACGGCATAACTGTAAGTGCAATATTTTAGCTTTTAATAAACGCAATTTTTAAATGAATTACGCTATGGATACCTTCATATTCTTTCATGGGGAATGAGCGTGTATCTGCTGCACAGAGGATACCCCACATAGAGAGTCCGGTGACATCTAGCCATCCAAGTTTTAAAGACCCATGGCTGGGGATAAGAGCCACAGGCATTCACGATCTCCTTAAACAAGAGATCTAAAAAGCTGGTAAGCGGCATTAATATCACTGGTGGAGGAACTTTCCTGTCGCACTCTATCACATCTCCCATGGTGTTGTGGACGTATGTCACTAAAGTTTAGAGGGCTAAGGTATCACCAATTGGAAAATCACTATGAACTGCACATTCAGTGGGATTTCTATCCAATAGCCCATTGGACGGGACTCTATTATATATATTATATATACGGTATATATTTTTGTATTCTTTATATTAATTTTTATGTTTTATTCAGCACATTTCACTTGTGATTATATTTAATTATTCATCTGTTAGTGTGACACAAGGAGTTGTCCATATCTATTACATTAGATGAATATTCTTTAGGTCACATTTTTTGATCATTAATATATAGCGCAGCTTTTTTTCTTATATTGTATTTAGTGTGTGTGTTTCACATTGTAGTTGCGGCTTGTTTTTTTCATTACTTATGATTCATTTGGATAGCACAGTAAAATTACCCTTTTTTTTAGAGTTCCAATGTTACCATCCACCTACTCAAGTTCATTAATAATTCACATGTTATTATGACTGCAGTACATGGACCAATAACACTCAGTGTTCTTGATTGGACCTCTTCCCACCATCACTCCACCAACAGTGAATGGGGAAAAGTCCTCCAATGCCGTATTATTGTTGTGCTACAGAATTCACTAGGAGCAGATACTAGAGATGAATACCTTCCATGTATGATGTGTAGAGCATCACCAACTGTCCCCTCTGTTCTCTCTACAGACGTAACTAAAAAATACCCAGTGTGGACCAAACTATTTCCAAATTTACCTTGGAGTTGTGATGTGAATCCCCCGGAGCCTATGGAAGCAGGACCACAAGGTGAGGAAGTAAACAGATAACACTGAGCCAGTCACTTCAGTCTCTGCACCAGATGAGCTTGCACTCTAATGCCCCGGTCAGATTTTCCGCCAACAAATGTTGGATGTGAGCTTGTTGGCTGAAAGTCCGACCGTGTGTATGCTCCATCGAACATTTGTTGGCGGACTTTCCGCCAACAAATGTTGGCTAGCAGGTTCTCAGATTTTCCGCCAACAAAACTTTGCTGTCGGAATTTCCAATCGTGTGTACACAAGTCCGACGCACAAAAGTTCACGCATGCTCGGAATCAAGCAGAAGGAGCCGCACTGGCTATTGAAATTCCTTTTTCTCGGCTCGTTGTACGTCTTGTACGTCACCACGTTCGTGAATGTTGGCCAACATTCGAACCTTCGAACAAAATTCCATAGTTTTGTTGTCGGAAAGTCCAATCGTGTGTACGGGGAATAAGTTCCCCCACAGTCACACACTATTATTATTATACATGTATATAGCTCTAACATATACCACAGTGCTGTACAGAGAACACTGAGCCAGTCACATCAGTCTCTGCACAGGAAGAGCTTACACTCTACTGTCCCTCCCACAGTCACTTATTATTATTATTATTATTATTAATATTACTCATTATTGTCTATCTAAACATAGATTAAGAAGCCATTGAAGACATTTGTGGAAGGATGGGATCGGCATGAACTGGTGATCAGCAGGATGTCACCCCACACAGGAATTGTCTTTAAATAAAGAATTCTTGAATCCCGATATAACATTTTCAGTTTTCTTTATTAATGAGGAATTCTGACTTGTAATGAGTTCTCTTCACACAATACGGGGGGGGGGGGGGGGGGGGGGCACAATTACCAACAATGGATCAGAATTTAAAGAACTCAGGTCACTATAACATTAAAGTGTTAGTAAACTCTTGACAAAAGAGAAAAAAAAAAAATTTCCTGCAAAGCAATATCATAAATGGGCTGGTATGCACTGCATATTATCACTTTATGAAAAAAAAGAAGAAGATACAGGTGCCTCTGAGTGTAGACTGTTAAACATTTAATAATAGAGCAAAGTAATAAAACTCACATGGAGGACATAAGTGATAGGCATGTATAGTAATCCGGTGAAAGGGAACTGCACTGTTCCGCACTGAGAGCCGTTTTACGCCACTCACTGGGCTGTCCTGGCCGGCAGGATGCTGGTAAGACGGCGGGTGGTTGAGAACGGGGACTGGAACACAAGCTGGAACACAGCGTCATTCGTGATGAAGTTGCGACGCGTTTCTGAGCATGCGCACTAGGGGAATACACTCACCGCATGCTACTTTCTCAAGCTGCTGTATTGGAGCTGGGAAATGCATTATAATGCCATATTGAAACTGCCATCTAATGGAGAGAGTGCTAATCTCTCTATTTGCATGCTTTTGTGCTGTTATATATATTATAATATTGACAGGATTATGCAATATATAATACATTATACAATATACAGTACTCTACAATACAATATAAAACATATCATTCCATGCATATATATATACTGTATATGAGAAATTAAGATTATTAATAATTAAAAATAAATTATTTAAAACAATATATGACCCAACATACATATTACATATATGAATCAATGGTATTACGTGGATTATATATAATTGCTAAAAAATATTATTATATCAGACTGTGCTAAAAAATTGATTATATCTATATTTACAGTATATATTTATAAATATATGAGTTTTCTGATTCAATCATGAACATAATTATGAATAAGTAAATAATTCACAAAGAATGATAAATGATAGCCGTATGAATATAAATATAAAAAATAATAAGTTTGAATAAACATGGATATAGAAAATTTGATAATAAATGTGAATATACAGTAATACCTCGGATTGCGAGTAACGCGGTTAACGAGTGTTTCGCAATACGAGCTATTATTTTTTTTAAATCCTGACTTGATTGGCGAGTGTTGTCTCACAATATGCGCAGGATTCAAGCCTCTGCGGTGTGCATTACCGCATTTGGCCAGAGGTGCAGGGGCGCCGGTGACACTCTGAGCCGTTCGGAGCCGCTCGGATGCACTTGGAAACACTCGGAAATGCTCGGGAACGGAGTGTTTCCGAGTCTCTCCGAGGCTTTTTGATTGCATCTGAGCGGCTCCGGATGGCCTCCGAGTATTTCCAAGTCTCTCCGGAGCCCCCCCCCACCTCTGGCCACATGCGGTACTGCATACAATAGAAATCAATGTGGAACAAATTATCTTCGTTTCCATTGACTTCTATGGGGAAACTTGCTTTGATATGCGAGTGCTTTGGATTACAAGCATTCTCCTGGAACGGATTATGCTCGTAATCTAAGGTTCCACTGTATATATATTATAGTACTGCTAGGGGGGACTGACGGACCTTATTATACACAAACTGCTGTTCTCTATGGTGTTGGATTGGATTAATAGGGTTCCAGACTGATAATTAAAAGGGAGAAAAACCCATATTGAGAATTGTGGTCCGATATTAACAAGCTATTATTGTTATGTAAAATGTCATTTTTTATTTTTTATTTATAATGTGCTAAAAAAATTTCAGCTGTATAGCTGGGGATTGGGCTACGGATAACACTAACAGGGGGTCAATTGCATAGAACCGCTAGGATTATGAGAAAATGGAAGCAGTCTTTCGGTACACCCATTGGTTCCTCAGTGGGGAGATATAGCTATGTAGCTATAGGGTCCTATTTAAATAAATGGTATCTCATATTATAAAAAATGTATAAAAATGTAGATGAGGAGATAAAACACGCTGTAAATGGCAGTCATACAGTGCCTTGAAAAAGTATTCACACCCCTTGAAATTTTCCATATTTTGTCACGTTACAACCAAAAACGTAAATGTATTTTATTGGGATTTTATGTGATAGACCAACACAAAGTGGCACATAATTTTGCAGTACAAGGAAAACGAAAAATGATTTTCTTTTTTTACAAATAAATATGTGAAAAGTGTGGTGTGCATTTGTATTCAGCCCCCTTTACTCTGATAACCCTAACTAAAATCTAGTGGAACCAATTGTCTTCAGAAGTCACCAAATTAGTAAATAGAGTCCACCGGTGTGTTATTTAATCTCAGTATAAATTACACACATCACAAATTACGTCATCACGAACGACGCTGCGTTCCAGCTTGTGTTCCAGCTCTCCTTCTCAACCAACCAACATCTTACCAGCATCCTGGACAGGACAGTTCCACGAGTGGAGAGAAACGGCTCTCAGTGCGGACCAGTGAACTTCCCTTTCACCGGATTACTATACATGCCTATCACTTATGTCCTCAATGTGAGTTTTATCCCTTTGCTCTACTATTAAATGTTTAACAGTCTACACGTAAAGGCGCCTGTATCTTCTTCTTTTTTGCATGTTTGGAGACAGCTTCTTCCCCCCTCTAAGGCTGGCCCTGAGCACATTGACTTCCAATTAATACAAAGAGACTGCAACTTTAAAAGACTATATGATAAACCCTACATTGTTATTAACGCACTTCTGCTTGCGCCACTACCTACATCTTTGTCTATCGCTTTATGAAAGACTTACCTAGAAACAAAGCCCTCCAGCAGTGCACTGTCACCACTGCAGAGGCTCCCATTTTCACTTGGTCTTCCATTCGGGTGGCTGGCTATGGCTGCTTGAGTGGCTGAGCTATGATGACATCACTCCCGTGCATTCAGGGAAGTTTAAGCCAAGGCACACAGCTCTGAAGGAAAGGCACAGGCATACCATTCCTTCGGAACGCATGCGCCTGTAAACATCACTGGAATCTGCTCACTAGAATGTTTCCTAACACCTGTTTACATTTAGGAGATATTCATTTTACCTGCAGGTAAGCTTTATTATAAGTTTACCTGTAGATAAAAATCAAAATGCAGAATTTACTACCACTTTAATTAACATATAATGCCTTTGCACACTGCCCACTGTCATACCCTCCACACTCTTCTCCTGTACATACTTCCCACTGTCATACCCTCCGCACTCCTCTCCTTTAAATACTGCCCACTGTCATACCCTCCGCACTTCTCTCCTGTACATACTGCTCACTGTCATACCCTCCACACTCCTTTCCTGTACACACTGACCACTGTCATACTCTCCACACGCCTCTCCTGTACATACTGCCCACTGTCATACCCTCCACACTTCTCTCCTGTACATACTGCCCACTGTAATACCCTCCACACTGCTCTCCTGTATATGCTGCCCACTGTCATACCCTCCACACACCTCTCCTGTACATACTTGCCACTGTCATACCCTCCACACTCCTCTGTGCATACTGCCCACTGTCATGCTTTCACACTCCTCTCCTGTACATACCGCCCACTGTTATACCTTCCACACTCCTCTCCTGTACATTCTGCCCACTGTCATACCCTCCACACTCCTCTCCTGTACATATTGCCCACTGCCATACCCTCCACACTCCTCTCACGTACATACTGCCCACTGTCATACCCTCCACACTCTTCTCCTGTACATACTGCTCACTGTCATACCTTTCACACTCCTCTACTGTACATACTTCCCACTGTCATACCCTCCGCACTCCTCTCCTGTAAATACTGCTCACTGTCATACCCTCCGCACTTCTCTCCTGTACATACTGCTCACGGCCATACACTCGACACTCCTCTCCTGTACACACTGCCCACTGTCATACCCTCCACACTCCTCTCCTGTACATACTGCCCACTGTAATACCCTCCACACTCCTCTCCTGTACATAATGCCCACTGTCATACCCTCCACACTGCTCTCCTGTATATGCTGCCCACTGTCATACCCTCCACACGCCTCTCCTGTACTGTACATACTTGCCACTGTCATACCCTCCACACTTCTCCTCTGTACATACTGGCCACTGTCATACCCTCCACACTCCTCTCTTGTACATACTGCCCACTGCCATACCCTCCACACTCCTCTCCTGTACATACTGCCCACTCATATTTGTGCAAGTGTGCATTACTCACATGCTAATACATCTAGGCTAAGAGGCACAAATGTACTATTCTAGTTCATCTTGTTTGCATTTGTGCCAGCTCCTGCGTGCATGCACATACGAATTAGCATGTGCACTTGGCACCCAGTGGCCCATTTAAACTCGTCTTTCACCATGAGCAGTTGCTGAATGGTCTTCGGATTTTACTGTACCTGTATTCCTGAAACCCGATCCTTTAAACCTTCTTACCTGTGTATGAATCAGCTTTCTCCTGGACTTTGCCTCTGTTTCTGCATTAACCTTGTTCATCTGCTCTCTGACCTCGGTCTGTTTACTGGACTTGTTTTTGCCTGTTGATTCTGTATTGTGCTGCCTGGCTGTTACTGACCTTGGCCTGCTTCCTGGACTTGCTCTGCTTGCTGACTTATTCCCTTGTTGCCCGGCTGCCTGCATACTGGCTCTGCCACAATCACCTGCTCTGGTGCCAAGCTGCTTCAGTATCCTGTTCGTAGAACTCCAACCTCAGCTTCATTCACCTTAAGAGCGAACTTTGCCAACCAGCTTTTCTGGCACTAATGCCACTTCATGCCCCCACACTCCCTGTCTCTACCTTTAAGATTGTTGGGCAGAAGATGCAAGAGAGGCCTCCACAAAATTCCAGTCATCACCAGGTATGTGTTAGTACCATTCAGCCATGGCTGAGACTAGAGTAGGTGCCTCTCTTTTGGAAGCGCTATGTCAGCCTATCACAACTCTAAATCAAGTAATGACTGGGCATACAGGCGGGTTATCTCCAGCTTAAAGGTTGCGTCCACAACCTGACCTCTGCAGCTTCAGCCACTGGTGAATCAGCTTCCATTCCAGCTTCAGTTCCAGCACTTACCGTAGTGGTCCCTCCTCTGGAGCCTCGAGTACCCGCTCCAGAGACATGGGTTTACAGGAGATATGGCATTAGAGCATGGGACAGAGAGACAGTGCACAGAGTAGCAAGGCGCACAACACAGATGAACAGTTCATGGAGTAGAAATCGGCACCATACAAACAGTTCATGGAATAGCAATGGGCACAACACGGATGAATAGTTCAAAGAATAGCAATGGGCTCAGCACTGATAAATAGTTCCTGGGTAACTACAGTATATGGCACAGCACAGGGGAGTGATCCTCGGGGCGGTAATAGGCACAGCCAGGGTTAACAGTCCAAGAAGCCGGAACATCTCTCAGGAAAAGGGAAACAGGCCCCTAGGTAGCAAGGGGAAAAAATCTTTCGAGTGGAAATATGGCACAGCAAAATAGAAACAGTTCACAGGGCAATAATGCAGCATGGCAAGGGGAATTGATCCTCAGGGCTGAAGAACAACACAGCAAAGATGAGTACATCCATGGAGTGGAAATATTTCACAGCAGAAGGGAAACAGTCCACAGGGCAACAATAAGGTACCACAAGGGTAAACAGTGCTCTTTTTTTGTAGTATGGCACAGCAAGGACGGAGAGGAAATATGGCACAGAAAGAGAGAAATAATTCACATTGCAACAATAGTGTAGCACCCTCTAGTGTGCTACTAGTGTTAGTGTAGGTAGATTTAAGTTTATGACTCATGGTAAGTTATGTGTGTCTAAAACTGGGTTAAGTTACTGCAGGTCAGGCAGGATGACTTCACAGATGCAGGTCTCCATTACCTCCCCCTTGATCTAGAAGTTTGTAGAAGCTTCTGGAAGTTAGTGGGTGGAGGCCAGGAGGTCCTGTTCTGCATACTTGAGGGAACTTGGACAATCCCCAAGCAGAATGTCCTGGCAGGGTGGCTAGGTCAGCCCTTAGATATGGTGGAGCCATGCCAGTAGGGGAGTTGTGTGGAAGATGGAGTGCTGAGGAAGCTGTCGGTGGCCTGCCCTATACACTCTGTGGAAAATTGGGCCTTAGGTGTTGGTGGTACCAGAACACTGTAAGCCCTCACAGTTACTCTTGGTGGGCCCTGGAACAGGCCCTGCTGTGAAATATTATATCAAAAATTGTAATTACATGCCCCTGTTAAACAAGGGCAGAAAAATTGGGCCTTAGGCGGTGTGGGGCACACTTGTCCTTTTTTTCTGCTGCTGGCCGTGTTATTGAGCCAGAACATACAGAAGAGTTGGTGAAGTAGATAACAAAGCCGTCCTCATCCTCCTCATCCTCTGTCACCCAGGCTCAGAGTAGTTTTCCTTCCTATGCAGCTGCCAAAGCGGCCTATTCCACCGGCTCCTTCTCCACAGTCACTCCTTCTGTAGCCCAACCATCATGCACGGAGGAGTCCCCCGAACTATGCGACCACAGTGTCGGGTACATGCTGCTGGAGGATGTGCAGCATTTTGAAGGCTCCGGTGTTGGTTCCCAGGTTGAGGAAGGGAGTAACGTGAGCCTAGAGAGAGGGGGTGCAAAAAAAGGACAAGAAACTGCCAGTCATGTTCCCCCAGCTGCAGCATAGTGCCAAGTTTGCTCCAGTGACGAGGAGGGAGGGGGTGATGAGGTCACTGACTCTACTTGGGTGCCTGATATAATAGAGGAGGAGGAGGAGGCACAACTCCAACGAGGCAGGATGTCCTCTAGGGGGCAGCTTAAGGGCAGCCACAATACTGCATCACACCGCAGAGCTCTGCAGGTGCAGGGCGCTGCTCACTCCCCGCTGATTTTGAAAAGTTCCTTGGAGTGGGCCTTTTTGGACAAGTGTGCAACAGATTGCACCATTGCTGCTTGCAATCTATGTCTGAAGCGGATCAAGCGTGGCCACAACAGCAGCCGCTTGGGCACCACATTCTTGACCAGACATATGACGACCTCCCATGCAGTCTGTTTCCCGTATACTATATTTGAGATTTAATATCTCTGAGATATGATTTGGGTTAAATGAGAGTTCTTAGACCATGAGTGAAATAAATAACAACATTTATTGGTGAGTAGTTGAAAGTCTAATACACAACCATCTATCTATAGTCTACACCAAGGAAGAAAATATTAGGTTACCATAAGAGAATTACATGAAGGCATACAGAGTATATTCCTGAATGCGGACCTTTCCCATAATTACCCTTTGCACCAAGGTTCCATTCTGATGGTTGCTCTCCCATAAAAGTGTGTGTTTCCCTCCCATCTAGTCTGTGTATATCATTACATGCTGATGCCTCATTGGTTGGCATAGCGTGGCTCTGATTGGTGAGCTTCCCTATTCCTGGTTAAGGACTGGCTACATCTCCAATCCCTATACTTTGCATAAGTCAGACCCCTTTAATGCAAATCCTTGTGACTATTCTGAGCAGGAGCTTAACTTGAATTTTCCCGGGAAGTTAAGTATTGATTTCGGGTTGGCCTCCCTTCATTGCATATACCTGCATGGGATCCTTTGAAGTGAGTATGTGTAAAACAATGAGGTTTGGATCCCATTGTTTGTATATACAAGCCTAGGCACCGACTTGTCTGGTCTACCAGAAATATCTGTGAAGATAATATGTTCCGCCCTACACAGATAAAAGTTAAAATAAATATATTTATGAAATATAAATAAATTAAATATACATTAAATATATTCCTATTTACAATATCCATTGGCAACAGCACTTGAAAGACCCACATCAAAGAAGAAGTCGGACTTCTCCTTGCTCCTCATCTGGGATCTCCAACCCTACTCCAGTCCTCTCGAAAACCTGCACTGAGAGGAATGAAGGTATAGCAATAGGTGACCCAAGTACTTGCAGCCAATCTGCTAGCAGTACACCACCATCTGATTTTAGCAGGCAAATTTCCCTACCCCAGTTGCTAAACCGTAAAAAGAAATTTGGTCCCAGCCATCCACATGCTCACAGTCTGAATGCTAACTTGAATGCCAGCTTGGCCAAATTGCTAGCACTGCAACTACTGCCTTTTCAGCTGGTAGACTCTGCCCCCTTTCGTGAATTTGTGGAATGTGCTGTACCTCAGTTGCAGGTTCCAAAACGCCATTTCTTTTCATGGAAGGCCATTCCAGCTCTCTACCGGCATGTGGAAGGCAATGTTTTTGTCTTGTTGGACAGTGCGGTCAGCAGTAAGGTGTATAGTACCGCAGACTCATGGTCTAACAGGCATGGGCAGCGATGTTACCTTTCCTTCAAGGTGCACTGGGTAACTCTGCTGGCAGCTGGGAAGGATGCAGGACAGGGTTCGGTATTGTTGGAGCTTGTTCCGCCACCACGCCTCCAAAATGCTAGCGGTGATTCTGCCACAGCTCTCTCCTCCACCCCCTCCTCTTATTCTTCCTCTATGGCCTCTTCTACAGATTTGTTCTCTGAACCAGCAGTGTTCCGTAAGCGGTCAAGGGGCTACGCAAGCACTTAGGCAAAAAGATACCATGCGGCACATGAGTTACATAGTTACATAATAGGTGAGGTTAAAAAAAGACACAAGTCCATCAAGTCCAACCTATGTGTGTGATTATATGTCAGTATTACATTGTATATATGTTGCGGTCGTTCAGGTGCTTATCTAATAGTTTCTTGAAACTATCCATGCCCCCCGCCGAGACCACCGCCTGTGGAAGGGAATTCCACATCCTTGCCACTCTTACAGTAAAGAACCCTCTATGTAGTTTAAGGTTAAACCACTGCTTAAGGGACAGGAGCCACACTGGGGCAGAGATTCTGTCAGCTCTGCAGGGGCAGGCTCAGAGGTGGTTGACGCCACACCAGCTTCAGCCAGGAATGGTTGTATGCGACAAAGGCAACAACCTGCCTTTGACAGGGACACATGACTCATTTTCCATGTTTGGCACACATCCTGAATTTGGTGGTGCAGCAGTTCTTGAGCAGGTACCCAGGCTTACAAGATCTCCTGAGGCAGGCCAGAAAAGTCTGTGGTCATTTCCAACGGTCATACAATGCCAGTGCTCGGCTGGATGACATTCAAAGGTAATGCGACCTGCCCCATTTGTGACATGTCCACCAGGTGGAAATCAATGTTGGCAATGCTGCAGCGACTGTACATGCAGCAGAGGGCCATCAATGAGTACCTGTGTGAGTATGGAACCAGGACAGGGTCAGGGGAACTTGGCTTCTTTTCGCCATGCCAGTGGCTACTGATCAAGGATGCATGCACTGTCCTGTCACCATTTGATGAGGCCATGAGGATAGTGAGCAGTGACAATGCATGCATCAGTGATACTGTCCCTCTTGTCTTCCTGTTGGAGCACACGCTTCGTGGAATAATGGACAGGGCACTTGAGGCAGAACAGTGTGAGGAAGAGGAGGACTTCCTTACCTCTCAAGGCCCCCTTTATCCAGATATTATTCCTGAAGGCCCGCCAAACACACAGGAAGAAGAGGAGGAGGAGGAGAAGAAGGAGGATTGTGTCAGCATGGACGTGGAGGATAACACTCAGCAGCAGTCTTCAAGGGATGGTTTTCAGTACCCAGAAAACCAAGGAGTTGTATGTGGCTGGGATGAGGTTGTTACGGATCATGTGATCCTTAGTGACCCAGAGGACTCAGAATCGAATGCCTCTGCAAACTTTTGCAGGCTTTGCAGATCAGGGAGGCCATGCAGCGTAAGGACCCTAGGATTCGTGGTATCAAAGAGCAGGAAGCATTACTGGCTGGCAACCCTTCTTGATCCACGTTACAAGGGTAAGGTTACAGTACTCATCCTGCCTTTGCAGAGGGAGCAGAGGATGAAACATCTTCAGGAGGCCTTGAAGAAAGGTTTGTGCAATGCATTTCCAGACCCTGTGATGTTACAATTTCCTGGTGCTGGACAACGTGTTGCTGAGGCTTCTGTCAGGTCACCTGAGGCCAGGTGACAGATGCACACTGTTGGGGTCAGGAGTGCATCACAAAGGTAGTGGACCCTACGAGCTGACTGCTGCGGATGGGAGTCTAGGTGGTTAGGCAGGTCCGCTGGAACACCAACACGGATCCCACAGGGGCTAGAGCGTAAGATTCCCCAAGGTGCAGAGTCTAAGAGCCAGCAGGTATTCACCAGAGCCTCTAGTGGTGAGGATGGACTGGGCTGCAACTGGCTCCAGGTCGCGACCCCCAGGGTCTCCCAGCTCACGCTCACAGTAGGCTACAGGAGGACAGAGATAAGGGAATAAGCCAAAGGTCGGGGCGACTAGCAGACAAGGATAAACATAGAACACGCCAAAGGTCAGGGTCACAAGCAGGCAGGGATAGTCAAGAACAAGAGAAGATCAGTAACTGGAATCAGACGTAGAAGACAAAGCAAGATGCACACGGAAGCTAAACACACAAAGGTTGATCAGCAAGGCAGGCTTGCAGTGCACAAGTTAATATAGAGTTCCCTGATAGGGGCTGGGGTGGAGCCATATTTTGAGGAGAGATTATTTAAGTAGGCAGGTGAGAGTGGCTGGCCTTTAAAGGTGAACACATGAAGGAGAGGTAAGCTGACAGACAAAGATTACTGCATAACCATGACAGCTTTATTCAGTCAGAGGAAGAGCAGTGGAGAAGGTGGCCGGCTGACCGATGCCTTTAGACAATTTTTCAGTCCTCAGCGCCAAGGTCTGATCGGTTCAAGCAACTATCACCAGCGTCTGCATTACATGGTGCAGGAATATCTTGGGGCAAGAGCAGACTTGGAGACCTTTCCAACAGAGCATCCACTGGGTTACTGGGTCTTGAGGATGGACCACTGGCCAGAACTTGCTCAATATGCAATTGATCCACTGGCCTGTCCTGCAATCAGTGCTGCTGGAGGGTTTGTAACAGATCATAGAGTGCGCCTGTCCACAGACTCCCTTGATAGGCTCACATTCATAAAAATGAATCAGTCTTGGATCAGCAGCAGCTATCAAGCACCTGATGCTGATGTAACTTGATTTTTATATGGATGTGGGATCCCTTGAAGACTGCCTATGCTGAGTGACTATCCTATTCCTTCTCAATCTTGATGATGCTAGCTTCCAACAATATTTTTGGTTTAGGGCACCACCACCACTGCCTAAGGCCCAATTTTTCTGTCCCTGTTTAACAGGGGCATGTAATTACAATTTCTGATCTAATATTTCACAGCAGGGCCCATTCCTGTGCCCAACAAGAGTATCTGTGAGGGGTTACAATGTTGTGCACCACCACCACCAAAGGCCCAATTTTTCTACCCCTTTCCCAGCAGCAGAAAAAAAAGGAGCCTGCTTACCCTCTTTTAGTGGCCTGTGAGCGTCTGCCTCTCCTTGATGGCCTTCTGGACATGATGGGGATTTTGTTTTGCAACACCACACTACAGTGTATTGTGTACTCCACCAGAAAAGTAGTGGCAACTGCACTATGGGTGCACAGTATTGTGTACACCATCAGAAGTCTAATAGCAACTATGGGTGCACTGTATGTATTGTGTACTGTTTACACCACCAGAAAAGTAGTAGCAACTGCAATATGGGTGCACAGTACTGTGTACACCAACAGAAGTGTAATAACAACTATGGGTGTACTGTATTGTGTACACCACCAGAAAAGTAGTAGCAACTGTACTATGGGTGCATGGTATTGTGTACACCACCAGAAGTCTAATAGCAACTATGGGTGCACTGTATGTATTGTGTACTGTGTACACCACCAAAAAAGTAGTAGCAACTGCATTAGGGGTGCACGGTACTGTGTACTGTCTACAACGCCTGAAGTATATTAGAAAGAGTACACCAGGAGCGGCCTGCAGTGAGATAAAGCTAAACTGTATGCAGTGGATATATATATATATATATATACGAGACTGACTGTATATATATATATATTAAATACACTGCAGCTAACTGAATCACCTGCCTGCCTGAAGTATATTAGAAACAGTACACCAGGAACAGCCTGCAGTGAGATATAGCTAAACTGTATGCAGCGGATATATATATATATATATATACGAGACTGACTGTATATATATATATATATATATATATATATATATATATATATATATATATATATATATATATATATATATATATATATATATATATATATATATATATATATATATAATACACTGCAGCTAACTGAATCACCTGCCTGACTGAAGTATATTAGTACACCAGGAACGGACTGCAGTCAGATCCAAACTGGATACAGTGGATATATATATATATATATATATATATATATATATATACGAGACTGACTGTATATATATATATATTAAATACACTGCAGCTAACTTGAATCACCTGCCACCAGGAACGGCCTGCAGTGAGATATAGCTAAACTGTATTCAGTGGATATAAATATACTCTATTTATTGGCATATAACACACACCTTTTCACCCTGAAAATTGGGTGCAAATAGTGTTTGCGTGTTATACGCCAATACTGCAATTTGGGCTGCCTAGGAGGGAACGGGGAGGGGGGCGGGATGAGAGCCTTCAGATTACATACAGCGAGAATCTCCTGTTTACTCAGCGGCCTCTGTAATAGGAAGTCCTGTCTCCTGGGCCGGCATTGGACCACTGTTCTGTCTATCATAGAAGCCGGTCCAGGAGGCAAGACTTTGTATTAAAGAGGCCGTCAAGTAAACAGGAGATTCTGGCTGTATGTAATCTGACGGCGTTCGTCCCGCCCCCCTCCCTGTCCCCTCCTAGTCAGTAATCTGAGGTGAGGCTGCAGATGGGCATTGATCAGGCTGCAATGATGGGCAATTGTGAGGCTGCAGATGGCATTGATCAGGCTGCAGATGGGCAATGGTGAGGCTGCATTGATGGGCACTGATTCTTATTTTGCTTCAAAGTTCTTTATTTAAAATTAAAGTTTTATTCCTGAAACTTCCCTCTTAAAATGAAGGTGCGTGTTATACGCCTGTGCGTGTTATATGCCGATAAATACGGTATATACATACGAGACTGACTGTATATATATATATATTAAATACACTGCAGCTAACTGAATCACCTGCCTGCCTGAATTATATTAGAAAGAGTACACCAGGAATGGCCTGCAGTGAGATATAGCTAAACTGTATGCAGTGGATATATATATATATATATTATTATTATTATTATTATTATTATTATTATTATTATACAGTATTTATATAGCGCCAACAGTTTACGTAGCGCTTTACAACTTGAGGGTAGACAGTACAAATACAATACAATTTGATACAGTAGGAATCAGGGGGCCCTGCTTCTTAGAGCTTACAATCTAAGAGGGAAGGTCAAGAGATACAAGAGGTAATAACTGTGGGTGATGTGCTGATTAAGAAGATGAATGTACAGTTGTTAGGTGGGGGCCAGATAGGCTTCTCTGAAGAGATGAGTTTTCAGGGATCGTCTGAAAGTGGATAAAGTAGGAGAAAATCGGACGGATTAGGGTAGAGCATTCCAGAGGATGGGGGAGGCTCTGGAGAAGTCCTGAAGGCGAGCATGGGATGAGGTGATGAGGGAGTTTGAGAGCAGGAGGTCTTGGGAGGAGCGAAGAGAACAATTAGGCCAGGTTGTGGATGGCTTTGTAAGTTATAGTTAGTATCTTGAATTTAATTCGGTGACTGAGTGGCAGCCAATGGAGGGATTGGCAGAGGGGTGTAGCAGACGCTGAGCGGTTTGTGTGGTGGATGAGCCTGGCAGCAGCGTTCATGATGGACTGAAGTGGGGATAGCCTATTTAGAGGTAAACCAATGAGGAGGGAGTTGCAGTAGTCAAGGCGGGAGATGACCAGGGAGTGGATTAGAAGCTTTGTGGTATCATTGGTTAGGAAGGGGCGTATCTTGGAGATGTTGCGAAGACTGAGGCGGCAAGCTTTGGATAGTGATAGAATGTGGGGTCGAAAGGTTAGTTCAGAGTCCAGGATTACACCTAGGACCTTGGCGTGGGGAGATGGGTTGATAGTTGAGCCGTTGATCTTGACAGGGAGATCAGGGGAAGTGGCACCTGAGGGAGGAAATATCATGAGCTCGGTTTTGGATAGGTTGAGTTTGAGAAAGTGATGTGACATCCAGGCTGATATGTCTGCTAGTAAGTTGGTAATGCGTGAGGAGACAGATGGAGAGAGCTGGGGGGTGGAGAGATAGATTTGGGTGTCATCAGCGTAGAGATGATATTTAAAGCCGTGGGAGGCAATCAACTGACCCAAGGAGGTGGTGTAGATTGAGAAAAGGAGAGGTCCAAGAACAGAACCTTGGGGGACCCCAACGGAAAAAGGAAGAGGAGAGGAGGAAGTAGAGTTGTAAGTGACACTGAAGGAGCGGTGGGATAGGTAGGATGAGAACCAGCGAAGAGTACAGTCACGGAGACCAAAGGAGTGGAGTTTTTTGAGGAGGAGGGGGTGGTCCACTGTGTCCAAGGCAGCAGAGAGATCCAGGAGAAGTAGTACAGAATAGTGTCCATTGGCTTTAGCCATTAGTAGGTCATTTGAGAGTTTAAGGAGAGCAGTTTCCGTGGAGTGTTGAGGGCGAAAACCGGACTGAAGGGGATCAAGAAGTTTATTCATGGTCAGATGGTCGCTTAGTCGGTTGTAGACCAGTCTTTCAAGAAGTTTGGAGGAGAAGGAGAGTAAGGAGATGGGACGTAAGTTGTTGAGATTGGTGGGATCCAGTGAGGGCTTTTTTAGTATGGGGGTGACTAGCGCATGTTTTAGAGAGTTTGGGAAGATGCCACAAGAGAGGGAGAGGTTGAAAATGTGAGTTAGAGAGCGTAGAATCGAGTCAGAGGGTGAGCATAGCATTTGCGAGGGAACAGGATCCAGGGGGCAAGTGGTTAGATGAGTGCTAGATAAAAGTTTAGCAACCTCAGTAATAGTAGCAGGGTTGAATGAGGGAAGTAATGATTGTGTCTGTGAACATGGGGTGTTGCATGGGGGAGGTTTTTGCGCATTGGCGATCTCCTCATGAATTGTATCAATCTTAGTTTTGAAGTGATTGGCAATCTCCTTGGCAGTGAGTGAGTTGGTGGGTGGTCACAATACAGTTCATTACTATCCCCATGAACAAGGGGTATTTAAAAAAAAATGAAAAGATCTCCTTACACCCAACGCGTTTCGGGGTACAATGTAATCCTTCTTCAGGGGTGCAGAGGAAGGAGGAATTCATCTAAAGCGTAATTGAAACATTAAATCAATAGCTTGAAGTGAAAAAGCTGTTACTATCATTTAATACATGAATAAATGCTTAACTGTTGTAATAATTCACTTACATAAGGTTTAGTGATGAAATAGTTTCCAAAGTTCCATTATAGCAAACAGGACAGCACAAACTAATTTTGCCGGTGGGGGGTGCTCTCTCAAGGAAAAGGGGTATCAGAAGCGTCTGGAAAAACAGATTTGATGTTGCTATCTTCCAGGGAATGAAATCCTCCCCACATTCCCAGGCAGTAGACGGCTAAAAGAATATACTAATAGAATAATAAAATATGACGGATATGTTAGACATAAAATATCTGCTGTCCAGCAATATGTATAACAAATAAATTGGTATACCTACTAGTGTTGAAAAAATGCTTGTAGGGCTAGCATTCAGGGAAAGTGAAGAGCCAACATCAGCAACTATAGAAATAAATAATTGAATGGGTCACACAAAAGTGTGCTTTGATAGTAGCCTTAAATAACACAAAATATGCTCATTTATCAATATAAGTCAGCAAGAATTAATCCCAGAATAAAGAAAAAGCAAAAAAGTGTGTATTTTTGGAAAATTTTGTTCCATTCAATGATTTAATATATGATGGCAGCAGTATAGAGTATAACAATAAGTGATGTTTTACCTTGATTGTAAGGAGGATGAGAAAAACCCAGCCGCACATCCCAACATCCAGCAGTAAAGTGCTGGGTGTGGGAGTGCGCTGATTGTATATATGTGAAGGCTAATCCCCCATCAGCTGATGCAACTGATTGCGAACAGTTGACAATGGGGAGAGAAATCCCGGGAGATCCTAGATTGGCCCCCTGAGCCAGGTGTGCGCGGCGCGGCCCCACCGCGCATGCGCGAACGTCTGCACGTCGGAGCAGCGCCATGCACACTCGGCCCACCGACACAGTAAGCCTCACCGGCGGACTGCGCATGTCCCCCGGAGTGGCAAGATGGAGGCCGTGGACGGTGATGTTGAATGTCCATCAGCCTCCAAGGCGCCGCCTAGGTTTGGGTAACCTGACGGCTTTGTGTGCCGGGCAATTCTGATGGTCGGCCAGAGCACTGGGAAGGCATACAGGAAGAAATCCCTGGAGGGAAAAGCTGTATATATATATTAAATACACTACAGCTAACTGAATAACCTGCCTGCCTGCTCAATCTAAATGACACTCTCTCTCCATCCACGCCAACGACACACTACTCGAGGCCAACGTGCAGGCGGCCTTATATAGTGTGGGGCGTGGACTTAGTCCCCCTGAGCCATGATTGGCCAAAGGCACCCTGCCTATGGCCAATTATGGTTTTCTTAGCTGAGGGCACTGTGATTGGCCAAAGCATGCAGGTCATGGTGCATGCTCTGGCCAATCATCTTATAGCAATGCACTGCGCTCCCGCAGTGCATTATGAGCCAGCACGCGCCGCTCGAATTTGGCGCGAACGGCCCATAATGTTCGGTTTTCGACGAACGGACGAACAGCCAATGTTCGAGTCGAACTCATGTTCGACCTGAACAGAAAGCTCATCCCTACTCATAACTAATATCCTCTGGACCCTTTATTAGCTTTGTTGCCCTTCTTTGTACTCGCTCTATTTCCAGTACATCCTTCTTGAGGACTGGTGCCCAGAACTGGACAGCATATTCTAGGTGCGGCCGGACCAGAGTCTTGTAGAGCGGGAGAATTATCATTGTATCTCTGGAATTAATCCCCTTTTTAATGCATGCCAATATTCTGTTTGCTTTGTTAGCAGCAGCTTGGCTTTGCATGCCATTGCTGAGCCTGTCATCTACTAGGACCCCCAGACCCCCACCACCCTCTGGACTTGCCCTTGTAGCCAGTTTTCAATCCATGTACTCACCCTATGGTCCATGCCAACTGACCTTATTTTGTACAGTAAACGTTTATGGGGAACTGTGTCAAATGCTTTTGCAAAATCCAGATACACCACGTCTACGGGCCTTCCTTTATCTAGATGGCAACTCACCTCCTCATAGAAGGTTAATAGATTGGTTTGGCAAGAACGATTCTTCATGAATCCATGCTGATTACTGCTAATGATACCGTTCTCATTACTAAAATCTTGTATATAGTCCCTTATCATCCCCTCCAAGAGTTTACACACTATTGATGTTAGGCTAACTGGTCTGTAATTCCCAGGGATGTATTTTGGGCCCTTTTTAAATATTGGTGCTACATTGGTTTTTCTCCACTCAGCTGGTACCATTCCAGTCAGTAGACTTTCAGTAAAAATTAGGAAAATGGTCTGGCGATTACTTGACTGAGTTCCCTAAGTACCCTCGGGTGCAAGCCATGTGATCCAGGTGATTTATTAATGTTAATTTTCCCAAATCTAATTTTAATTCTGTCTTCTGTTAACCATGGAGGTGCTTCCTGTGATGTGTCATGAGGATAAACACTGCAGTTTTGGTTACTGAAGCCTTTCAATTCCTTCGTGAAGACTGAGGAGAAGAATAAATTCAATACATTCGCCATCTCCCCATCTTTTGTAACCAGATGTCCAATATGGTCTGTCCTCCCTTATTTACTGTTTACATAGTTAAAGAATTCCTTGGGATTTTTTTTGCTCTCCTCCGCTATGTGTCTATCTTAGCCGTCCTTATTGCACCCTTACATTTCTTGTTGCATGCTTTATAAAGTCTGAATGCTGATGATGATACCTCAACCTTGTATTTTTTAAAGGCCTTCTCCTTTGCTTTATATGCATTTTTACATTGGAGCTAAGCCATCCAGGACTTTTGTTCGCTCTTTTAAATTTATTACCCAATGGGATGCATTGGCTAATGCTCTTATTTAATATGCTCTTAAAGCAAACCTATCTCTCCTCCGTGTTTTTTGTTCCTAAGATTTTATCCCAATTTATGCCTTCTAGCAAGGTTTGTAGTTTAGGGAAGTTGGCTTTTTTTGAAATTCAGTGTCTTTGTATTCCCCTTATGTTTCCTATTTGTGTGATTTATACTGAAGCCAATTGACCTGTGATCGCTGTTACCTAAATTGCCCGTATTTCCACATCCGTGATCAGGTCTGTATTGTTAGTAATCAGTAGATCCAGTAACGCTTTATTTCTAGTTGGTGCGTCTACCATCTGACCCATAAAATTGTCCTGCAAAACATTTAGGAACTGGCGAGCCTTAGATGAATGCGTGGTTCCCTCCGCCCAGTCTATGTCTGGATAATTAAAATCCCCCATTATGATAACACTTCCCATCCTTTCTGCTAATCCAAATTGTGATAGGAGATCTGTCTCCCCTTCCTCCCTCAGGTTAGTGGGCCTATAGCATTCTTCCAGTATTATTTTCCCCTTAGCTTCATCTCTTTGGAGCTCTACCCATAAGGATTCCACCTCCTCCCTAGCTCCCCTAGTGATGTCATCTCTCTTCTTCTTTAGTTCACCCATCTTGTCCGCCAGGCTCCTGGCATTGGTGAACATGCCATGTAGTTTAGACCAGTGGCATATTATCTTATTGGGTGTTCCGAGATTGCAACTAGGACTTGCTACTATACTTACCTTGGGTTTATGTGCTTTGGTCAACCTACCCCTAATTCCCCCAACACTACCCTCTAGAATATGTTCCGCGCTGACTATCTCTACCTCTGGACCCTCCCCCCATCGCCTAGTTTAAAAACCGCTCTAACTTTTTGGCTATCTTCACTCCCAGCTGATCTGCACCCTCCACATTTAGGTGCAGTCCATCCCTTCTATAGTACTGGTTATCGACTGAGAAGTCGGCCCATTCCTCCAGAAACCCAAACCCCTCCTTACTACACCAGCTCTTCAGCCATTTGTTTACTTCCCTAATCACCATCTGCCTTTCTGGTGTGGCTCTATGTACCGGTAGTATTCCTGAGAATACTACCTTAGAGGTCCTCTTCCTCAATTTAGCTCCCAAGTCCCTAAAATTGTTCTTTAGAACACTCCATCTGCCTCTAACTTTGTCATTGGTGCCAACGTGCACCATGACAGCTGGGTCTTCCCCAGCTCCTCCCAGTAATCTGTCCACCAGATCTGTGATGTGCCGAACCCGAGCGCCCGGTAGACAACATACAGTTCAGCGCTTCAGGTCTTTGTTATAGATTGGCCTCTCTGTCCTTCTAAAAATTGAGTCCCCTATCACCAGAATCTGTCTTTCCTTCCCCTTCGCTCCCCCCCCCACTCTCACTGGAGGAGTTCTTCCCCGGCAGCTAGGAGAGTCCCTCAGCTCCAGCAGTGCTGGTCCCTGACTGGTTTCACCAATGTCACTCAATGGAGTGTACTTATTGGGATGCTCCAGCCCTGGATCGACCCCTCTACCCTTCCTGACTGTCACCCATCTACTCTATCCTAGTGCCTGCACCTCTTTGTCTCCACCCGCCTCTGTGCTGGCCCCTGCCCGCACCTGCCGTGTACGTTCCTGGCTCTCTTTTAGTATGGAGGGACTTCTCAGTGCTGACAGTTGCTTCCCCAGATTGAGAACCTGGGCTTCCAGGGAAACAATGTGCTTACATTTTGCACAGCGTATTCACCCTCGATCGGATGATCAAGGAACGCATACATGCCACAAGATGTACAACGAGTCACCTCTCCACACCCGCCGGGCATCGTACCTATTGTTTAAAATTAATGAGGATTGGGGATTATACCCTGTCCAAATTACCTAACAACTAGTGTATAGCTAGAGTGGGGACAGTACAGATAGCGTCAGTGTAGTGATGGTTGAACACTGTCTATTTGATTGTGTTACTGCCAATTTACTTTTGTGTGCCTTACTGCCAGTTTAACGCAATTTACTTCTGTGTGGGTTACTGCCAGTTTAACACATTTTACTTCTGTGTTTAACGCCATATCATTTTACGTGCGTTACTGCCAGTTTAACGCCATATAGTTTTGTGCGTTACTACCAGTTTAACGGCATATAATTCTGTATACGTTACTGTCAGTTGAACCCCATATAATTTTGCATGCATTACTGCCAGTTTAACACCATATAGTTGTGTGCGTTACTGCCAGTTTAACGCCATATAGTTTTGTGCGTTACTGACAGTTTAACATCATATCGTTTTGTGTGTTACTGCTAGTTTAACGCCATTTAGCTTTGTGTGCGTTACTGCCAGTTTAACTCCATATCGTTTTGTGTGCGTTACTGCTAGTTTAACGTCATATAGTTTTGCGCGCGTTACTGACAGTTTAACGCCATATTGTTCTGCGCGTCACTGTATGCTTGGTGCAATATATTGAAGTATATTATAGTGTATCTTTGGAGTGTGTCTGTGTAGTTTGAGCACTCAAATTAAAGTGCACCAAACACCTCTTTACATTGATTAAAGTGCATCTACGTACAGATTTCAACTTCTTCTTTACATTTGCTTATAAGCACCGCCCCCTCCCTCCCAATAATGTCTGAGAGGACTGAGAGGACAACAAGGACAGCAAGGAGAGGCAGACGTTCCCTTGGCACTGTAAGGGGGCCAGCAACAAATGTGTCCACATGCAAAGGTGGACATGGTAGTCTGTCCTCCTGAAAATAGAGAGAGGGAGGAACACTGGTAGACAAATTGGCATTCATGTTTCCCAAGCCGCAGCGTATTGCCAAGTTGTCTCCAGTGGTAATGATGAAGATGGAGGAGATGGAGATGATGATGATGAGGTCACTGAAGTGACTTGGGTGCCAGAGCAGAGGAGGAAACTGAAGGTGAGGCGACACAACCCCAAGGAGGCCGACATCAAGAAAGAGTAGAGAGCAGCCACCCTATTCCATCGCATTCTGCAGCTGTTATCTTCCAGCCCACTCCCAAAAGCTCAGCTGTCTGGGCCTTTTTCAGCACATCTGCAGCAGATCACACTGTGATCACACTGTGTCACAATATCTGCAAACTGTGTCTCAGGCACATTAAACGTGGCAAATTGCTGGGGGGTGCACATTGCAGGGGCTTCTATCTCTAAGTGATTCTTTCTACAAGTGATATGCACTTCATTCTCTGCCTCACCTGATCATTCCTTCTGTCTCTTTACAGGTATGTGTCAGCTCATCCACATCTTCCACCGTTAACTGAAATTGGAATCTGCCTGCTGTCTCTGTGTGTGTGTCTCTGGTATGTGTCAGCTCATCCACATCTTCCACCGTTAACTGAAATTGGAATCTGCCTGCTGTCTCTGTGTGTGTGTCTCTGGTATGTGTCAGCTCATCCACATCTTCCACTGTTAACTGAAATTGGAATCTGCCTGCTGTCTCTGTGTGTGTGTGTCTCTGGTATGTGGCCTTCTCTATCTGTTGCCCTGTGCGAACAACCATGACATTATTTGTTTTTCTGGACTGTCTTACCTAAGTTTTATGTGTTGATCTTGTCTTGGCCTCTTGCTATTCTGACTTTTGAAGCAAAAAGTTCACTTTGATTGCCAGGCACTCTTATAGTCACTCATGATTAATTAACGAACTTCAACCCCACCCCTATAACAGTATATATTTGAGCATCCTTAAGGGGTCAGCACATTGCTGGGGGGTGCACATTGCAGGGGCTTCTATCTCTAAGTGATTCTTTCTACAAGTGATATGCACTTCATTCTCTGCCTCACCTGATCATTCCTTCTGTCTCTTTACAGGTATGTGTCAGCTCATCCACATCTTCCACCGTTAACTGAAATTGGAATCTGCCTGCTGTCTCTGTGTGTGTGTCTCTGGTATGTGTCAGCTCATCCACATCTTCCACCGTTAACTGAAATTGGAATCTGCCTGCTGTCTCTGTGTGTGTGTCTCTGGTATGTGTCAGCTCATCCACATCTTCCACTGTTAACTGAAATTGGAATCTGCCTGCTGTCTCTGTGTGTGTGTGTCTCTGGTATGTGGCCTTCTCTATCTGTTGCCCTGTGCGAACAACCATGACATTATTTGTTTTTCTGGACTGTCTTACCTAAGTTTTATGTGTTGATCTTGTCTTGGCCTCTTGCTATTCTGACTTTTGAAGCAAAAAGTTCACTTTGATTGCCAGGCACTCTTATAGTCACTCATGATTAATTAACGAACTTCAACCCCACCCCTATAACAGTATATATTTGAGCATCCTTAAGGGGTCAGCACATTGCTGGGGGGTGCACATTGCAGGGGCTTCTATCTCTAAGTGATTCTTTCTACAAGTGATATGCACTTCATTCTCTGCCTCACCTGATCATTCCTTCTGTCTCTTTACAGGTATGTGTCAGCTCATCCACATCTTCCACCGTTAACTGAAATTGGAATCTGCCTGCTGTCTCTGTGTGTGTGTCTCTGGTATGTGTCAGCTCATCCACATCTTCCACCGTTAACTGAAATTGGAATCTGCCTGCTGTCTCTGTGTGTGTGTCTCTGGTATGTGTCAGCTCATCCACATCTTCCACTGTTAACTGAAATTGGAATCTGCCTGCTGTCTCTGTGTGTGTGTGTCTCTGGTATGTGGCCTTCTCTATCTGTTGCCCTGTGCGAACAACCATGACATTATTTGTTTTTCTGGACTGTCTTACCTAAGTTTTATGTGTTGATCTTGTCTTGGCCTCTTGCTATTCTGACTTTTGAAGCAAAAAGTTCACTTTGATTGCCAGGCACTCTTATAGTCACTCATGATTAATTAACGAACTTCAACCCCACCCCTATAACAGTATATATTTGAGCATCCTTAAGGGGTCAGCACATTGCTGGGGGGTGCACATTGCAGGGGCTTCTATCTCTAAGTGATTCTTTCTACAAGTGATATGCACTTCATTCTCTGCCTCACCTGATCATTCCTTCTGTCTCTTTACAGGTATGTGTCAGCTCATCCACATCTTCCACCGTTAACTGAAATTGGAATCTGCCTGCTGTCTCTGTGTGTGTGTCTCTGGTATGTGTCAGCTCATCCACATCTTCCACCGTTAACTGAAATTGGAATCTGCCTGCTGTCTCTGTGTGTGTGTCTCTGGTATGTGTCAGCTCATCCACATCTTCCACTGTTAACTGAAATTGGAATCTGCCTGCTGTCTCTGTGTGTGTGTGTCTCTGGTATGTGGCCTTCTCTATCTGTTGCCCTGTGCGAACAACCATGACATTATTTGTTTTTCTGGACTGTCTTACCTAAGTTTTATGTGTTGATCTTGTCTTGGCCTCTTGCTATTCTGACTTTTGAAGCAAAAAGTTCACTTTGATTGCCAGGCACTCTTATAGTCACTCATGATTAATTAACGAACTTCAACCCCACCCCTATAACAGTATATATTTGAGCATCCTTAAGGGGTCAGCACATTGCTGGGGGGTGCACATTGCAGGGGCTTCTATCTCTAAGTGATTCTTTCTACAAGTGATATGCACTTCATTCTCTGCCTCACCTGATCATTCCTTCTGTCTCTTTACAGGTATGTGTCAGCTCATCCACATCTTCCACCGTTAACTGAAATTGGAATCTGCCTGCTGTCTCTGTGTGTGTGTCTCTGGTATGTGTCAGCTCATCCACATCTTCCACCGTTAACTGAAATTGGAATCTGCCTGCTGTCTCTGTGTGTGTGTCTCTGGTATGTGTCAGCTCATCCACATCTTCCACTGTTAACTGAAATTGGAATCTGCCTGCTGTCTCTGTGTGTGTGTGTCTCTGGTATGTGGCCTTCTCTATCTGTTGCCCTGTGCGAACAACCATGACATTATTTGTTTTTCTGGACTGTCTTACCTAAGTTTTATGTGTTGATCTTGTCTTGGCCTCTTGCTATTCTGACTTTTGAAGCAAAAAGTTCACTTTGATTGCCAGGCACTCTTATAGTCACTCATGATTAATTAACGAACTTCAACCCCACCCCTATAACAGTATATATTTGAGCATCCTTAAGGGGTCAGCACATTGCTGGGGGGTGCACATTGCAGGGGCTTCTATCTCTAAGTGATTCTTTCTACAAGTGAT
Organism: Aquarana catesbeiana; assembly: GCF_042186555.1. Taxonomy (NCBI): domain Eukaryota; kingdom Metazoa; phylum Chordata; class Amphibia; order Anura; family Ranidae; genus Aquarana; species Aquarana catesbeiana. Next base: position 4,008,780 of record NC_133327.1, on the reverse strand, counting down.
ATGCACTTCATTCTCTGCCTCACCTGATCATTCCTTCTGTCTCTTTACAGGTATGTGTCAGCTCATCCACATCTTCCACCGTTAACTGAAATTGGAATCTGCCTGCTGTCTCTGTGTGTGTGTCTCTGGTATGTGTCAGCTCATCCACATCTTCCACCGTTAACTGAAATTGGAATCTGCCTGCTGTCTCTGTGTGTGTGTCTCTGGTATGTGTCAGCTCATCCACATCTTCCACTGTTAACTGAAATTGGAATCTGCCTGCTGTCTCTGTGTGTGTGTGTCTCTGGTATGTGGCCTTCTCTATCTGTTGCCCTGTGCGAACAACCATGACATTATTTGTTTTTCTGGACTGTCTTACCTAAGTTTTATGTGTTGATCTTGTCTTGGCCTCTTGCTATTCTGACTTTTGAAGCAAAAAGTTCACTTTGATTGCCAGGCACTCTTATAGTCACTCATGATTAATTAACGAACTTCAACCCCACCCCTATAACAGTATATATTTGAGCATCCTTAAGGGGTCAGCACATTGCTGGGGGGTGCACATTGCAGGGGCTTCTATCTCTAAGTGATTCTTTCTACAAGTGATATGCACTTCATTCTCTGCCTCACCTGATCATTCCTTCTGTCTCTTTACAGGTATGTGTCAGCTCATCCACATCTTCCACCGTTAACTGAAATTGGAATCTGCCTGCTGTCTCTGTGTGTGTGTCTCTGGTATGTGTCAGCTCATCCACATCTTCCACCGTTAACTGAAATTGGAATCTGCCTGCTGTCTCTGTGTGTGTGTCTCTGGTATGTGTCAGCTCATCCACATCTTCCACTGTTAACTGAAATTGGAATCTGCCTGCTGTCTCTGTGTGTGTGTGTCTCTGGTATGTGGCCTTCTCTATCTGTTGCCCTGTGCGAACAACCATGACATTATTTGTTTTTCTGGACTGTCTTACCTAAGTTTTATGTGTTGATCTTGTCTTGGCCTCTTGCTATTCTGACTTTTGAAGCAAAAAGTTCACTTTGATTGCCAGGCACTCTTATAGTCACTCATGATTAATTAACGAACTTCAACCCCACCCCTATAACAGTATATATTTGAGCATCCTTAAGGGGTCAGCACATTGCTGGGGGGTGCACATTGCAGGGGCTTCTATCTCTAAGTGATTCTTTCTACAAGTGATATGCACTTCATTCTCTGCCTCACCTGATCATTCCTTCTGTCTCTTTACAGGTATGTGTCAGCTCATCCACATCTTCCACCGTTAACTGAAATTGGAATCTGCCTGCTGTCTCTGTGTGTGTGTCTCTGGTATGTGTCAGCTCATCCACATCTTCCACCGTTAACTGAAATTGGAATCTGCCTGCTGTCTCTGTGTGTGTGTCTCTGGTATGTGTCAGCTCATCCACATCTTCCACTGTTAACTGAAATTGGAATCTGCCTGCTGTCTCTGTGTGTGTGTGTCTCTGGTATGTGGCCTTCTCTATCTGTTGCCCTGTGCGAACAACCATGACATTATTTGTTTTTCTGGACTGTCTTACCTAAGTTTTATGTGTTGATCTTGTCTTGGCCTCTTGCTATTCTGACTTTTGAAGCAAAAAGTTCACTTTGATTGCCAGGCACTCTTATAGTCACTCATGATTAATTAACGAACTTCAACCCCACCCCTATAACAGTATATATTTGAGCATCCTTAAGGGGTCAGCACATTGCTGGGGGGTGCACATTGCAGGGGCTTCTATCTCTAAGTGATTCTTTCTACAAGTGATATGCACTTCATTCTCTGCCTCACCTGATCATTCCTTCTGTCTCTTTACAGGTATGTGTCAGCTCATCCACATCTTCCACCGTTAACTGAAATTGGAATCTGCCTGCTGTCTCTGTGTGTGTGTCTCTGGTATGTGTCAGCTCATCCACATCTTCCACCGTTAACTGAAATTGGAATCTGCCTGCTGTCTCTGTGTGTGTGTCTCTGGTATGTGTCAGCTCATCCACATCTTCCACTGTTAACTGAAATTGGAATCTGCCTGCTGTCTCTGTGTGTGTGTGTCTCTGGTATGTGGCCTTCTCTATCTGTTGCCCTGTGCGAACAACCATGACATTATTTGTTTTTCTGGACTGTCTTACCTAAGTTTTATGTGTTGATCTTGTCTTGGCCTCTTGCTATTCTGACTTTTGAAGCAAAAAGTTCACTTTGATTGCCAGGCACTCTTATAGTCACTCATGATTAATTAACGAACTTCAACCCCACCCCTATAACAGTATATATTTGAGCATCCTTAAGGGGTCAGCACATTGCTGGGGGGTGCACATTGCAGGGGCTTCTATCTCTAAGTGATTCTTTCTACAAGTGATATGCACTTCATTCTCTGCCTCACCTGATCATTCCTTCTGTCTCTTTACAGGTATGTGTCAGCTCATCCACATCTTCCACCGTTAACTGAAATTGGAATCTGCCTGCTGTCTCTGTGTGTGTGTCTCTGGTATGTGTCAGCTCATCCACATCTTCCACCGTTAACTGAAATTGGAATCTGCCTGCTGTCTCTGTGTGTGTGTCTCTGGTATGTGTCAGCTCATCCACATCTTCCACTGTTAACTGAAATTGGAATCTGCCTGCTGTCTCTGTGTGTGTGTGTCTCTGGTATGTGGCCTTCTCTATCTGTTGCCCTGTGCGAACAACCATGACATTATTTGTTTTTCTGGACTGTCTTACCTAAGTTTTATGTGTTGATCTTGTCTTGGCCTCTTGCTATTCTGACTTTTGAAGCAAAAAGTTCACTTTGATTGCCAGGCACTCTTATAGTCACTCATGATTAATTAACGAACTTCAACCCCACCCCTATAACAGTATATATTTGAGCATCCTTAAGGGGTCAGCACATTGCTGGGGGGTGCACATTGCAGGGGCTTCTATCTCTAAGTGATTCTTTCTACAAGTGATATGCACTTCATTCTCTGCCTCACCTGATCATTCCTTCTGTCTCTTTACAGGTATGTGTCAGCTCATCCACATCTTCCACCGTTAACTGAAATTGGAATCTGCCTGCTGTCTCTGTGTGTGTGTCTCTGGTATGTGTCAGCTCATCCACATCTTCCACCGTTAACTGAAATTGGAATCTGCCTGCTGTCTCTGTGTGTGTGTCTCTGGTATGTGTCAGCTCATCCACATCTTCCACTGTTAACTGAAATTGGAATCTGCCTGCTGTCTCTGTGTGTGTGTGTCTCTGGTATGTGGCCTTCTCTATCTGTTGCCCTGTGCGAACAACCATGACATTATTTGTTTTTCTGGACTGTCTTACCTAAGTTTTATGTGTTGATCTTGTCTTGGCCTCTTGCTATTCTGACTTTTGAAGCAAAAAGTTCACTTTGATTGCCAGGCACTCTTATAGTCACTCATGATTAATTAACGAACTTCAACCCCACCCCTATAACAGTATATATTTGAGCATCCTTAAGGGGTCAGCACATTGCTGGGGGGTGCACATTGCAGGGGCTTCTATCTCTAAGTGATTCTTTCTACAAGTGATATGCACTTCATTCTCTGCCTCACCTGATCATTCCTTCTGTCTCTTTACAGGTATGTGTCAGCTCATCCACATCTTCCACCGTTAACTGAAATTGGAATCTGCCTGCTGTCTCTGTGTGTGTGTCTCTGGTATGTGTCAGCTCATCCACATCTTCCACCGTTAACTGAAATTGGAATCTGCCTGCTGTCTCTGTGTGTGTGTCTCTGGTATGTGTCAGCTCATCCACATCTTCCACTGTTAACTGAAATTGGAATCTGCCTGCTGTCTCTGTGTGTGTGTGTCTCTGGTATGTGGCCTTCTCTATCTGTTGCCCTGTGCGAACAACCATGACATTATTTGTTTTTCTGGACTGTCTTACCTAAGTTTTATGTGTTGATCTTGTCTTGGCCTCTTGCTATTCTGACTTTTGAAGCAAAAAGTTCACTTTGATTGCCAGGCACTCTTATAGTCACTCATGATTAATTAACGAACTTCAACCCCACCCCTATAACAGTATATATTTGAGCATCCTTAAGGGGTCAGCACATTGCTGGGGGGTGCACATTGCAGGGGCTTCTATCTCTAAGTGATTCTTTCTACAAGTGATATGCACTTCATTCTCTGCCTCACCTGATCATTCCTTCTGTCTCTTTACAGGTATGTGTCAGCTCATCCACATCTTCCACCGTTAACTGAAATTGGAATCTGCCTGCTGTCTCTGTGTGTGTGTCTCTGGTATGTGTCAGCTCATCCACATCTTCCACCGTTAACTGAAATTGGAATCTGCCTGCTGTCTCTGTGTGTGTGTCTCTGGTATGTGTCAGCTCATCCACATCTTCCACTGTTAACTGAAATTGGAATCTGCCTGCTGTCTCTGTGTGTGTGTGTCTCTGGTATGTGGCCTTCTCTATCTGTTGCCCTGTGCGAACAACCATGACATTATTTGTTTTTCTGGACTGTCTTACCTAAGTTTTATGTGTTGATCTTGTCTTGGCCTCTTGCTATTCTGACTTTTGAAGCAAAAAGTTCACTTTGATTGCCAGGCACTCTTATAGTCACTCATGATTAATTAACGAACTTCAACCCCACCCCTATAACAGTATATATTTGAGCATCCTTAAGGGGTCAGCACATTGCTGGGGGGTGCACATTGCAGGGGCTTCTATCTCTAAGTGATTCTTTCTACAAGTGATATGCACTTCATTCTCTGCCTCACCTGATCATTCCTTCTGTCTCTTTACAGGTATGTGTCAGCTCATCCACATCTTCCACCGTTAACTGAAATTGGAATCTGCCTGCTGTCTCTGTGTGTGTGTCTCTGGTATGTGTCAGCTCATCCACATCTTCCACCGTTAACTGAAATTGGAATCTGCCTGCTGTCTCTGTGTGTGTGTCTCTGGTATGTGTCAGCTCATCCACATCTTCCACTGTTAACTGAAATTGGAATCTGCCTGCTGTCTCTGTGTGTGTGTGTCTCTGGTATGTGGCCTTCTCTATCTGTTGCCCTGTGCGAACAACCATGACATTATTTGTTTTTCTGGACTGTCTTACCTAAGTTTTATGTGTTGATCTTGTCTTGGCCTCTTGCTATTCTGACTTTTGAAGCAAAAAGTTCACTTTGATTGCCAGGCACTCTTATAGTCACTCATGATTAATTAACGAACTTCAACCCCACCCCTATAACAGTATATATTTGAGCATCCTTAAGGGGTCAGCACATTGCTGGGGGGTGCACATTGCAGGGGCTTCTATCTCTAAGTGATTCTTTCTACAAGTGATATGCACTTCATTCTCTGCCTCACCTGATCATTCCTTCTGTCTCTTTACAGGTATGTGTCAGCTCATCCACATCTTCCACCGTTAACTGAAATTGGAATCTGCCTGCTGTCTCTGTGTGTGTGTCTCTGGTATGTGTCAGCTCATCCACATCTTCCACCGTTAACTGAAATTGGAATCTGCCTGCTGTCTCTGTGTGTGTGTCTCTGGTATGTGTCAGCTCATCCACATCTTCCACTGTTAACTGAAATTGGAATCTGCCTGCTGTCTCTGTGTGTGTGTGTCTCTGGTATGTGGCCTTCTCTATCTGTTGCCCTGTGCGAACAACCATGACATTATTTGTTTTTCTGGACTGTCTTACCTAAGTTTTATGTGTTGATCTTGTCTTGGCCTCTTGCTATTCTGACTTTTGAAGCAAAAAGTTCACTTTGATTGCCAGGCACTCTTATAGTCACTCATGATTAATTAACGAACTTCAACCCCACCCCTATAACAGTATATATTTGAGCATCCTTAAGGGGTCAGCACATTGCTGGGGGGTGCACATTGCAGGGGCTTCTATCTCTAAGTGATTCTTTCTACAAGTGATATGCACTTCATTCTCTGCCTCACCTGATCATTCCTTCTGTCTCTTTACAGGTATGTGTCAGCTCATCCACATCTTCCACCGTTAACTGAAATTGGAATCTGCCTGCTGTCTCTGTGTGTGTGTCTCTGGTATGTGTCAGCTCATCCACATCTTCCACCGTTAACTGAAATTGGAATCTGCCTGCTGTCTCTGTGTGTGTGTCTCTGGTATGTGTCAGCTCATCCACATCTTCCACTGTTAACTGAAATTGGAATCTGCCTGCTGTCTCTGTGTGTGTGTGTCTCTGGTATGTGGCCTTCTCTATCTGTTGCCCTGTGCGAACAACCATGACATTATTTGTTTTTCTGGACTGTCTTACCTAAGTTTTATGTGTTGATCTTGTCTTGGCCTCTTGCTATTCTGACTTTTGAAGCAAAAAGTTCACTTTGATTGCCAGGCACTCTTATAGTCACTCATGATTAATTAACGAACTTCAACCCCACCCCTATAACAGTATATATTTGAGCATCCTTAAGGGGTCAGCACATTGCTGGGGGGTGCACATTGCAGGGGCTTCTATCTCTAAGTGATTCTTTCTACAAGTGATATGCACTTCATTCTCTGCCTCACCTGATCATTCCTTCTGTCTCTTTACAGGTATGTGTCAGCTCATCCACATCTTCCACCGTTAACTGAAATTGGAATCTGCCTGCTGTCTCTGTGTGTGTGTCTCTGGTATGTGTCAGCTCATCCACATCTTCCACCGTTAACTGAAATTGGAATCTGCCTGCTGTCTCTGTGTGTGTGTCTCTGGTATGTGTCAGCTCATCCACATCTTCCACTGTTAACTGAAATTGGAATCTGCCTGCTGTCTCTGTGTGTGTGTGTCTCTGGTATGTGGCCTTCTCTATCTGTTGCCCTGTGCGAACAACCATGACATTATTTGTTTTTCTGGACTGTCTTACCTAAGTTTTATGTGTTGATCTTGTCTTGGCCTCTTGCTATTCTGACTTTTGAAGCAAAAAGTTCACTTTGATTGCCAGGCACTCTTATAGTCACTCATGATTAATTAACGAACTTCAACCCCACCCCTATAACAGTATATATTTGAGCATCCTTAAGGGGTCAGCACATTGCTGGGGGGTGCACATTGCAGGGGCTTCTATCTCTAAGTGATTCTTTCTACAAGTGATATGCACTTCATTCTCTGCCTCACCTGATCATTCCTTCTGTCTCTTTACAGGTATGTGTCAGCTCATCCACATCTTCCACCGTTAACTGAAATTGGAATCTGCCTGCTGTCTCTGTGTGTGTGTCTCTGGTATGTGTCAGCTCATCCACATCTTCCACCGTTAACTGAAATTGGAATCTGCCTGCTGTCTCTGTGTGTGTGTCTCTGGTATGTGTCAGCTCATCCACATCTTCCACTGTTAACTGAAATTGGAATCTGCCTGCTGTCTCTGTGTGTGTGTGTCTCTGGTATGTGGCCTTCTCTATCTGTTGCCCTGTGCGAACAACCATGACATTATTTGTTTTTCTGGACTGTCTTACCTAAGTTTTATGTGTTGATCTTGTCTTGGCCTCTTGCTATTCTGACTTTTGAAGCAAAAAGTTCACTTTGATTGCCAGGCACTCTTATAGTCACTCATGATTAATTAACGAACTTCAACCCCACCCCTATAACAGTATATATTTGAGCATCCTTAAGGGGTCAGCACATTGCTGGGGGGTGCACATTGCAGGGGCTTCTATCTCTAAGTGATTCTTTCTACAAGTGATATGCACTTCATTCTCTGCCTCACCTGATCATTCCTTCTGTCTCTTTACAGGTATGTGTCAGCTCATCCACATCTTCCACCGTTAACTGAAATTGGAATCTGCCTGCTGTCTCTGTGTGTGTGTCTCTGGTATGTGTCAGCTCATCCACATCTTCCACCGTTAACTGAAATTGGAATCTGCCTGCTGTCTCTGTGTGTGTGTCTCTGGTATGTGTCAGCTCATCCACATCTTCCACTGTTAACTGAAATTGGAATCTGCCTGCTGTCTCTGTGTGTGTGTGTCTCTGGTATGTGGCCTTCTCTATCTGTTGCCCTGTGCGAACAACCATGACATTATTTGTTTTTCTGGACTGTCTTACCTAAGTTTTATGTGTTGATCTTGTCTTGGCCTCTTGCTATTCTGACTTTTGAAGCAAAAAGTTCACTTTGATTGCCAGGCACTCTTATAGTCACTCATGATTAATTAACGAACTTCAACCCCACCCCTATAACAGTATATATTTGAGCATCCTTAAGGGGTCAGCACATTGCTGGGGGGTGCACATTGCAGGGGCTTCTATCTCTAAGTGATTCTTTCTACAAGTGATATGCACTTCATTCTCTGCCTCACCTGATCATTCCTTCTGTCTCTTTACAGGTATGTGTCAGCTCATCCACATCTTCCACCGTTAACTGAAATTGGAATCTGCCTGCTGTCTCTGTGTGTGTGTCTCTGGTATGTGTCAGCTCATCCACATCTTCCACCGTTAACTGAAATTGGAATCTGCCTGCTGTCTCTGTGTGTGTGTCTCTGGTATGTGTCAGCTCATCCACATCTTCCACTGTTAACTGAAATTGGAATCTGCCTGCTGTCTCTGTGTGTGTGTGTCTCTGGTATGTGGCCTTCTCTATCTGTTGCCCTGTGCGAACAACCATGACATTATTTGTTTTTCTGGACTGTCTTACCTAAGTTTTATGTGTTGATCTTGTCTTGGCCTCTTGCTATTCTGACTTTTGAAGCAAAAAGTTCACTTTGATTGCCAGGCACTCTTATAGTCACTCATGATTAATTAACGAACTTCAACCCCACCCCTATAACAGTATATATTTGAGCATCCTTAAGGGGTCAGCACATTGCTGGGGGGTGCACATTGCAGGGGCTTCTATCTCTAAGTGATTCTTTCTACAAGTGATATGCACTTCATTCTCTGCCTCACCTGATCATTCCTTCTGTCTCTTTACAGGTATGTGTCAGCTCATCCACATCTTCCACCGTTAACTGAAATTGGAATCTGCCTGCTGTCTCTGTGTGTGTGTCTCTGGTATGTGTCAGCTCATCCACATCTTCCACCGTTAACTGAAATTGGAATCTGCCTGCTGTCTCTGTGTGTGTGTCTCTGGTATGTGTCAGCTCATCCACATCTTCCACTGTTAACTGAAATTGGAATCTGCCTGCTGTCTCTGTGTGTGTGTGTCTCTGGTATGTGGCCTTCTCTATCTGTTGCCCTGTGCGAACAACCATGACATTATTTGTTTTTCTGGACTGTCTTACCTAAGTTTTATGTGTTGATCTTGTCTTGGCCTCTTGCTATTCTGACTTTTGAAGCAAAAAGTTCACTTTGATTGCCAGGCACTCTTATAGTCACTCATGATTAATTAACGAACTTCAACCCCACCCCTATAACAGTATATATTTGAGCATCCTTAAGGGGTCAGCACATTGCTGGGGGGTGCACATTGCAGGGGCTTCTATCTCTAAGTGATTCTTTCTACAAGTGATATGCACTTCATTCTCTGCCTCACCTGATCATTCCTTCTGTCTCTTTACAGGTATGTGTCAGCTCATCCACATCTTCCACCGTTAACTGAAATTGGAATCTGCCTGCTGTCTCTGTGTGTGTGTCTCTGGTATGTGTCAGCTCATCCACATCTTCCACCGTTAACTGAAATTGGAATCTGCCTGCTGTCTCTGTGTGTGTGTCTCTGGTATGTGTCAGCTCATCCACATCTTCCACTGTTAACTGAAATTGGAATCTGCCTGCTGTCTCTGTGTGTGTGTGTCTCTGGTATGTGGCCTTCTCTATCTGTTGCCCTGTGCGAACAACCATGACATTATTTGTTTTTCTGGACTGTCTTACCTAAGTTTTATGTGTTGATCTTGTCTTGGCCTCTTGCTATTCTGACTTTTGAAGCAAAAAGTTCACTTTGATTGCCAGGCACTCTTATAGTCACTCATGATTAATTAACGAACTTCAACCCCACCCCTATAACAGTATATATTTGAGCATCCTTAAGGGGTCAGCACATTGCTGGGGGGTGCACATTGCAGGGGCTTCTATCTCTAAGTGATTCTTTCTACAAGTGATATGCACTTCATTCTCTGCCTCACCTGATCATTCCTTCTGTCTCTTTACAGGTATGTGTCAGCTCATCCACATCTTCCACCGTTAACTGAAATTGGAATCTGCCTGCTGTCTCTGTGTGTGTGTCTCTGGTATGTGTCAGCTCATCCACATCTTCCACCGTTAACTGAAATTGGAATCTGCCTGCTGTCTCTGTGTGTGTGTCTCTGGTATGTGTCAGCTCATCCACATCTTCCACTGTTAACTGAAATTGGAATCTGCCTGCTGTCTCTGTGTGTGTGTGTCTCTGGTATGTGGCCTTCTCTATCTGTTGCCCTGTGCGAACAACCATGACATTATTTGTTTTTCTGGACTGTCTTACCTAAGTTTTATGTGTTGATCTTGTCTTGGCCTCTTGCTATTCTGACTTTTGAAGCAAAAAGTTCACTTTGATTGCCAGGCACTCTTATAGTCACTCATGATTAATTAACGAACTTCAACCCCACCCCTATAACAGTATATATTTGAGCATCCTTAAGGGGTCAGCACATTGCTGGGGGGTGCACATTGCAGGGGCTTCTATCTCTAAGTGATTCTTTCTACAAGTGATATGCACTTCATTCTCTGCCTCACCTGATCATTCCTTCTGTCTCTTTACAGGTATGTGTCAGCTCATCCACATCTTCCACCGTTAACTGAAATTGGAATCTGCCTGCTGTCTCTGTGTGTGTGTCTCTGGTATGTGTCAGCTCATCCACATCTTCCACCGTTAACTGAAATTGGAATCTGCCTGCTGTCTCTGTGTGTGTGTCTCTGGTATGTGTCAGCTCATCCACATCTTCCACTGTTAACTGAAATTGGAATCTGCCTGCTGTCTCTGTGTGTGTGTGTCTCTGGTATGTGGCCTTCTCTATCTGTTGCCCTGTGCGAACAACCATGACATTATTTGTTTTTCTGGACTGTCTTACCTAAGTTTTATGTGTTGATCTTGTCTTGGCCTCTTGCTATTCTGACTTTTGAAGCAAAAAGTTCACTTTGATTGCCAGGCACTCTTATAGTCACTCATGATTAATTAACGAACTTCAACCCCACCCCTATAACAGTATATATTTGAGCATCCTTAAGGGGTCAGCACATTGCTGGGGGGTGCACATTGCAGGGGCTTCTATCTCTAAGTGATTCTTTCTACAAGTGATATGCACTTCATTCTCTGCCTCACCTGATCATTCCTTCTGTCTCTTTACAGGTATGTGTCAGCTCATCCACATCTTCCACCGTTAACTGAAATTGGAATCTGCCTGCTGTCTCTGTGTGTGTGTCTCTGGTATGTGTCAGCTCATCCACATCTTCCACCGTTAACTGAAATTGGAATCTGCCTGCTGTCTCTGTGTGTGTGTCTCTGGTATGTGTCAGCTCATCCACATCTTCCACTGTTAACTGAAATTGGAATCTGCCTGCTGTCTCTGTGTGTGTGTGTCTCTGGTATGTGGCCTTCTCTATCTGTTGCCCTGTGCGAACAACCATGACATTATTTGTTTTTCTGGACTGTCTTACCTAAGTTTTATGTGTTGATCTTGTCTTGGCCTCTTGCTATTCTGACTTTTGAAGCAAAAAGTTCACTTTGATTGCCAGGCACTCTTATAGTCACTCATGATTAATTAACGAACTTCAACCCCACCCCTATAACAGTATATATTTGAGCATCCTTAAGGGGTCAGCACATTGCTGGGGGGTGCACATTGCAGGGGCTTCTATCTCTAAGTGATTCTTTCTACAAGTGATATGCACTTCATTCTCTGCCTCACCTGATCATTCCTTCTGTCTCTTTACAGGTATGTGTCAGCTCATCCACATCTTCCACCGTTAACTGAAATTGGAATCTGCCTGCTGTCTCTGTGTGTGTGTCTCTGGTATGTGTCAGCTCATCCACATCTTCCACCGTTAACTGAAATTGGAATCTGCCTGCTGTCTCTGTGTGTGTGTCTCTGGTATGTGTCAGCTCATCCACATCTTCCACTGTTAACTGAAATTGGAATCTGCCTGCTGTCTCTGTGTGTGTGTGTCTCTGGTATGTGGCCTTCTCTATCTGTTGCCCTGTGCGAACAACCATGACATTATTTGTTTTTCTGGACTGTCTTACCTAAGTTTTATGTGTTGATCTTGTCTTGGCCTCTTGCTATTCTGACTTTTGAAGCAAAAAGTTCACTTTGATTGCCAGGCACTCTTATAGTCACTCATGATTAATTAACGAACTTCAACCCCACCCCTATAACAGTATATATTTGAGCATCCTTAAGGGGTCAGCACATTGCTGGGGGGTGCACATTGCAGGGGCTTCTATCTCTAAGTGATTCTTTCTACAAGTGATATGCACTTCATTCTCTGCCTCACCTGATCATTCCTTCTGTCTCTTTACAGGTATGTGTCAGCTCATCCACATCTTCCACCGTTAACTGAAATTGGAATCTGCCTGCTGTCTCTGTGTGTGTGTCTCTGGTATGTGTCAGCTCATCCACATCTTCCACCGTTAACTGAAATTGGAATCTGCCTGCTGTCTCTGTGTGTGTGTCTCTGGTATGTGTCAGCTCATCCACATCTTCCACTGTTAACTGAAATTGGAATCTGCCTGCTGTCTCTGTGTGTGTGTGTCTCTGGTATGTGGCCTTCTCTATCTGTTGCCCTGTGCGAACAACCATGACATTATTTGTTTTTCTGGACTGTCTTACCTAAGTTTTATGTGTTGATCTTGTCTTGGCCTCTTGCTATTCTGACTTTTGAAGCAAAAAGTTCACTTTGATTGCCAGGCACTCTTATAGTCACTCATGATTAATTAACGAACTTCAACCCCACCCCTATAACAGTATATATTTGAGCATCCTTAAGGGGTCAGCACATTGCTGGGGGGTGCACATTGCAGGGGCTTCTATCTCTAAGTGATTCTTTCTACAAGTGATATGCACTTCATTCTCTGCCTCACCTGATCATTCCTTCTGTCTCTTTACAGGTATGTGTCAGCTCATCCACATCTTCCACCGTTAACTGAAATTGGAATCTGCCTGCTGTCTCTGTGTGTGTGTCTCTGGTATGTGTCAGCTCATCCACATCTTCCACCGTTAACTGAAATTGGAATCTGCCTGCTGTCTCTGTGTGTGTGTCTCTGGTATGTGTCAGCTCATCCACATCTTCCACTGTTAACTGAAATTGGAATCTGCCTGCTGTCTCTGTGTGTGTGTGTCTCTGGTATGTGGCCTTCTCTATCTGTTGCCCTGTGCGAACAACCATGACATTATTTGTTTTTCTGGACTGTCTTACCTAAGTTTTATGTGTTGATCTTGTCTTGGCCTCTTGCTATTCTGACTTTTGAAGCAAAAAGTTCACTTTGATTGCCAGGCACTCTTATAGTCACTCATGATTAATTAACGAACTTCAACCCCACCCCTATAACAGTATATATTTGAGCATCCTTAAGGGGTCAGCACATTGCTGGGGGGTGCACATTGCAGGGGCTTCTATCTCTAAGTGATTCTTTCTACAAGTGATATGCACTTCATTCTCTGCCTCACCTGATCATTCCTTCTGTCTCTTTACAGGTATGTGTCAGCTCATCCACATCTTCCACCGTTAACTGAAATTGGAATCTGCCTGCTGTCTCTGTGTGTGTGTCTCTGGTATGTGTCAGCTCATCCACATCTTCCACCGTTAACTGAAATTGGAATCTGCCTGCTGTCTCTGTGTGTGTGTCTCTGGTATGTGTCAGCTCATCCACATCTTCCACTGTTAACTGAAATTGGAATCTGCCTGCTGTCTCTGTGTGTGTGTGTCTCTGGTATGTGGCCTTCTCTATCTGTTGCCCTGTGCGAACAACCATGACATTATTTGTTTTTCTGGACTGTCTTACCTAAGTTTTATGTGTTGATCTTGTCTTGGCCTCTTGCTATTCTGACTTTTGAAGCAAAAAGTTCACTTTGATTGCCAGGCACTCTTATAGTCACTCATGATTAATTAACGAACTTCAACCCCACCCCTATAACAGTATATATTTGAGCATCCTTAAGGGGTCAGCACATTGCTGGGGGGTGCACATTGCAGGGGCTTCTATCTCTAAGTGATTCTTTCTACAAGTGATATGCACTTCATTCTCTGCCTCACCTGATCATTCCTTCTGTCTCTTTACAGGTATGTGTCAGCTCATCCACATCTTCCACCGTTAACTGAAATTGGAATCTGCCTGCTGTCTCTGTGTGTGTGTCTCTGGTATGTGTCAGCTCATCCACATCTTCCACCGTTAACTGAAATTGGAATCTGCCTGCTGTCTCTGTGTGTGTGTCTCTGGTATGTGTCAGCTCATCCACATCTTCCACTGTTAACTGAAATTGGAATCTGCCTGCTGTCTCTGTGTGTGTGTGTCTCTGGTATGTGGCCTTCTCTATCTGTTGCCCTGTGCGAACAACCATGACATTATTTGTTTTTCTGGACTGTCTTACCTAAGTTTTATGTGTTGATCTTGTCTTGGCCTCTTGCTATTCTGACTTTTGAAGCAAAAAGTTCACTTTGATTGCCAGGCACTCTTATAGTCACTCATGATTAATTAACGAACTTCAACCCCACCCCTATAACAGTATATATTTGAGCATCCTTAAGGGGTCAGCACATTGCTGGGGGGTGCACATTGCAGGGGCTTCTATCTCTAAGTGATTCTTTCTACAAGTGATATGCACTTCATTCTCTGCCTCACCTGATCATTCCTTCTGTCTCTTTACAGGTATGTGTCAGCTCATCCACATCTTCCACCGTTAACTGAAATTGGAATCTGCCTGCTGTCTCTGTGTGTGTGTCTCTGGTATGTGTCAGCTCATCCACATCTTCCACCGTTAACTGAAATTGGAATCTGCCTGCTGTCTCTGTGTGTGTGTCTCTGGTATGTGTCAGCTCATCCACATCTTCCACTGTTAACTGAAATTGGAATCTGCCTGCTGTCTCTGTGTGTGTGTGTCTCTGGTATGTGGCCTTCTCTATCTGTTGCCCTGTGCGAACAACCATGACATTATTTGTTTTTCTGGACTGTCTTACCTAAGTTTTATGTGTTGATCTTGTCTTGGCCTCTTGCTATTCTGACTTTTGAAGCAAAAAGTTCACTTTGATTGCCAGGCACTCTTATAGTCACTCATGATTAATTAACGAACTTCAACCCCACCCCTATAACAGTATATATTTGAGCATCCTTAAGGGGTCAGCACATTGCTGGGGGGTGCACATTGCAGGGGCTTCTATCTCTAAGTGATTCTTTCTACAAGTGATATGCACTTCATTCTCTGCCTCACCTGATCATTCCTTCTGTCTCTTTACAGGTATGTGTCAGCTCATCCACATCTTCCACCGTTAACTGAAATTGGAATCTGCCTGCTGTCTCTGTGTGTGTGTCTCTGGTATGTGTCAGCTCATCCACATCTTCCACCGTTAACTGAAATTGGAATCTGCCTGCTGTCTCTGTGTGTGTGTCTCTGGTATGTGTCAGCTCATCCACATCTTCCACTGTTAACTGAAATTGGAATCTGCCTGCTGTCTCTGTGTGTGTGTGTCTCTGGTATGTGGCCTTCTCTATCTGTTGCCCTGTGCGAACAACCATGACATTATTTGTTTTTCTGGACTGTCTTACCTAAGTTTTATGTGTTGATCTTGTCTTGGCCTCTTGCTATTCTGACTTTTGAAGCAAAAAGTTCACTTTGATTGCCAGGCACTCTTATAGTCACTCATGATTAATTAACGAACTTCAACCCCACCCCTATAACAGTATATATTTGAGCATCCTTAAGGGGTCAGCACATTGCTGGGGGGTGCACATTGCAGGGGCTTCTATCTCTAAGTGATTCTTTCTACAAGTGATATGCACTTCATTCTCTGCCTCACCTGATCATTCCTTCTGTCTCTTTACAGGTATGTGTCAGCTCATCCACATCTTCCACCGTTAACTGAAATTGGAATCTGCCTGCTGTCTCTGTGTGTGTGTCTCTGGTATGTGTCAGCTCATCCACATCTTCCACCGTTAACTGAAATTGGAATCTGCCTGCTGTCTCTGTGTGTGTGTCTCTGGTATGTGTCAGCTCATCCACATCTTCCACTGTTAACTGAAATTGGAATCTGCCTGCTGTCTCTGTGTGTGTGTGTCTCTGGTATGTGGCCTTCTCTATCTGTTGCCCTGTGCGAACAACCATGACATTATTTGTTTTTCTGGACTGTCTTACCTAAGTTTTATGTGTTGATCTTGTCTTGGCCTCTTGCTATTCTGACTTTTGAAGCAAAAAGTTCACTTTGATTGCCAGGCACTCTTATAGTCACTCATGATTAATTAACGAACTTCAACCCCACCCCTATAACAGTATATATTTGAGCATCCTTAAGGGGTCAGCACATTGCTGGGGGGTGCACATTGCAGGGGCTTCTATCTCTAAGTGATTCTTTCTACAAGTGATATGCACTTCATTCTCTGCCTCACCTGATCATTCCTTCTGTCTCTTTACAGGTATGTGTCAGCTCATCCACATCTTCCACCGTTAACTGAAATTGGAATCTGCCTGCTGTCTCTGTGTGTGTGTCTCTGGTATGTGTCAGCTCATCCACATCTTCCACCGTTAACTGAAATTGGAATCTGCCTGCTGTCTCTGTGTGTGTGTCTCTGGTATGTGTCAGCTCATCCACATCTTCCACTGTTAACTGAAATTGGAATCTGCCTGCTGTCTCTGTGTGTGTGTGTCTCTGGTATGTGGCCTTCTCTATCTGTTGCCCTGTGCGAACAACCATGACATTATTTGTTTTTCTGGACTGTCTTACCTAAGTTTTATGTGTTGATCTTGTCTTGGCCTCTTGCTATTCTGACTTTTGAAGCAAAAAGTTCACTTTGATTGCCAGGCACTCTTATAGTCACTCATGATTAATTAACGAACTTCAACCCCACCCCTATAACAGTATATATTTGAGCATCCTTAAGGGGTCAGCACATTGCTGGGGGGTGCACATTGCAGGGGCTTCTATCTCTAAGTGATTCTTTCTACAAGTGATATGCACTTCATTCTCTGCCTCACCTGATCATTCCTTCTGTCTCTTTACAGGTATGTGTCAGCTCATCCACATCTTCCACCGTTAACTGAAATTGGAATCTGCCTGCTGTCTCTGTGTGTGTGTCTCTGGTATGTGTCAGCTCATCCACATCTTCCACCGTTAACTGAAATTGGAATCTGCCTGCTGTCTCTGTGTGTGTGTCTCTGGTATGTGTCAGCTCATCCACATCTTCCACTGTTAACTGAAATTGGAATCTGCCTGCTGTCTCTGTGTGTGTGTGTCTCTGGTATGTGGCCTTCTCTATCTGTTGCCCCTGTGCGAACAACCATGACATTATTTGTTTTTCTGGACTGTCTTACCTAAGTTTTATGTGTTGATCTTGTCTTGGCCTCTTGCTATTCTGACTTTTGAAGCAAAAAGTTCACTTTGATTGCCAGGCACTCTTATAGTCACTCATGATTAATTAACGAACTTCAACCCCACCCCTATAACAGTATATATTTGAGCATCCTTAAGGGGTCAGCACATTGCTGGGGGGTGCACATTGCAGGGGCTTCTATCTCTAAGTGATTCTTTCTACAAGTGATATGCACTTCATTCTCTGCCTCACCTGATCATTCCTTCTGTCTCTTTACAGGTATGTGTCAGCTCATCCACATCTTCCACCGTTAACTGAAATTGGAATCTGCCTGCTGTCTCTGTGTGTGTGTCTCTGGTATGTGTCAGCTCATCCACATCTTCCACCGTTAACTGAAATTGGAATCTGCCTGCTGTCTCTGTGTGTGTGTCTCTGGTATGTGTCAGCTCATCCACATCTTCCACTGTTAACTGAAATTGGAATCTGCCTGCTGTCTCTGTGTGTGTGTGTCTCTGGTATGTGGCCTTCTCTATCTGTTGCCCTGTGCGAACAACCATGACATTATTTGTTTTTCTGGACTGTCTTACCTAAGTTTTATGTGTTGATCTTGTCTTGGCCTCTTGCTATTCTGACTTT
The DNA here is from genome assembly GCF_042186555.1 of Aquarana catesbeiana. NCBI lineage: Eukaryota > Metazoa > Chordata > Amphibia > Anura > Ranidae > Aquarana > Aquarana catesbeiana. The sequence continues at coordinate 3,990,792 of NC_133327.1, read as the reverse complement.
TGAAGCAAAAAGTTCACTTTGATTGCCAGGCACTCTTATAGTCACTCATGATTAATTAACGAACTTCAACCCCACCCCTATAACAGTATATATTTGAGCATCCTTAAGGGGTCAGCACATTGCTGGGGGGTGCACATTGCAGGGGCTTCTATCTCTAAGTGATTCTTTCTACAAGTGATATGCACTTCATTCTCTGCCTCACCTGATCATTCCTTCTGTCTCTTTACAGGTATGTGTCAGCTCATCCACATCTTCCACCGTTAACTGAAATTGGAATCTGCCTGCTGTCTCTGTGTGTGTGTCTCTGGTATGTGTCAGCTCATCCACATCTTCCACCGTTAACTGAAATTGGAATCTGCCTGCTGTCTCTGTGTGTGTGTCTCTGGTATGTGTCAGCTCATCCACATCTTCCACTGTTAACTGAAATTGGAATCTGCCTGCTGTCTCTGTGTGTGTGTGTCTCTGGTATGTGGCCTTCTCTATCTGTTGCCCTGTGCGAACAACCATGACATTATTTGTTTTTCTGGACTGTCTTACCTAAGTTTTATGTGTTGATCTTGTCTTGGCCTCTTGCTATTCTGACTTTTGAAGCAAAAAGTTCACTTTGATTGCCAGGCACTCTTATAGTCACTCATGATTAATTAACGAACTTCAACCCCACCCCTATAACAGTATATATTTGAGCATCCTTAAGGGGTCAGCACATTGCTGGGGGGTGCACATTGCAGGGGCTTCTATCTCTAAGTGATTCTTTCTACAAGTGATATGCACTTCATTCTCTGCCTCACCTGATCATTCCTTCTGTCTCTTTACAGGTATGTGTCAGCTCATCCACATCTTCCACCGTTAACTGAAATTGGAATCTGCCTGCTGTCTCTGTGTGTGTGTCTCTGGTATGTGTCAGCTCATCCACATCTTCCACCGTTAACTGAAATTGGAATCTGCCTGCTGTCTCTGTGTGTGTGTCTCTGGTATGTGTCAGCTCATCCACATCTTCCACTGTTAACTGAAATTGGAATCTGCCTGCTGTCTCTGTGTGTGTGTGTCTCTGGTATGTGGCCTTCTCTATCTGTTGCCCTGTGCGAACAACCATGACATTATTTGTTTTTCTGGACTGTCTTACCTAAGTTTTATGTGTTGATCTTGTCTTGGCCTCTTGCTATTCTGACTTTTGAAGCAAAAAGTTCACTTTGATTGCCAGGCACTCTTATAGTCACTCATGATTAATTAACGAACTTCAACCCCACCCCTATAACAGTATATATTTGAGCATCCTTAAGGGGTCAGCACATTGCTGGGGGGTGCACATTGCAGGGGCTTCTATCTCTAAGTGATTCTTTCTACAAGTGATATGCACTTCATTCTCTGCCTCACCTGATCATTCCTTCTGTCTCTTTACAGGTATGTGTCAGCTCATCCACATCTTCCACCGTTAACTGAAATTGGAATCTGCCTGCTGTCTCTGTGTGTGTGTCTCTGGTATGTGTCAGCTCATCCACATCTTCCACCGTTAACTGAAATTGGAATCTGCCTGCTGTCTCTGTGTGTGTGTCTCTGGTATGTGTCAGCTCATCCACATCTTCCACTGTTAACTGAAATTGGAATCTGCCTGCTGTCTCTGTGTGTGTGTGTCTCTGGTATGTGGCCTTCTCTATCTGTTGCCCTGTGCGAACAACCATGACATTATTTGTTTTTCTGGACTGTCTTACCTAAGTTTTATGTGTTGATCTTGTCTTGGCCTCTTGCTATTCTGACTTTTGAAGCAAAAAGTTCACTTTGATTGCCAGGCACTCTTATAGTCACTCATGATTAATTAACGAACTTCAACCCCACCCCTATAACAGTATATATTTGAGCATCCTTAAGGGGTCAGCACATTGCTGGGGGGTGCACATTGCAGGGGCTTCTATCTCTAAGTGATTCTTTCTACAAGTGATATGCACTTCATTCTCTGCCTCACCTGATCATTCCTTCTGTCTCTTTACAGGTATGTGTCAGCTCATCCACATCTTCCACCGTTAACTGAAATTGGAATCTGCCTGCTGTCTCTGTGTGTGTGTCTCTGGTATGTGTCAGCTCATCCACATCTTCCACCGTTAACTGAAATTGGAATCTGCCTGCTGTCTCTGTGTGTGTGTCTCTGGTATGTGTCAGCTCATCCACATCTTCCACTGTTAACTGAAATTGGAATCTGCCTGCTGTCTCTGTGTGTGTGTGTCTCTGGTATGTGGCCTTCTCTATCTGTTGCCCTGTGCGAACAACCATGACATTATTTGTTTTTCTGGACTGTCTTACCTAAGTTTTATGTGTTGATCTTGTCTTGGCCTCTTGCTATTCTGACTTTTGAAGCAAAAAGTTCACTTTGATTGCCAGGCACTCTTATAGTCACTCATGATTAATTAACGAACTTCAACCCCACCCCTATAACAGTATATATTTGAGCATCCTTAAGGGGTCAGCACATTGCTGGGGGGGTGCACATTGCAGGGGCTTCTATCTCTAAGTGATTCTTTCTACAAGTGATATGCACTTCATTCTCTGCCTCACCTGATCATTCCTTCTGTCTCTTTACAGGTATGTGTCAGCTCATCCACATCTTCCACCGTTAACTGAAATTGGAATCTGCCTGCTGTCTCTGTGTGTGTGTCTCTGGTATGTGTCAGCTCATCCACATCTTCCACCGTTAACTGAAATTGGAATCTGCCTGCTGTCTCTGTGTGTGTGTCTCTGGTATGTGTCAGCTCATCCACATCTTCCACTGTTAACTGAAATTGGAATCTGCCTGCTGTCTCTGTGTGTGTGTGTCTCTGGTATGTGGCCTTCTCTATCTGTTGCCCTGTGCGAACAACCATGACATTATTTGTTTTTCTGGACTGTCTTACCTAAGTTTTATGTGTTGATCTTGTCTTGGCCTCTTGCTATTCTGACTTTTGAAGCAAAAAGTTCACTTTGATTGCCAGGCACTCTTATAGTCACTCATGATTAATTAACGAACTTCAACCCCACCCCTATAACAGTATATATTTGAGCATCCTTAAGGGGTCAGCACATTGCTGGGGGGTGCACATTGCAGGGGCTTCTATCTCTAAGTGATTCTTTCTACAAGTGATATGCACTTCATTCTCTGCCTCACCTGATCATTCCTTCTGTCTCTTTACAGGTATGTGTCAGCTCATCCACATCTTCCACCGTTAACTGAAATTGGAATCTGCCTGCTGTCTCTGTGTGTGTGTCTCTGGTATGTGTCAGCTCATCCACATCTTCCACCGTTAACTGAAATTGGAATCTGCCTGCTGTCTCTGTGTGTGTGTCTCTGGTATGTGTCAGCTCATCCACATCTTCCACTGTTAACTGAAATTGGAATCTGCCTGCTGTCTCTGTGTGTGTGTGTCTCTGGTATGTGGCCTTCTCTATCTGTTGCCCTGTGCGAACAACCATGACATTATTTGTTTTTCTGGACTGTCTTACCTAAGTTTTATGTGTTGATCTTGTCTTGGCCTCTTGCTATTCTGACTTTTGAAGCAAAAAGTTCACTTTGATTGCCAGGCACTCTTATAGTCACTCATGATTAATTAACGAACTTCAACCCCACCCCTATAACAGTATATATTTGAGCATCCTTAAGGGGTCAGCACATTGCTGGGGGGTGCACATTGCAGGGGCTTCTATCTCTAAGTGATTCTTTCTACAAGTGATATGCACTTCATTCTCTGCCTCACCTGATCATTCCTTCTGTCTCTTTACAGGTATGTGTCAGCTCATCCACATCTTCCACCGTTAACTGAAATTGGAATCTGCCTGCTGTCTCTGTGTGTGTGTCTCTGGTATGTGTCAGCTCATCCACATCTTCCACCGTTAACTGAAATTGGAATCTGCCTGCTGTCTCTGTGTGTGTGTCTCTGGTATGTGTCAGCTCATCCACATCTTCCACTGTTAACTGAAATTGGAATCTGCCTGCTGTCTCTGTGTGTGTGTGTCTCTGGTATGTGGCCTTCTCTATCTGTTGCCCTGTGCGAACAACCATGACATTATTTGTTTTTCTGGACTGTCTTACCTAAGTTTTATGTGTTGATCTTGTCTTGGCCTCTTGCTATTCTGACTTTTGAAGCAAAAAGTTCACTTTGATTGCCAGGCACTCTTATAGTCACTCATGATTAATTAACGAACTTCAACCCCACCCCTATAACAGTATATATTTGAGCATCCTTAAGGGGTCAGCACATTGCTGGGGGGTGCACATTGCAGGGGCTTCTATCTCTAAGTGATTCTTTCTACAAGTGATATGCACTTCATTCTCTGCCTCACCTGATCATTCCTTCTGTCTCTTTACAGGTATGTGTCAGCTCATCCACATCTTCCACCGTTAACTGAAATTGGAATCTGCCTGCTGTCTCTGTGTGTGTGTCTCTGGTATGTGTCAGCTCATCCACATCTTCCACCGTTAACTGAAATTGGAATCTGCCTGCTGTCTCTGTGTGTGTGTCTCTGGTATGTGTCAGCTCATCCACATCTTCCACTGTTAACTGAAATTGGAATCTGCCTGCTGTCTCTGTGTGTGTGTGTCTCTGGTATGTGGCCTTCTCTATCTGTTGCCCTGTGCGAACAACCATGACATTATTTGTTTTTCTGGACTGTCTTACCTAAGTTTTATGTGTTGATCTTGTCTTGGCCTCTTGCTATTCTGACTTTTGAAGCAAAAAGTTCACTTTGATTGCCAGGCACTCTTATAGTCACTCATGATTAATTAACGAACTTCAACCCCACCCCTATAACAGTATATATTTGAGCATCCTTAAGGGGTCAGCACATTGCTGGGGGGTGCACATTGCAGGGGCTTCTATCTCTAAGTGATTCTTTCTACAAGTGATATGCACTTCATTCTCTGCCTCACCTGATCATTCCTTCTGTCTCTTTACAGGTATGTGTCAGCTCATCCACATCTTCCACCGTTAACTGAAATTGGAATCTGCCTGCTGTCTCTGTGTGTGTGTCTCTGGTATGTGTCAGCTCATCCACATCTTCCACCGTTAACTGAAATTGGAATCTGCCTGCTGTCTCTGTGTGTGTGTCTCTGGTATGTGTCAGCTCATCCACATCTTCCACTGTTAACTGAATTGGAATCTGCCTGCTGTCTCTGTGTGTGTGTGTCTCTGGTATGTGGCCTTCTCTATCTGTTGCCCTGTGCGAACAACCATGACATATTTGTTTTTCTGGACTGTCTTACCTAAGTTTTATGTGTTGATCTTGTCTTGGCCTCTTGCTATTCTGACTTTTGAAGCAAAAAGTTCACTTTGATTGCCAGGCACTCTTATAGTCACTCATGATTAATTAACGAACTTCAACCCCACCCCTATAACAGTATATATTTGAGCATCCTTAAGGGGTCAGCACATTGCTGGGGGGTGCACATTGCAGGGGCTTCTATCTCTAAGTGATTCTTTCTACAAGTGATATGCACTTCATTCTCTGCCTCACCTGATCATTCCTTCTGTCTCTTTACAGGTATGTGTCAGCTCATCCACATCTTCCACCGTTAACTGAAATTGGAATCTGCCTGCTGTCTCTGTGTGTGTGTCTCTGGTATGTGTCAGCTCATCCACATCTTCCACCGTTAACTGAAATTGGAATCTGCCTGCTGTCTCTGTGTGTGTGTCTCTGGTATGTGTCAGCTCATCCACATCTTCCACTGTTA